>NW_024412407.1:24215890-24256495 GCF_014898765.1 Herpailurus yagouaroundi
AGAGAGAGAGAGAGAGAGAGAGAGAGAGAGAGAGAGAGAGAGAGAGAATGGGGTAGGAGCAGAGAGGGAGACACAGAATCCAAAGCAGGCTCCAGGCTTTGAGCTGTCTGCACACAGTCCAGTGCAGGGCTTGAACTACTGAACCATGAGATCATGATCAGAGCCAAAGTTGGACCCTTAACTGACTGAGTCACCCAGGCGCCCTGATATATTTTTATTTAGAGTAAATAAAATTTGGAATAAGGAGTAATACAAATCTTATTTGGATTAAATAAAATTTGGAATAAAAAAAGAGCAAATAGTGGGGAGGTCTCTTATCTTGTTTAATTGATCTAGATTTGGACAATTTTAGATTATATTGGATGAAAAGAGAAAGGGATAAAGAGATGAGGGTGTGGGTGGGAGGGATGGGAGGGTGGGTGATGGGGATTGAGGAGGGCACCTGTTGGGATGAGCACTGGGTGTTGTATGGAAACCAATCTGACAATAAATTTCATATTAAAAAAAAAGGAGGTGAGGGTGCGAACAGAGTACAGCTAAGCGATGAATTACAACAAAGAGAAGTAAAGCCAAGAAGTACCCAATAGATGGAAAGAAAAGGAAGATGGGAAGGTCTGGATGACTTGGTGAAGTCAGAGAGATGTTGTCAGCATTACTCAACGAGAGTACTTGATGGATACATAGTTCCTTGAGATGGAGATTGTGTGAGCAAGAGAGGGTGGAGTTGAAGATTTCAGGGCTGGGGGAGGACCAGCAACAATGGAAAGAATGCTGTTGGTATTTTGCTGATGTTAGGTGAAGGCACTTAAGGGCCAGGCAGTTAAGGAGTAGAAATGAAGATCTTAAATGAGTTAAATGACCATGAATGCTTTAATGATCATTATCCAATATGTATCACTGTAGTGTTGACAAAGAGTTTAGGAAACTCTTTCCTATTACTGGGATAATGATTATGCTGTTCACTTTGGGTACATACTTAGTCAAGTTTCAAGTTTGCTTTACACAGATGACATTTGTTATGTTCAAAATTGCAATTCTTGAAAACAAGTAGTGTTTCAGATAACTGAATCTTTCATTCAATGCAAACCATTCAGATGGAAAAGTTCCTAAAATGTGCTACAAATTGCTTTCTTAAAATAATGCACAGAACATATTTTATGGTTGACACTCATTGTTAAACATAACTGTCAATTATTGTCCTGGAGTGAAATAAAAGATGCTCAGCTTTCTCTCAGTCTCTTTCATTATAGGAGTTCCTCTATGACACACTGAAGTTCTATAATTTTAGAGAGCTGGCTTCATCTTGCTCCTTTTGATGGGTTGGTTGCTCCTTGGTTCCACAGAATTAGAAATTGTAAGATGCTGACCACTGGATAAAAGGTTACTATAATTCTACAAACTAAAGCTTATAAAAAGCTTTCCATTTCTTAAAATCTTGTCTTAGGACCAAATTATCTCATGCTACCACCAGTTTCTTGCTTGCAGACTGGAAAGGATTTGTTCAAAAAGAAACCCTATTTTGCTTTCAGAAAAAAAAATTTAAATGAAGACTATCCTACCTAATAAGGAATGCTTTTTAAAGCAAACCTCTATTTTTAACTTTAAAATTTTTGATTTTTCTTGAAATACATTTTGAAACGACATGTGGAATTTCAATGTAGTTGGCACAGCTCTGTTTCATTATTCCCATGTACATGCTACGAGATATTGAAGCTTGTGAATTTCTGTGCACTAACTTGTATTTCTTCAGATTTTCTGCTGCCTTTTTCCTTCCACCCCCAAAAGTTAGAGGGCCAGAATGGGGAAATCCAGTCACTTGCGATGACTGAGTTTAAAGAGCGCTGAAAATTCTGCCAATTGTATGGGAAACTGGCCATCTTTGAAAAAGTGCTCTCACGGCAAATTATTCAGATAGATTGTGCCAATGTCAAGTCTATTGTTGAATGTCAGAGAGAGGTGAACAAATGAGTGTGTTTCATTAGGTAAAGTTTCACATGAATGGGAGAGGTGGTGATTCCTCTGATCCTTTGGTTGGTAGGTATGAGTGGATGCCAACATGGACTCTCCACCCCTCCCACTTAACACCCACCCCACCCCACTCCTGCTTACTCCAAAGACAGAGAAAGAGATGAAATTAGTCATTTTAAAATCATCTTGAGAGATTTCTGCTTCCTGGCACTTCCTTCACATATGAGGACTCTAGTGATTTTTATTCCGTAATTACCAACCAACTGAATACCACAAGTGACACAGGTGACTGTCTCCAGCATGGCTGTGCCTGCAGAGGCTACAAAGCTTTCGAGGTAACACAGGCAGCTTCACAGTTGTCTGATTACCGGTGGGCCCAAGTGATGTGAAAGAGAAGCCCGTGGCTGAAGATCCTTAGCTTTGAAGGCAGGTTCAAAAAGAGTCACATGCCTCCGTTTTCTGAAAGCAGAGTTAGATGAACAGGTATTTGGCACTTTCAAGATTTCTTTGTGGGACTTAAAATTGTAACTTTCATTTGTGCCCAAGGCCTTCAGAATAAAGAGGACCACATGCTGGAAAGGTACAGCAAGGATGGTTTTTATCTGAACTAGTTTCTCTTTTATTTTGGAAACTAGAGGAAATTAGTAAAGCTTTCTAAATGATTTGCTGATGATAATTATTAAAAAAAAGAAACTTGTATTTTGTTTTGAGTTTGCTACTCTTGATTCTGGTAATGAAAGTCGTAAAAAAGCTAGTAAGGGATAGGGATAAATCAACTTGGTCATAGCCTCTATATGTATTAATTGGAGACTTTGAAGAAGAGGTGCCTTTATACATGAATTTTACATAATAATGAAAATTATTAGGATGTGCAAATAATCTTCCTAATGTGGTAAATTCATATTTTCTTAAAATACTAATATTCAAAGAAGTTTCTGTTTTTCGGTTTTGTTTTTTTGTTTTTACTTTTTAATACCTTTTTGTAATTTACATTCTTCCTTTTAACTAAATAGTAAGGAATATATGGTAATTGCAGGAATATATGGGGAAACTTGTAGATGTGTACATTCTTACCTCAATTCATCTATTTTGCAGTGTTTCTGTATAGAGAGTTAGAAATGGAAATGTAGCTTAACTGTACCTAGTTAGTGAGAGCACAAAAGATGAGTTAAAATAAAAGGAAGGTTGAAGAAAGTATGTAAGTGAAGAGAGAAGGCGGATGTAAGGTGGAAGTAAATAAACGATTTATATTATTTGATTTCAGAGAGGTGCCTTTATGTTAACGCTTTGTTTCTTGCCAGTGTGTTAGTCCATTAATTAATCCATTAAGTAGTTAATAGTTATTGAATATTTATTATGGTCCTGGAACTGTTCTTGACGTTGAGGATGCATTAATAAACAAGACAAACAGCTTAGAGGAGCTAGTAGTCGGATGCAGCCATGTTAGCATTAATAATAAATAAGTACAGAATACCTACTATGATCTGGGCACATTTCTTGGTACTTGAGGATATAATAATGAACACAGCAGATAAAAATCCCTGCCTTCATGGGGGAATGACAGATATAACGGACATATAAAAGAAGGAATAGTAAATGGGAGCATGTCTGATGTGTTCAGGAAGAGTAATAGATCCAGATATGGCTGGAACAGAGTGCATGAAGAAGGGAATAGCAGGTCGCGAAGTCAGAGAATAATTGGAGCCAGATCATTTAGGCCCTTGTAAAACATTGTAAAGACTTAGGCTTTGACTCTGAATGAGATGAGAAACCTTGATAGGGTTTTGAGCAGAGAGAACCTAATAATGTTTTAAAAGGATCACTCTGGCTGGAGTGTAGAGAGACCAAGATTTTGATTAAGGAATGGTAACTAAGAGGCCAGTTGGGAAACTATTGCCCTCAGCCAAATAAGATATTGTGGTTGGTTATATCAGCAGGGGAGATGGTGAGAAGTGGTCAAAACCTTGATTTAGGATCCTTTAAAGATTTAGTCATGAAGATTTGAGAATCTTTATTTGTGAATCACTATTATGAACATCTGGTAGTCACTTGGTTGGAATCAGGTGAATATGTGGTATGCATGAGAAAAATCACAGATGACTTGAGGATTTTGGCCTGAGTAAAGGGGACTTGACTATTTTCAATTACTGAGATTTGGAGAAGAGAAAAGCAGGTTTGAGGATAAAGAATAGACCAGTTTGGAACATGAGTTTGAAATTCCTATTAAATATCCAAGTAGAAATATTTAACAGAAGTGTGGGCTGGAAATCTAAATGTGAGAGTCATCAGCAAGAAAGTGAGCATAGACAAAAATGGAAAGAGAGAGAGGAAATGTGACTATGGATATAAGAACTAAACCCTGAAGCACAAATAAATGTAATAAATTGTCCTATGGTGCAAATATATGCAGAGTGGAGATCCTCAAGGGCCTGACCCAGGCAAAGCGTTTTAGATTTTATTGCAAATATTATGGCAAAGTCTTGGGGCATTTTGAAGAGGGGAGCTACATGATCATAAGGCCTAAAATGGACAAGTTGTGATTAAGAACTTAATATTAAGAGGGGCACTTGGGTGGCTCAGTCAGTTGAGCATCTGACTCTTGATTTCAGCTCAGGTCATGATCCCAGGGTTGTGGGATTGAACCCCGTGTCAGGTTCCATCCACACTAAGCATGGAACCTGCTTAATTTTCTCTCTCTCTCCCCCCCCCCCCCCCCGCCACCGTCTCTCCCCCTCTCCCTCTCTTCCCCCTTTCTAGAAAATAAAGGGAAAAAAAACCTAGCAGAAACCTCAGAAAGTGTTGCACATATTACTTATATCCTTTACATTGTGATTTAAATTTAGTTCCTATGTATCTATTGTCAGTAGGATTGGGGAAAAAATAGTTTTGGTCTCAATGTAAGTTGAAAAGAAGTTATTTTTCATTCTCTTCATTAAGTAAACCAAAGTCCTTAATTTCTTTTCTCAAGTACCAATTTCTGTGAGCTAAATTTACATAGAATTCTTTATCATTTGTTGTAAAGGTAATTCCACTAAACTCTTAGGTTCTATATACTTTTTTTGGTATAGTTTATGACCTTCGAACCCTGCTAAATATTTGCCTGTGATGCAACATGTATTTGCTTTGTTATTGTTTTATATATTTAAATTTTTTTTAATGTTTATTTCTGAGACACAAAGAGACAGAGCACAAGAGGGGGAGGGGCAGAGAGAGAGAGGGAGACACAGAATTCCAAGCAGGCTCCAGGCTCTGAGCTGTCAGCACAGAGCCGGATGCGGGGCTCGAACTCACAAACTGTGAGATCATGACCTGAGCCGAAGTCAACTGACTCAACCGACTGGGCCACCCAGGCACCCCTGTCTTATATATTTTAAAAGGACCTCCCAGACATCCTGTTCCTAGTCACTATAAAAAAAGGAGGCAGATAGTCATTTCCTGACCATTGGAAGGCATGGATTCTGGGATCCTGTAGGAGGCCAGATGTCTGATATAAACCTTATCAGCTTTTAAGCAGAATTAAATAATGCCCCCAAGTTTAAAAATGTGGGCATCCATTTTCAAAATTTCTATTAACAACTCAACCTGAAAACAATTCCAATCAACTTACATAAAATGGTTAAAATTATTCTCTGGTGATAGTTGAATAAATTCTATTTATTTTTCCCAGAGACATCAGGTTTGAGCTAAAACTGGAAATTCATTTGTGTAATATTATATTCAGTCCCACTCCTAAAATATGCACATGCAAACTCTGGTTATTTTTTTCCAAAATTAGTTCAACAAACTTGGCACATAGTAGGTATTTGACAAAAAGTTTATGAAATACAAAAGTAGATGTCTGTTGTCCCAGAACCGCTTTAAAATTTGGAAGTGTGTACATTTTTTTTAAGTAAAAAAGAAAAGTGAGTGGAAAAAAAAAAGAAAACAAAACACTGAAAGTCCTTTATAGCTCAGATATTTAAACCAGTTAAGCTATTAATATGTGTTCTGTTTCCTTGATGTTACTTGACATGATTGAGTTATTTCCACTTAGAATTAACTCCTTGCATTGTTAAACTCAACTCTTCATTACTTTACCAAATCTCTGTGACTTCTCCTTCCACTTACTATATTATCATTTTTCTGCATTTTTCTCCAGAATAGATTTAGTTTGACCAATATTACAGATTTTATTAAAGGAATATATAACAGTATTAAGGCATTATATAATGGGTTCATTTTTATACGCGCGTGCGTGTGTGTGTGTGTGTGTGTGTGTGTGTGTGTGTGTGTGTGTGTGAGAGACACAAATATCCTGGAGCTGAGGATAAGCTGAATTGGGGAAATTGATTTAAATGTTAAAGATACTTTCTTTTCAAGGTGTTGATACTTTCAAGAAAGCTTTAAATATTTATCATGTAAGGGTATATCATTAAATAGATGCTTCTTGGAGTGATGACCTGGTTTAGGAGCAAGCCCATAGACAGTAATAAATAATACATGTAACATTCATATTTTACAAAGCATTTTACAGACATGTTAAATATATTGGGTTTGCTATAAATATTGTTTACCCATAATTTTGTACTTGTGAAACCAAAGTAACACAAGTAAGGATCACCCCTCTCAAATCCTTTTACGAAAAAGGTGGAATATGGATAAATTTAGTAAATTAAAACTACTTATGACATGTGAAGCCATGTTTTTTAGTGGTAGGTGGCCTTTAAACATCCTCACTTGAATCTAATGGTAAGTGATCACTTGATCTTTTAAAACCCACATCCTTAAGCTCAAATGCTTGAGAGTTACCATATAATATTTGACTCAGTATTTTATATCTAATCAGATAGGGTAAATGTTGCAGTATATTAAAAAATACCTGCTTTGACAAGCATATCAGAAAGATCGTATCATTCCAAATCAAGTACCGGAACTAGCAGTGATAGGGCATGTTAAGAACTTTTAGTTCTCCAAGTTATTACTTGTAAACTTAAGTGTCAGGAATAATATTTATCTTGTTTGTATTCCTTCCCCCCCCCCCCCATGCTTTTTACAACTTGTATTTCTATCTTTTATGTTACTTTGTCCAATGAGTTTCTGGGTTGACTTATAATATTTTTATGCTATGTACCAGAAGAAGAGAAAGGAAGGAGTGTTTTCAAATCATATACTCAAGGTGAAAATCAAAGTTCTCTTTATAAAATTTTGCCTTAATTAATTTGTAACTTTTTCATGACTATCAATAACTGGAACCTTTAAACAGCATTTTATCTAAATGTGTATTTCAAAGCAAAAGTTTTTTTTTCTGAAGAAAAAGCAGTTTAAATAAGAGCTTAACTGGTTTTTATAAAATCAACTTTAATATCTAAGGTGTAATTAAGTAGAGGAAAACAGAATAACAATAATAAAGTACTTTTTAGGGAACTGTGTTTCTGTGGAAAGTGTTTATAATATTTATTAACATACAGAATTAGTCTTAACCTGCTAGAAAGAAGAGAAAATGCAACACCTTTCAAAGATGCAAATTGACAATTAACAAAACAATAGAATTCTAGGCCTTCCTTTGCCAGAGGTGCAAATTGATAATCAGGCTCTGTTGAAAAGCTGGTTGTTTCTATTTAAAAGTTATCTTGAGATGAAGGCTCCCCAAGGAAGAAGAAAATAAGAATATGGTCATTTTTGTTAAGAACATCTCTTCTATGGTGATATCATCATTTTACTGTCTCTGCAGTTTATATTTGAAAAATCATAGCCAGAAAGGAGGAGAATGTGTGAATTTGGTTTCTCTATGTATTTAACAGCACTGCTTTTCACATTGATTGGCAATTCTTTGCACTGTTGTGACCTTTGCTTTTAAGTTATTAAATGGTATGGGACCTGGATACCTGAAGAATCTAATAATGCTTAACTGTCTCTGGAGGACTGTATTGTGCTGGGTACGTGTTTATGAATTTCTGCCATGGTGGTGTCTCTGTACATTTAACACTCACTTTTCCATAGTAGACATTTCAGTTTTTCTGATTTTCTGTTCCATTTGATTTGATTTATCTGTCTTTTTGTGGGGGAAGGGGTGTAGTTGTTGGCCTAATCATTGAGTTATGTTTAGTTTTCCATTAAAAGTCTCTGCCTGTATTGAGAGGTACAGTTGATCCTTGAACAACATGGGTTTGCACTGTGTGGGTCAACTTATATGCAGATTTTTTACAGTACAGTAGTCTATATGTATTTTTTCTTCCTCATGATTTTCTTCCTTTAGTTTTTAAATTAAAAAAAAATTAATTTTTTTAGAGAGAGAGAGCATGAGGTGAGGAGAGAATCTTAAGGAGGCTCCAGGTTCAGTGTAGTGTCGGATGCAGGGCTCCATCCCACGACCCTGGGATCATGACCTGAGCCAAAACCAGAATCAGATCTCCAACTTACTGAGCCATCTAGGCTCCCATTTCTGATTTTCTTTCTTTTTTTTCCAGTTTTTTAAATGTTTATTTATTTTTGAGAGAGAGAGAGAGAGAGAGAGAGAGAGAGAGAGAGAGAGAATGTGACCGGGGGAGGGGCAGAGAGAAAGGGAGACACAGAATTCAAAGCAAGCTCCAGGCTCTGAGCTATCAGTACAGAGCCCGAGGCGAGGCTCCAACTGACGTCTTAAGCTAAACTGACTGAGCCACCCAGGCGCCCCCGTCCTTATGATTTTTGTAATAATATTTTCTTTTCCCTAGCTTACTTTATTGTAAGAACACAACGTATAATATAACATACAAAATACATGTTAATTGACGGTTTATGCTCTTCATAATGCTTCCAGTCAGCAGTAGGCTATCAATAGTTAAGTTTTGGGGGAGTCACAAGATGTATGTAGAATTTTGACTGCAGGGGGTTGAGAGTCCCACTAACCCTGGCATTGTTCAAGGGCAAACTATAGTTGTATGTTCTTTGTTTTTGTTTGCTTGTTTATTTGTAAAAATTGTTAACGTTTATTTTATTTTTGGGAGAGAGAGAGAACACGAGCAGGGGAGGGGCAGAAAGAGAGAGAGACAGAGTCTGAAGCAGGGTCCAGGCCCTGAGCTGTCAGCACAGAGCCCAATGCAGGGTTCAGACTCATGAAGTATGAGACCATGACCTGAGCCAAAGTCAGACACATAACAGACTGAGCCACCCAGGTCCCCTGCTTGTTTGTTTTTGATTTATTTCAGTAGGAGTCCTACAGTCAGTCTAATTTTATTGAGTGTACTGAGTACCAAGTACTGTACTAGATGTTGTAAATCCAAAGATGTTAGAGAATGGGTCTAGTAGTACTCTGAGCTCAGAAGAGTGTAGGATTTGAAGAACTCCTCCCTTCCTTCTCTCCCTTGGTTCCTCCCTTCTTTCAGCAAGCATTTATTAAACATCTAGCTATACACTGGTAAACAAGAAAGACACTGTCCTTGCCAGATCCCACTTCCTCCACTCGGCCCATTTATTACTGAACATTTACAGAGACAGGCTCTGTGTATACAAGCATACAACTATATAAATGAGAAAAGCCTAGTCTGTGTCTTCAAGGAATGTGATTTTTTTTTTTTTAGCTATATCCTTGAATCTTTCTAAGTTTCAGTATTCTCACTAGTAAATAGGAAAAATAATACCTCTTTCAGAGGACCCTGGTGGTGATGATGGTAGAGATGATGTGAGTTAAAGTTCTTATATAGTTTGTATTTGAGAAGTTCATTGAATTCTCTTATTCTAGGAAACTTGTATACCATGAATACCATAATTTTTAGAAAAGAGGGTAGCTTACATCAAGGAAGAGGTTAGTTTTATCATATAGTAGATACTTTATTAACATGCATAGTTTTGACTTTTTCCACTAGGCTCTGTCTGGAGCTCTGTGATGTAGTAATATGTGATTTTACTGAGGCAAACCTGTGAAATGTGCAGCGAGGGTGTTAGAGGCAGTAACTAGTGTGGTAGTGTTGTAACATGGAGGTAATGGATCTGGGTTTTGGAGTTGAAAAGACCTGGTTTGAGTCTTTCATCATATCCTTGGACATTGTCTTCAAATTACTACAGCTTCTTCATCTGAAATGGGGATGGGGAAACTTCTCTTAAAGAATTGGTTGTGAGAATTGATATTACCTAGAGATGATATAAAAATAATTTATAAAGTGTTTGGTACATGTCAGCACTCAGTCAATGAAATCTATTAGTATTGTCAACTTAATTACCATCTAGAAAGGAATCTTCAAAAAAAATTTTTAATGTTTATTTTTGAGAGAGAGAGTGAGAGAGAAACTGAGTGTGAGTGGGGGAAGGGCAGAGAGAGAGGGAGACACAGAACCTGAAGCAGATTCCAGGCTCTGAGCTGTCAGCACAGAGCCCAACGCAGGGCTCTAACTAATGAACTCCCAGATATGACCTGAGCCGAAGTCAGACCCTTAATGGACTGAGCCCCCCCAGGTGCCCCTTAGAGAGGAATCTTAAGTAACTACTTAGGTGGGATTTACATTCCAAAAAGCTAGGCTTTCTTACTCTTCCCTTGCTTTTGTGAAGTGTGGCCATCAAGTGAGAAATCAAACTTCAGTGAAATCTAGAGAGGCTGTGAACTTGTGGTGTGAAATTAGACAATAGCAGATTGTCAATAGATTTGTGATGTGTGAACAATAAGCCCTCAAAAAATCTATATTTGCAAATTTGGAAATTGTTGAAGAAGTCAAAGGACATCTTCCACAAGATTATCAAAGGTCCACTGTATGTATGCCAAATTAGGTTAGGAACAAAGAAGACATGAAATTCAGATTGGTGATTTGGGAAGAGGTAATATTAAAGTTGTTCCTTAGCTCTTTATTGATTTACTCATGTGTTTATTTATATATGTATTCATTCATCCATTTATTTTAGTTACTGTGGATTTTCAGAAAGTTACACATGCTTATATGAATATGTAGCTCCACTGTCACACTTCAAAATTACTTCAAGTAAGTTGTTTTGAAAATTTTCTTCTCATGGGTAAATATATAGCTATAGTTATGTTTGTCTTAAGTTTCCTTTGTAAATATATACAGTAGTTAATAAACATAAGTTTCAGTAAATGTTGAATGACATCCAAAACTTTTACATGCAACCCTGTAAGCGGCCACCCTATGGTTTTTATTACTATAAGAGGAGTTCTTGTCAACCAAGAGCTCCCCAACATGGCAGTTCCCCCCGGGAGTAGTCTTATGACAGTGGAATCCATTAAAAAGCTGAACGCCATTTTGTCCATTGCTCTCACCTTTAATTGGTCCTGAAATCTTTGGTAGGTGAACATTGCTCTTTGGCAGGAGATGGAGGGTGTAATATAATATGGTTGAAGTATGAAGATGCCCAGCATCTCCAGTTGTATTCTCTTCTTCCCTTCTCTTGCCCTCTTGTTTGGGAATTGGCCTGAGAATTGAGCACCTTTTTGACCTTGGTTCACATTAAGGGGTAGAAGTAGAAAGATAGCCACCATCTCAGCCCATCTTCCTACCTGGGATCTGTCTTCAAAGGACATTTTTCCTCCTTTCTCTCCACTCTCTGGGTTTCAGCTATCCTGAATGTGAGCAGATAATACCCCACTCTCTAAATTTCCAAAGTTTTTATAGTATTACCCCTCCAAGCACTCTTTAGCTTTCTTCCTGCTCGTTGTGGGTTCTCTTCATGGGTGCCATTTATGTACAACAAACATTCGTCTTCTCTATAAGAAGAACCAGAAGAATGATCATGCACTTCGTTATGGTTATAAGGCAGTCTAAAAACTTTTCCTTTTGTGATGCTGGCTAGGGCTCTCTGTGCTCTGCTTATGGGGTATGATCTTGTTCTACAAATCACAGTCTTTGCATGATCCCAGGCCACAGCTTCTGTGGAAGAATCATAGGTTAAGGGACATTGCCCCCTTGTTTTTTTGGGGTCACTCTGCTACTGGCATTGTAAAAACACTTTTACAACAAGCTTTGAACTGCTTTGCCAAACCCCCATCTTCTTATCTTCAGGATCTGAGCTGGTGGTGCAGGCATCACCCAATCTGTGCCTGGTTCCCCTGGCTCCTCAGAGGTGAGCACCAAATGCCAACTTTCCCCACCCACCCTATCTCCTGCCAGCCCTGAATTTCAGCTTCCTGAGAATTTTTGCTGGGTGTGAGGCTCAGTCTGGCAATGCCTTAAGCAGAGCATGGTACTCAGTTTACACCTGCCAAGACCTGTTCTAAACAGGTCAGATCTACACTTTCTGATTTTAAAGTTTCCTGAGCAGAACACATCCCTTTATAAGCAGACTTGTGTTTGTTTTTATTTTGTTTTGTTTTTTAAAAAAATTTGGAGTTTGAGGTGGAGATCTTACAAATATCTTTCCTTGCCTCTCCCTCTCCTGGGTATTCTCCTAGCAATAACATAAAGATTAATCTCTTCAGCCAAATCTAAGAAGGCTGCCTCACCCTCCCTGCCTTCTACCAGTCACCTCTTACCTGCGTAAGGAATTCAAAGCAGAATTCATTTTCATCACAAGCCACTGATATTTCAGAAATGATATAATGACGCCCCTCCCCAGTCTCCATCTCTGTATACCAAGTGTCCAACCGAATCACAGTCACTGTCACAAAGTATATTGGGTTTAGTTATAAGAACTGACATCTCTCTTTGTTATAGTTTTACATGTTGAAAGATTTTTACCAATCCTTGAAGAGATCTCTGTGTATACCATGGATAAACATTAGAACACAGTCTCATGTGTTTGACAATGTCATTTCCTGTATTTTCTATTATTTAACAGAATTATTGCCATCATTATAATAGCATAATTCATCATAATAATATCATTTTTAAAAAAAATGTTTGTTTATTCTTGAGAGAGAAAGGTAGAAAGCAAGGAGGGGAGGGCCAGAGAGAGAGGCTCCATGCTGTCAGCATGAAGCCTGATGCAGAACTGAAACTCACAAATCATGAGATCCTGACCTGAGCAGAAACCAAGGGTCGGACGCTTAACTGAGCCACCCAGGTGCCCTGATAACATAATTTTTGACTCTCAGGCCACCATTCTAACAAACTGGCAGAAAAATCTAATATCAGTTGTCTTTGGGTCTTCTGAACTCATCCCTTTGGTTTGATTGTCAAAATTCTTCCAGGATCTTCTTTAAGACCAGGCATTGATTGGAGTGGAAGATGCCTCCAGTTTAGTTATCTCTAGGTTGTGGTAGGTAGGCTTCCTGAGGACCTGACATAAGCCAGGAATTTGGGGAATAGAAGGTTAAAGGAAGATCAACACTGGCTGAAAGGTGAGGGTGAGGGATAATGGGTTAATACTACCCATCCTCTGTCTTGGGGCACTGAATTAATGCTGCTGGAACAGAGAGGGAATAGGAGAGGAGAGTAGGTTTGAGATGACCAGTAAATTGGGACACATGCTGTGTTTGCTGTGCTTGCTAATCAACTGAATGGACCTATTGGAAATATGGGTCAGGAGAGGGATTGAGATTTTAAAGAGAGAGACAAAGAGAAAGACAGACAGAGAGATGCACACCAAGTAAGAAAGGGCATGCAACTCTTAATCTCAGGGTTGTGAGTTTGAGCCCAGGTAGGGGGTAGAGTTTACTTAAAAAAAAAAAAAAAAAAGCAAGTGGAGAACATGGCCAAAGAGAGAAGTCTGCACATAGCAGTGCCTTGGAATGTGCTCACCTTTCTATTGCAGTAGCCACACCCCTCTTTCAGACAACATGGCTGCCAAACTGTGAGATGGTGGCCACCTTCCTCTGGCAGTCTAGCACTGTGTTTGTACTATGGCAGCTCTGCAGAGATTCTGAGTTTACTCAGAAATCCTCTGTGGCTTCTCTTTAACTTAGTTCAGCCTCTTTGGTTTGGAGCTCATGATCTTCTCTGCTCTAACGCAATCTTCCACTGCAGGTTCATTTTCTAGTCTTCTTCCAGCAGATGTCTTTAGCCTAAAACCAAGACTATTTCAATTTCCATAAGACTTTCTACTTCCCATGTCCATGCTTGTCTTCTGTGTCCATGTCATCCCTTTCACATGGAATTCTCTTTACTCCAGAATCTACCTGCCAAAACCTTTTTCCTTTACTCTTCCCTATGTGATATTTTTTCTTCTTGGAACTCCTGTACTCTCAGTCATGACTTTTAATTTTTTTTTTTCAACGTTTATTTATTTTTGGGACAGAGAGAGACAGAGCATGAACGGGGGAGGGGCAGAGAGAGAGGGAGACACAGAATCGGAAACAGGCTCCAGGCTCTGAGCCATCAGTCCAGAGCCTGACGCGGGGCTCGAACTCCCGGACCGCGAGATCGTGACCTGGCTGAAGTCGGACGCTCAACCGACTGCGCCACCCAGGCGCCCCTCAGTCATGACTTTTAAAGGCATATATTAAATTGTGACTTCTTTTTGTCTGCTTTATGCCACAGATTCATAGCATCTCTGTATACTAGGATGGGAAAGAAGTTTAGAGCTTCATTAGTTCAATAATCTCAACGTTATGCTTTAGCGGAACATATAATTGAATGATTGCTATCTTTCCCCAATTTTCAGAAAAGATAGATACTCCACAGAACTATCTGAGGTTAAATTTACCTATTGCGGTAGGCATCCTTTAAGATGCCTCTCCCATGATCCCCTCTTCGTGGCATTCACGCCTTTGTGTTATCCCCTCCTTGTGAATAAGGTGTCCCTCATTTACTTACATGGGATGTTACTGAGTGGTGGTGGAGGCACAGCCATTTAATACAAATGTGCTATGTCTCAAACTTCCTTAAACTATAGGAAATATGTCTGGAATCCCTATGTTACAGCACTTAAAACTCAGTGAAGCTTCTTCATACTTATGCATACCTATAGTTGACAACATTTCAAGGAAAGCTGGCCTTCATTTCTTTTTTAGAAACCATTCTAGGGTATAAATGGAGTCCCCATTCCCAGGGATTAGGAAGATGCTTTGTTCATATCAGGGACAGAAGATGTTTTACTTCCCATTCTTCGGTGGGCAAATAGATATGTGCTTTTGGACTTTTGATGGATAGCATGTCTAATTTCTTATTTCCCCCCCTATACCATATAGTATTAATATGCTATAGTATTATTATTTATTAACTTTGGATAAGATAAATCAGTCTTTTCAAGGAATATCTGAATTCTATTGAATGTGTATAGATTTCACATTGTTTATATTAAAAAACTATATGTGGCTACAGAATTTTCCTGGAAATTATACTTCATCCCTCTCATCTTTAGTGTCAGTGTGTGTGTATGTATGTTTGCTTTAATGGTGCCCTTTCTATAATAATACTAGCCATAAAAACGGGTTCTGTTTTTAAATTTTTAAATATTTTATTTTAGAGTATGAGTGGGGGGAGGAGGAGAAGGAGAGAGAGAGAGAATCTTAAACAGGATCAAGGCACAGCATGGAGCCAGACATGGGGCTCCATCCCACCATCATGGGATCATGAACTGAGCCAAAATCAAGAGTCAGTTGCTCAACCGACTGAGTCACCCAGATGCCCCAAAATGGCCTCTTTTGCAAGCCTTGTCTTCTCTTACATATGCTCTTTCGTTTGGCTCCTCTTAGTGAATTCATAGTGAATCTTGGTGTGCTTCTAGATTTGGTGCAATTTTTTGATTGCGTTGTTTTTGGAAAATTAGGTTTTTGTTGTTGTTACTGTTGTTGTTTTCCCCCATAACTAATGTGAAGTCAGCAATTTCATTTTCCCCACTCTGAGTGCTGTTGTCATCAGCTGTCCCTCTATAATGGCTTTTGATATGTCCCATTGTGACACATTGGACCCTGTCCCTAGTTAATCACTCATTTTAGGAGACTGATTCTGGGCAACAATGATTATATTCTCTCTTCACTTTCAGTGTTAAAATCCTTGGCAGTTCATTTTTCTCTACCATTTTTTTTGTGGGCTGTAGCTTAAACACCCAGCCACACTGAAGCCCCTAGCAGAGTCTACAATGCCTTTTTTTTTTTTTCTGCTTGCCCTGTAGGATTTCTCTTAACTCCACCAACTTGTAATGCTTAGAAACTTGTAATGCTTAGAAAAATTTTCCAAGTCCCATGTGACCTAACCCTATTTTTCTGTTTTAGAACCTACTTTTCCCATGTTTTATAAGCAAAAGAGGTAACACCTTGGAGTTCTTTGCAAACATTTTCTAGGTTCTTACAAAGTATCTTAGTACAAATTATAGTGAAACATACATTTATAAAACTGTTTTCCAGAAGTCTTTGCAGATATATCCAGCAGTCCAGGAGATCAAGATATTTATGAATAAATCTAAAATGATGCTGAATTCACACAAGCACACGTTATTATTTCATCATATCTTTTTTTTAAACAAACCTTAAGGAGATACATATGTAGGAGTGTGTGTGAGTGCATGTGTGTGTATGTGTGTGTGAGGTGAGATGAGAGAGAGGGAGGGAGGGAGGGAGAGAGAGAGAGAGAGAGAGAGAGGGGAGAGAATAGGACTGCATACATACAATATAGAAACACCTTCAGATTATTTTGTGACATCGCTGAATTCTCTTGCATCTGACTGGAACCATGCCAAAAAGATGAGAACTTACACCAGTTTGATTTTATTTTTTGGCTGAAATAATAAAGAGAAACAAAAATTATATTATGGTGAAGTTTTTATTAAGATTTTGAGGGGCACCTGGGTGGCTTAGTCAATTATGTCTGACTCTTGGTCTCTGCTCAGGTCCTGACCTCATGGTTCAAGAGATCGAGCCCCATTTCGGGCTCTGTGCTGACAGCACGAAGCTGCTTTCGACTCTCTCTCCTGCCCCTCCCTCTCTTGCATGCATGCTCTCTCTCTCAAAACAAATAAATAGATAAATAAAACTTAAAAGTTTGTATAAAGACATTATGAATGTATATTTACATATGTGAATATGAATAATTGTATGTATATAAAAATTACCCTTGTTTCATGATTCATCAGAATTGACCTAGTTGATATATATTGCCCTAAGAACAGCACTGAGGGAAAACGCTTTCGATGTGTTAAAGTCAACTTTGATCACAGTGATTTTATCACTGATACCTGCATGGCTTATTGACTTCCTGTACCCAGAGACAAGAAAATGCATCTTTCTCCGTTTTTTATCCAGGATTGCACAAGTGTACATGGGCTCACTCACACTGGTTTAAAAAATAACCAAAAAAGAATAACTTCAGAAGTAAATGTATTTTAGTCAGAACCATACATTGTTAGAAGCTGTAATAGGGACTAAAGAATTTGGAATATTTTTCTTACTTTGCTTTATGACAGTATTTCATAAAGTAGCTAATTGTTCTAGCATTGCTGGGAACTTTCTACAAAGTTATGTTTTGACCTCTGCTGTTCCACTAAATTGGGGAGATGTTGAAAGTGAATAATTCATGGTTTATCATAAGATGTATTTATGATTATGTATGTCATAAGATATATTCATCATTATCATGAGATATATCCATGGTTATCATAAAATATATCTACTGAGATTGATGCTTTCTGTGAATAATGCAGACATTTAAGGCATTTTGGACAACTGCGTAAGACAGCTGTCATGGCATTTCAGTACAAAGTGGAATAGGTCTCAGAGAATTAAATTGCCTCTTGAAGAGGAATACTTTTTTCAATAACTAATATTGGCATTAGACTGTCAGTATCAACAGTGACTTTATACATTCATTTGGGGGCAAATTAGGAAGCAGAGATCACAGGTTTCTTGTATCTGGGTCTTCCACATGGCAGAGGGTGATGGCAGCTGCTGGCCTCTGGCAGGGAGCCCTGGGGCAACCCTAAAGTAGTGTTAGGAGTCTGCAAACCCTGGAGTTTCGTTACTCCCAAAATTTTGTGGAGGGGGAACATTTTCCACATAAAACTATAGAAGGATAATTTGAAAGGTTGAGGTCAGCATTGTATATAAACAGATTAAATTTCAATTAATACATACATGTATAAAATATGCACAGAGACAACATGGTATAGCAAAAAGAAATATAAAAATGAATAATTCTTGATCCCCCGCCTCCCCCAGCATTACAGTCCTAATGCTGGATTCACATACTTGTGATGTGTAGACTATCAGTTACCTAGGAATTGGGGGCTATACGAATAGGCAATATACTGTTTTTAAGACACAAAATCTGAAAGTTGAAGAAAGATTATAGTTTTGGAAGAACTATTACTGGATGGCTTCCTGAAAGAAAAATTTTGTGAGGGAAGATTAACATAAGGAATAAAAAGTCTCTTGGTTCACAGACTGAAATCCATTATGCTATAGGATCTTTACCACAATTTCAATGGTCTGTTTTCCTGTTCAGTGGATATGTTGCTTAGAGAATATTGGTCTTGTTGCAAGGATAATGTCCTATTTGAGTCCAAAATAGCTCACACATCTCTCTTGTGTTTAGTAATAAATTGCCACTAACCATCAGGTAAAAGTTCACTTTACAAGATTCCAGATGGTGCATTTAACACCATTTTTAAGGCTTCCTGCAACTAGCTAACGTGTATAGTTAATGCAGACATATCTGAATTCCAGTATACTTTAATTCTTAATGTAGGGCCTCCCTCCCCCCAACCCATCCTTCCTCAGGTTTTTCCCTTTCTGGCATGTTTTTCTATTTTCTGAACCCAGAAGTTACCACTGGCAGAATTTCAGTCTCAGGATTCTGTCAACCTTTACAGATATATTATTGTGGCTTTTGAAAATGTTACTTTAGAATGAGTTTTAAATTGTTGATGACAGCAGTGTTTTACTTGGTTTTCGGGTATGCCCTAAATTCCAGCATTGTTTCTTTCTCACTCAAGTTCATAAGGAAAAGTGTGTACTTCTGTGTGTTTTTCAGGAAAATGCCTTTAGAATTTTATTTGCCTTTGAGATTGTCTTGGAAAAATGAAGGGTTATTATGCACTCTTTCATCTTAGCAAACTGAATATTGCATAGAAAGTAGGATAAACGGTCGTAAAATCAAGGGTAGGCAGAGGTGATAAGCATCGAATCAGAAGAGATAAATTTTTCCTTTCTTGATGAGAACTTTGGAAGCACTCAGTTAATATAGTAAGAAGCAATGACATTCACTAGGGATAAATTCATTTTCTTTTTCTGAAATTAATTTATTAAATGAATCATGTCCATGAGTCAATTGAAAAGGCATATCAAGAAAATCACAAGTGCTACCACATAAACTCTCTAGTGTTTGTTTATTTTGAATTTATATAGCATCTTTTCTCTGGATATTTGAAGATGCTGTGCAGAAAATTTTAAATCTTTTAAACAATAGGCAGTAAGTTGTAAAATATGAACCCCTGATAGATTATGATCTCTAAGGCTCTTTAATGTACCCAGGTATAAACACTTGGCAGTTACAAAAGGAAAAATACTTAAAATATGACATTCTCACCTGACTAGATACCAAGAATAAGAGATACTTTGTATAAATCTTATTCTTTCAGACTTAGGTCTATTTTTTGTAGTTATTTTGACATTTGAAGTTAGGGATTTAACCTCAGATATGAAGCATTTTGTAAATTGCTAAATTCCCTTTTACATTGGAGAGAAATTGAGAGTCAGAGGTACCTAGGGCAATCATTGAAATGTGATTTAGTCTAGTATCAGTGCTAGGAGACTATTAAAGATGGTACAAGAGGGGTGTCTGGGTGGCACAGTCTGTCAAGTGTCTGACTTTGCCTCTTGGCATGATTTCACAGTTTGTGAGTTTGAGTTCCACATGGGGCTCTCAGGATGGAGCCCACTTTATTTATTTATTTATTTTTTTAATGTTTATTTATTTTTGAGAGAGAGCGAGTGAGAGTGTGAGCAGGGGAGGAGCAGAGAGAGGGAGACACAGAATCAGAAGCAGGCTCCAGGTTCTGAGCTGTCAACACAGAGCCCGACAAGGGGCTTGAACCCACGGACTGTGATATCGTGACCTGAGTTGAAGTCGGACGCTTAACCTACTGAGTCACCCAGGCGTCCCAGTATGGAACCCACTTTAGATCCTATGCCTCCCTCTCTCTTTGCCCCTCCCCGCTTTCTCTCTCCCTCCCTCTCTGCCCCTTCCCTGCTTTCTCTTTCTCTCTCTCTCAAACATAAAAACATAAATTTCTAAAAAATAAATATAGTACAAGGAGATAAAGACACTCGATCATAAAAGTTAACATGATACCTCTTTGTGTGATGCAATAAAATGTGGGTGAATCAAAGTACTTCCCTCATCGTATTTTTCTGAGATTTAAATGAAAAAGTATATGTTAAATACTCAAAATAATGTGTAACATGTAACAGCTGCTCTATTAGTGCTATTAATGCTGATGTAGTACAGCGACAGACTATTTGAAGATACTGTTTTATCTAGCTAATTTTTTTACCTTATTATTCATTTCCACAGAATAAAATATCTTGACACTATTTTTTTTAATTTTTTTTCAACGTTTTTATTTATTTTTGGGACAGAGAGAGACAGAGCATGAACGGGGGAGGGGCAGAGAGAGAGGGAGACACAGAATCGGAAACAGGCTCCAGGCTCTGAGCCATCAGCCCAGAGCCTGACGCGGGACTCGAACTCACGGACCGCGAGATCGTGACCTGGCTGAAGTCGGACGCTTAACTGACTGCGCCACCCAGGTGCCCCTTTTTTAATTTTTTTTTAAATTTGTTTTTTTTTTAATATTAAGAACACACATACATTTTAGTAGTCTTGAAATAGGAACAGAATTTTGATAATGTCCTGCAAGATCTTTTAAACTCCAATTCCTTCTAACTTAAAATTGCCACTATTGAAAAAGTTGCTTTGTTTTGTTTCAATGTATTGTCACGTTAGCTGTTAGCTGACGTACAGTGTAGTCTTAGCTTTAGGAGTCGATTCCCCTGACTTATCACTTACATACAATACCCAGTACTCGTCCCAACAAGTGCTTCTCCTCATTTGCCCATCACCCTTTTTCCCCTCCCCGCAACCCCCAGGAGTAATGTTTAATGGAGGGTGTGTGGTTAATGGCTCCTCATCGATAGTGAACATGCCACATATATTTGAATCTGTCATCCCAAAGCCATGTGGGTGTGAGAATTTGAAGGAAATAGGGAGTGGGAAAAAAGCAGGAAAGAGCAGTGAGGTCTGGCTGAAGGAGTTTTATACCTGCACCATGTTCTCACAGGCCCCAGCAGAGGGTGGTGACTTAGCAGGGGGTACACTGTGCCTTTGTGCAATTCTTTTCCTTGGGAAAACATTCTGAGCACTCATGCACAGTTCCAGACCTACTGACGCTGTTTGCACGGTGCCCTTGTTCCTGAAGTTCTTGCCCTGATCTGAAGCACTGGGAATGCGGTGAGAATAGAAAAGAGTCTTAAAAAGGCATCATACTTTCTTGGCTTGTGGAGTCATTTGCCTGCTACAAATTTTCTGTTCATGATGTCAAGTGGTTCTATAGGTTTAGCCATATTTAAGGGAGAGCAGAGAGATCTTACCTATTTGGTTTAATTGATTTAGCCTGTGGTCACCTGTAGTGGTTAATGACATCCTATTTACAGCTACCTGTGCTGGATTGGTTTTTAGCTCATGATGTGTGGAAAAACGAAAGAACAGCTTGTTTTACTGGGAAGAAAAGAAGCTTTTGAGAGTGGGAGAGCTGAGGAAGATAAACCAGCACTGATTGTTTTGAACAGAAAGACCTGGTGATTTAAAAAACATAAGTGCTGTCCTCTGAAATACACATCATGTTAGATCAGCCTCCTTGGTAATAAGCATCACTCACTGTTTTGAGATTTTGACCAAATTATACTTTGGATCCACAATTTTAATTACAAGGAAGAAACTTAAGCAGATGAATAAGAAAGAATAAAAACTATATTTTAGTCTCATCTTAGTTAAAACTGTAAAACAATTTGCATAGCTACCTTTATGTCTGTGACTGTTAAATAGCAAAAAAATATTATTAATTCATTGACTTGTCTGGAAGTTGGAGTGACAGGTAAAAATGGGGATTAACAGCAGGGCCATGTTGGTGTATGTGTGTTTGTCTGTGTGTCTGTCTGTGTAGGCCCATGTGGAGTGAATGGATGTCCAGGTGGCAGAAATTATACTATCTAAGAAATAAAAAGGTTTAGCATTTTTTAAACTGTTCTTTCTTAAGATGACAATATCTGATGAGTACAGATTTGCCTTCTAGAGCTGTGAAGTGATAATGCCTTAGTTAGGAAAAGAAATCTAGAGAACATGTTGGTTGCATAGGATAGTGATTTCACGTTGCTTTTACTGCCTTGTCATTTTACATGGTTGCTACTGTCAGAAAGTTGGATCATCAAAAATCACAATGAGAATGCCACAACTGTTGCTTCTCAAACCTTCAAAAGATATTTTCCTATTTATTCATGAGTTTGGTATCATATTTAAAAATCCAGGTCATGCTTGTAACTGACAGCCGGATCAAAGGTGAAGGGAGAAGGTAGTGTGCAGAGAGCGCCGGCCCAGGACCTGATTGTTGTAAATTGTGTGTTGGTCTGTTGAGAATTCTTATGTCCCAACTCAGGACACAGTTTTGGAGAGGGGCACCGTAGGAGGGGCACTTCAGTGTAAAAGAGTCTTAAGTGTTTGTGACTTCCCTGATGTACAGTGGGATGATCTCACAATCATGTTGTAACAGTCACTTTTCCCATTAAATTATTTTGCCGTGCTGCTACTGAAAGCAATGGATGAAAAAAGATGAGGCAGGTGAATTTGGATGATCATATCTTAAAGAAATGAAATCGACCTCTAAAGAGATTTCTGCTAATTCAGAAGCTAAATGTCCTGTGATGAAGTCTCAGATAAAGTTTTGTTTGGTGTTCTAGTGAAAGATACTATGAAAATTTTCAGCACCATCTTAGGTTAGGTTAGTTCTCAGATTTCATTTTCCCTTAATCTTTTGTTTTAATTGTTTAATTTGAGAGAGAGAGAGAGAGAGAGAGAGAGAGAGAGAGAAAGAGAGAGAGAGCGCAAGTGGTGGAGGAAGGAGAGTGAGGGGGAGACAGACTCTGAAACAGGCTCCAGGCTCTGAGCCGTCAGCACAGAGCCTGATGTGGGGCTCGAACCCATGAACTGTGAGATCATGACCTGAGCCGAAGTCGGATGCTTAACCCACTGAGCCACCCTGGCATATTTCCTCTATTCTTTTCATAAGTGGCTCATATTTCAAAGATGATATGTATCCCAAAATAATATACCAGGTAACAGAAAGCTTATATATTAATATTCGTTAACAAAATCAGTCGGCCTCATAGCACACACGGGTCCTGATTCATACAGGAGGAAGGCAGCATATGAGATGTACCAAATGAAAAGTGCCATGTTGAAACCAGTATTGGTTTCACAGAGCAAAGGACCCTTTAGTGAGCGTAGATGATGCAAAGAGTTTAGTATTTACACATTTCCCTTTAGATTTCTTCAAGCTAGATACACCATGCAGGCAGTTTTACATTTCAGGGTTAAAGTGTTTGGGAGATATCTGAGATAACTAGCACATGAATCATTCTTCCACTTAATTCTCTATGTTGCAACAAAGGCTCTGAGTGGATAAATGTGCTTGTTAATCCAGGGAGAATTGGAGGAAATGCGTTTGTTAATTGTAGAGGAGGGTGCTAAGATCTGGGGTCCTCCAGCAATAGAGAGGGTAATTAGTAAGGAAAAAACTTGCTGCCAATAAAAGAAAATAAACAGGAATGTGAGCATGTCATATGTGTTGTCATGTGTATGTATACATAATTTCTTTTACTTAGAAGTTTGTACATATATATGGGTGGATATATACATTCATATAGACATATATATGTATATATGATTAAATATATCTATATTAAACCTTTGGGGGAGATTTGTCGTTAGTCATTGAAAAATCCTACAAGCTTGAGGATGTTTGGCTCTTTCCCATACTATACTACACTGTGTCAGTGGAGTTCCATATTTTACCTTTTGGGGATATAAGATGTGATGTTTTCTTGAGAAGGAAAGAACACAGAGAATGTAGTGAAGGGCAGTTGCGAGACCAACAGCCGTGTATCCTTCAGTTTCCAGATGTTAGATTTCCCTGATTTGATTGTCACCTGCTTCATCCCTCTGCCAGGTCAGAACTAGGTCGTATTCAGGAAGGTCGCTTTATTTTCAGGGAAACGTGGTTGCTTTCTGTAGGATGCAGCCCCCGAAACAATCTTATCCATCCACAGATATAAAAATGTACTGTTGTTTCCCCTTAGAGCTTTTGTTAGAGATGTCAGTAGCATAGACTGTTTAAAATGGTTGGATACTGTGCATTTGGATAACTCCATTTCTTGTGCCACAAGTGAGAGGCAGAAAGTGTGAGAGGAACTCTTTTTCTCAGAGTGTGAAGACGTGCTTGGGGGCATTCACATTTGCTTATGAGATAGTCCCCTCAGGGTTCAAGAAGCAGAAGTGAAAAACCAAAGGGCTTTCTCGAAATGTTTCTTTGCTTCCATGAAGAGGATATTACATTGGATATTAATGTTAGTTACCAAGGAGAAAATCAGGTAGAGAGAGGAGAAATATAGAAATAACTTTTTCCTGGTGCTGTTTCCTCAGGATGCCTTTTGAATGTTTAGGAAGAAAACCCCATGAGTTACTGATGAGGCAGCTGTAAACAGGGGAAGTGACAGATGTAATGAAAAAGTCTCAGGGACTGTCCTAGAAGAGGTCCCAGCACTGGTTGTGTGAGCATTATTTACATGAAGATGAACAGATGGATACATTTGATCAAATTCTGTGGGGTCCCTACATCAGAATTCTGTTTAGCATTTAGAGTCTGCAGTTCCAAATGCATGTATTTCCTTTTTTTTTTTAATTTTTGTAATGTTTGTTTATTTTTGAGAGAGAGAGAGAGAGAGAGACAGAGACAGAGACAGAGACAGAGAGAGACAGAGAGAGAGGGAGGGAGAGGGAGAGAGTAAGCACAATTGGGGAAGGGGCAGAGAAAGAGGGAGACACAGAATCCAAAGCAGGCTCCAGGCTCCAGGTTTCAGTCTCTGAGCTCTGAGCTGTCAGCACAGAGCCGGACAGGGGCTTAAACCCACAAACTGTGAGATCATGACCTGAGCATAAGTCAGATGCTTAACCCACTGAGCCACCCAGATGCCCCCAAATGCATGTATTTCTAATGCAACTTCTACATCTTATTTTTTATGGGACTTAAGGTTGTCAGAATAATATTAAAAATGGCACTTTACCATTTAATGTAGCTATTTCTATTCTGTTACTATTTATTGTTCTCTCATGGTGATTTATTTCACTAGACAATCACAAGAGGTAAGTTAGATGTGATAATTTATGCCATTTAGGGAAGAGACATGTTAAAGAACTTACATACACAACCCAAATCTAAAGTAAAGTAGGAAAGTATAATTCAGTTTTCAGGAACTGGGATCAATATGCTGTATCAGCAGGGTGGTGGCTTAAAAAAAAAACCAGAATGAAAGTAGAAAATCAGTACAGTCCTGCCAGTGCCTATTTTGGTCTACAAATGCTTGCCTTCTGGAATATTAATGCATGTCTCTAAAGTGCATAATCCATGAAGTTTCTTCCCCTTTTCCTTTTTGTTTTTGTTCATAACTGTTTTAATATTTTGCCATTTAGCAGTTCTCAAGATATTCATATCCTTTTTCCATCTCTGCTGGTGCATCCACAGGTATTTGCACATGATGCTGAAGATTCATTTTGTAGATACAGCCTTAGCCATGTGAGTTTTAAAGAGTTGTTATTGTAGATTTATAGAACATAATAGTTTATGTTAACTGATTTAACTGATGGCCAGTTTGCCACCTGAAACTTAAGGTCACAAAAATTAAAAAGTTTTGATGAAGACCAGAGGCAGGTTAACCTTGAAGCAAGTGAAGCTTAAGTTCATTCCATGGCTCTGGTTGAGTCCTAATAAAGTGATCACATGGGCATGTGTTTTCATTAAATTTGCAAAAATGATTTGTATCCATACCTATTTGTGTTGCAGCTTCCTCTCGGTCACTTTTTGCCTTTACCTATAGTGTTGGAGTGGTGTCGGTATTTGAGGGATCATATGAAAGGAGATCAGTTTGGAGATAACATGAGTTTAGGCTGAGTGGGATACATGTATATCATCTAGTCATTTTCATCTATGGTTATGTTATTAGTAGCTGTGCCAGGATGGGCTTGGAATGATCCTGCTGTTGGCTCATCTGACAGTGTAAAGAATGGCCCTCAAGCTTCAGGGCCAGAGTCACACCATGTAATGAACATCTCTTGTGTCATCAGACACTGAAATTATATAAGTAGTGGAAGAGAAACTGGGTTTGAATGGATAGAGCCAGAGCTAGCCTCTGGAAAATTCTTCCAAATCCTGTATCTCATAAGAAACTTGAGAAAGGTTTTCCAAAATTTGATATGGTCTGAAAATTTTACATTACCTTGCCAAAAACAAATTGGAAAGATGAAAGAATTTTTTTCAACTTTCTCTAACAACAAGTACAACAACAAAATTCTATCAACCCTACCACTGGAAAGATTAAAATATCTTGTCATGTATCTCTAAATCTCTCTATAAAATTCTCTGTGTACATGATTCTCCTCCATACATAAAATTCTCTCTATGAAATTGTGATTAGATATAAAAAGGTCATAATTCTGTATTTCTTTAAAGAAGGCATCCCAAATGCTGTAAGTTTCAGGCCTCACAAAACTTGTATCCTTCCCTAATGTGGACACATTTTGCAACAGTTGGATAAATGCTATGTATCTAATGGTCCTTTTATTGGTTTAAAACTGTGATGGGAGGGGCGCCTGGGTGGCTCAGTTGGTTAAGTGTCAGACTTCCACTCAGGGCATAATCTCACTGTAAGTTGAGCCCTATGTCAGACTTTGTGCTAACAGCTCCGAGTCTGGAGCCTGCTTCAGTTTCCGTGTTTCCCTCTCTATCAAAAAAAAAGAAAAAACATTAAAAAAATTTTTTAACTTTCTTTTATTGTTTTGAGAGATACAGAGACCATGCGAGTGGGGGAGGGGCAGAGAGAGAGAGAGAGAGAGGGAGAGAGAGAATCCCAAGCAGGCTCCGTGCCACCAGCTCAGAGCCTGACGTGGGGCTCGAACTCATGAAACTGTGAGATCATGACCTGAGCCAAACCCAAGAGTTGGATGATAAACCGACTGAGCCACCCAGGCACTCCGCAAAAAACCAAAAAACAAAAAACAAACAAAAGCAAACAAACAACCCCTGTGATGGTGGTATCTGGGTGGCTCAGTCGGTTAAGTGTCTGACTTCGTTTTGGTTCACGTCATGATCTCATGGTTTCGTGAGTTTCAGCCCTGCATCAGGCTCTGTACTGGCAGATTATAAAAATTATAAAAAACTGTGATGAATAAACCATATTTTCAGGTATTTTTAAAATACTGATAAGCATTTGTCACATAACTAGGGATTTGTTTGAATTAATAGAATATGCAAAGTGTTATTCTCAGTAGTTTTTTTAAAATCCTCGTCAAAATGTCATTTGTGCAGCTTTAAGTGGTTTGTCAAGTGATGAAATCACAAGCACTAGTTTCCTTTTTAGTCAAATTCTGTTGAACAGTTTTTTTTTTCACTCACCCCTTAAGCGATCCCTCATTTGATGAAATTGAATAATACTGATAATACTGATGTCAGTGATTCTGATCCTGGGCTATGATTGATCTTGGTAATTTGTCCCCATTGCTCAGTTCTGGCTCAGATAAGAACTGGAAATGACTTTATTTTGAAATGCAAGAAGCTATTAGCCCCTCTTCTCCTTAGTTCCAATCCTCAGGTGCACCTCCACTAGGATTTCTTCAGTAGTCAGCCTATCACAGTGCCTTGCATAGAGCAGGCACTCCCTAAATGTCTGTTGGATGAGCAGTATTTTATCTAGCTGTGTGTTATTGCTACCTTCACCTCCACTAGATCTCTGGTAGCTATAGAGCATATTCATAGCATATCCATCTACATTTTTCCCAGCAACCATCGTAGTGTCTTTCATATGGTGGTGGTGATGTTATGCTTCTAAATAATCAGAGTCTGGCCAACCAGGAATATTGTGGTAACAGTTTGGTCTTTGGATAAACACTCCTTGTTACCTCACTTCCCAATTCTGAATATCTACCAGACCATACTGAATCTCTCAAAATCTATATGAATGTACTATATCTGTAACTTTGTTGCAACTGGGCTCATCTTTTTATTGAGCATGATTCCCTTGATTTTCTTGCTTCTGCTTCTATATGCACAGTTTATGTGAATAAGATGAACATTAGCAGATTTATCTACATCTCTTCATTTCTATTCTACAGCAATAGCCCCTTAGAGTAATATCTGAAGTTATAGTAATTTTCTTCATATCAGAGAGTTTCTAACTATGTTAATGGAAGTTAGACTGGCTGCAGAGACATTCGTGAGAACTACCTATGCGGTAACATTTAAACAATTTATTTGATCTCTCTTTAGCTTACCTGCTCATGTCTTTGGAACATTGATGTTGACCTTGTTGGAACTTTGTCTATAATCATGATAAGTCCTTCAATAAAATCTAATAGAAAATGACATTTAAATTTCCAAGTGACTTATTAACCCTTTGAATACTTTATGATGTGTTATGCTCATTTTAGCAAAGAGATACTCTTATTACACTATGTTCATATATTATTTCCTTGGATGCCCGATGCGTAATGACTTCATGTTAAAAAAGTAATAAAAGAGATAAAATAACAGCATAAAAAGTAGATAATCCTGAGCATTGCTTATTTCCTAATAAAAAGTGAGACATAATCTTTGAGGGCAGCAAAAGAGAGTGAACATTCTTCAGCCATCAGATTGCAACCCTGTTTTTTAAAGCATCTGTGTGATTTTGCCCTGTGTCTGGGCTTCCATTTCCTCACAGGTAAAATCAAGAGATGGATTACCTCTGCTTGTTCACCTGGCTTACTCCTAATCATCTTTCAGGATTTATCTCAGTCATTTGTTTGGGAAGCTATTGCTGACTCCTAGGGGAGGCTAGGTGCCTTCCCTATGCATACTCCCTCAAAGCCCTTAAGGCATTCTACTGAAGCTATCTAGTTATTAATTTCTCTCTCTCTCTTTAAGGCATGTGCCTTTCAGGGGCAGGGATCATGTCATTTTGTCACCACTGTGTAGCTCAGAGTGGAAGACAGAAAAGAAAGGTGATTAAGGACACAAGCCAAATTCATATCCTAGATCGTGTCTCCAACATTGATTATGTAGACTTGGTCAAATTACTTAATTTACATGGAACTTTGTTCTGTGGAATGAGGCTAATAATGGCTGCCTTATCAGTGTTACTGTCAGAATGAACTTAAGTGATATTTTTAAGCTCCAAACAAAATGCCTGGCATTTAGAAAGCACTCAATTAATGCTATGACTACTATTATTGCTGAAATAAAGTGTGCATCGTAAAATGTGATTTTTAAGGTACTTTCAGATACTAGAGTCTATGACCATCCCATTCTGTTTACTGACTAAGAAATAAAGATCGTTTTAGCCTTCTGATTTTGGATATGGGGACAAAGTGGCCGTCTGTTAAAATGACATGCTTACTGTCGTTTGTGTGCATTGTTAAGAACCATGAAAGGCCTGAGATTTTTACTCTTTTTGCAAGCCATACATCAGCCTACTTGCCACAGTTTCATGGATGCTGGGAGAAGACAGAAAATCTTGGATCAGTGACAAAGTACAGCTTATCAGTCACAGTAATTGTAGTAGCCCGAAGATTAGCATTTGTACAAGTTCCCTGAGCCCTAATTTCTGTATGGTGATACAGAGACAGCCTGAGGATGCTTACACTTCAGAGGGAGAAAACCTGAGCTTAGGGAACCTGACTCTTTTATATCAGGCAACAAACATGCCTGACCTTTGCCACTAAGTGAGACATTATCCTTATTACCCTGGACAGTAAACAAACCTGCCTTAGTTCTGAAGGGAGACACTATCTTTGATTTTCTGTATACAAATATCCTTGAAAAGGTGGTTCCAAGGAAAGGTCATTGGTGCCTTCACTCAGAAGGAAACACAAGAGACAGAAACCCACAGAGAATGGTCTTTCAACCTGGAAATTTGTATTTGTAGAGTGTGGATTTGCCACTTTCATCAGATTCCTTAAAGGGATATGTGAACTAAAAAAGTTTGTCTCTAAATCCTAATTCACTCTTCAGACTGACAGCGTATTTGAGAACACAAAAGGGTAAAGAGTAAGGAAGCAAGATACCACATAGGAGACATACCATGCAGCATTTTTATGATGGAAGCAACTTGCTACCCCAGAATCAGGTCTTTTATTTGGCTCTTATTAAGACTGAAACTTGAGGCACCTGGCTGGCTGGTCATGCTGGTCAATAGAGCATATAACTCAAACTTGGGGTCATGAATTCAAGTGCCGTGTTGGGCATAGAGCTTACTTTAAAAAAAAAAAAAAAGATGGAACCAAGTCCAAAGATGGCACCCTGGACCTTGCCCGATAGGGGATAGAATTGAGAGCTCTGGCTTTAGTGAAGAATGTGAACAGGGTAAGGGCAAAAATTGACAGCCTTTTCTGCAAAGAGGACATTACTAATTATTATAATGTTTATTAAAATAATTTGCCACATTAAAAAAAAGATAGCCAAATTCACTTTTAAGATTAGATATGCATTGTTGGGATTTTTTGGTGTATGCTATACATAAACAGAAAAGTCAAAAGTTACTCCGTTAACTCAAATTTCCATTTTCATTTCATATTATCAGAATGTGTGCTTCTGACTGTCCCCATTTGCATCACTTTATTTTCAACATTCTTAGAAGCAAAGTGTTATAAATACCATGACAAATTATTATGATCCATTTATCTCAGTAATGGTGACCTCTGTGTCACTTGAACCACTGCTCAATGTATTGTCGAACAGCAAAGATTAAGGCACAGGGCATTCTGTGGAATTAGTGACTACCCAAGAGCTTATAGCCTTATGCCAAACCAGTCATTAGTGCTCAGCAAATGTTACATTCTGAAAACGTTATTATGATTATGTAACAAAAATAAGAGATAAAAACAGATGGCTTAAATAAAAATACTGCTAATCCAGGGGTTCTCAACCTCAACACTACACTTTGGGCTGGATAATCCGTTGTTGTAAGGAGCTGTCCTGTGTACTGTAGGGTGTTTAGAAGCATCTCTGAACTGTACCCCATTAGATGCTAGTAGTATACATTCTCTCCCCACTCCTCACACCCCTCCCCCCACACCCACCGCAGTGTCACAAACATGTCTGCAGACAGTACAGTGCAGTGCAAAATGTCCCCTAGGGGGCAAAATCACCCTCCATTGAGAAACACTATGTTATTCCCAGTTTTAAAAGTGGGAATACTTAGTCAATGAATGAGAAAGTAAATACAGAGTATAGAATAATCCTGATAAACATTCACAGCTTCAGAAGTAAATTTATGCTTCCATAGTTTGAGGGATTTCAAAATGACCCCTCTGCTGAGTCCTAAAGTACTCCATGTGATTTGTTATAGATCATAGTGGACAGGAAAAAGACAGGACTTGGGTTATTGCCTTTTTTCTGCTGCTTTGTGGTTTTGTGATTTGGGATCAAGTCATAATTCTTCTGAGTTTTTTTAATCTGTAGAAGAGGGATCAGCCCCTGTCATACTTACCTTTGAGAATTGCTGAGAATCCAATTAGACAGTTTATGTGAAAATGCCTTGAAAAGTCATCTAAAGATGTCTATAATTGTTAGGATGAAAAAATAAAAATAAAAATAAAAATCACTTTAAGAATTTCTCGAAAATCTCAGAGCATTCCTTGAAATAACTAGAGGAACCCTGAGGCATTGCAAAACAGGATTTAAGAATTGCTTCTTTTGAAGATGCCCTTTAGTCCTGCTTCACTCACTTTTCTGTGTTCTTGTTTGCCATGTGCTGAGGGGTTGGGACAGACGGCGCGGTTGAAGGAGTAGTGGAAAGGCTTGGCTGACAGCAAGGAAGCAGTACTCAGTGTTCAAAAAGCATAAGTACTTTGTTTATATTTCTTCGGGAACCAGAAAGTATCTATAAATTAAGTAACTAGAGACTTAAAAAAATAAAAAATACAGTTAATATTGTAAATTTATTAAAAGGAGATATTGCTGATTTAAGCAATCATATATCTGACTTATGATGTTATGTGCCTTTTATTGACTAAAATACTTTTGTGAGTTTTTTAATAATAGCTTTATATTTTGTATAATGGCTTTATCTTTTCTTGGTCAAAAATGACTATCCTTTTTCTGATGCCAAACCTTTTCAATACAGAATTGCCACAAACTTTTCCCCTGTTAAATATTTAATGCTGGCCTTGCTTGCCTGGAATTACATGAAGATATATACTTGAACTTTGAGAAATGGGATAATTCTCTCAGATGAGAATGGATCCTAAAAGCTACCCAATGCAATATACCATTGAGTTCAGAAATCCTGTTCGCAGGCCCTGGCAGATGCCCTGCAGTCTCTGCTTGGGCTTCTCTACCTTTCCTCAGTATAGAATATATATTTGGAAGATTTTGCAGATAAGAAAACCAAAGCATTCATAGCCCATGCCACTGTGTCCAAGATCACTTGGATGGCAAGTTGCAAAGCCAGAAATTGACCCATTCTGTTGGAATCCAGAGCTCTTGCTTAAATACTCAATCATTTATCTGGCTGTGCTCCAACTAATCCTGCTGTTGGACAGCTTTTTTTTTTTTTTTTTTTAAAAACGTTGTTTTTCACAATGTCCAGAAATCTACCTCCACATAACCCTGCTGAGGAAACAAAACTCAAAATGACACCTTGTTCTTTTGTGTGGACCATGGGACAACATATCCAGTCCACACTTGACCAAATGGCCTTCAAATCCTTTTTTGTACCTAATGATTGCCCACCCCCCTTCTCCTAAATTTGATCTTTTTCAGGCTGACTGTATCTTCTAATTGTACCTGACTTAGCACAGTTGTCATACATAGAATATTTCTGGTTGACTTTTTCTGGGTGTTGAATACTTACACAGTTTCTTACTTATAGGGTAGGAACCAGTTCTGAACCAGTATTTGAGATAATTGTCTTATTGGTCATTGGTTTTACCTAACTCTGATTCAGACACTCTATGCTTATCAACTGTGCTTTCTTTTCCCTGCTGCCACATCTCATTCTTTGCTTACACTGTGATTGCTGCCACTAAAAATCACAAAGTATCATGAACTATCTTTAGTCTCCATATTTTTATAACAAGCCTTGATATTAAACTAGATGAAAGTGTAGCTTGATTTAAGTCCATCATTTCAATTTTAAGATCTTCTTTTATGTATTTTAGAATTTCCTCACAGATTAGAGTTCACATTTGATAAGTATGTCTTCATCGAGCTAAATGATTACTGCATAATTATTCAAGTGTTTTGGGTAAGTTAAAATCATAAATATTATTTGTATCCTTTCCCATTAATTATTAAGCACATGTCTGTTTCAGAGAATTTTAATCTATATGTTTGATTCATAGTCCCGTAATTTTTCAAAGTGTAATTTTGTAAGAGCCATCTAACATAAATCATTTTTATGGTGTGTGTGTGTGAGTGTGTGTGTGTGTGTGTGTGTGTGTGTGTGTGTGTATGTATGAGTGTGCGTGCATTTGTATTCATTCCTAACATCAGAAGGTCATGTTTTGTTATGAATAAACAAATGCCTGTATGTTAAACATGTCTTGTCTAAGACATAAACTTGGTTAACTTGTCTCTGCCATCCACCATTGGAAAAACGTATTTTCATGACAGATTGAGCTACCTCCTTAAAATAGCCTGGGCAGATTCCCATGGTGTTAGGCAGTGGGTAGAATTTCCTGGAGCAGTAGTAGATCTCTGTTGCTCTTTCATTGGCCCACAGATTCAGACATGGCAATAAAAAACAGGGTATCAATAAGTAATTGACAGAAGATACAGAGTAAGAATAGCTTATCTGATACATGAATACATTATGAATGTTATATATGGAGTACCGCACTTCAGGCATGGCAAATATTGGACCAGCATGTTATTGAAAAGGTTCTATGCTTTCGGTGGCCTTACTTGCTTCTAGGGTGCTATGAATAAAGGATAAATAATGGTTCTGACAGTAGGTGATAAGAAGTGGAGTAAAATAATAATTCTGTATGGTCAGGGTTTAAGCAAGAAGACAGAAACCACTGTGATTATTTTAAAAGGGGACATGTAATATTGAAGAATTGTTACACATTTATAATGATGAATTGTAAAAGCAACCTAGAGATCAGGAACAGCAAGAAGCTGGGAGCCAAAAGGGGGGAAGCAGGGTTACCAGGGTTACTGGATGGAGTCTGAAACAATGGGGACCTGTCTGTAAGAAGTAGAGCCGAGTAGAGAGAGGGCTTCTGCCCAAGACACCTAGTAAAGCAGAGGAAAAGCAGGAAAATTTCAAATAGCAAAACGTTGATAGATGTTGAAACTTGGAGATGGTTCATAGGTTTGTTTTACTCATGTCTCTGTTTAGAATGTGTAATTGTCTATTAAAAAAAAGGGTTTTTTAAAAAGTAAACGAAGGAGAGAGAGAGAGCCCAAGGTGCATTAGCTCATGTACACACACACACTCGTGCACACATGCACCCATGCACATGCACATCATGATGTTTATACCTTACATCATGTTCCAGTCTCCTTCCAGAATCTGAACTCACCTGGAAGCCAACTGCAGAGTAGTCTGGGAAACTTGTCCTACTGGGATTAGCCCATGTCAAGATCAGCAGGGCAGAAGATGGGAAAAGACAGGATCTAAAGCAAAGAGACTGGCAGATCCTCACCCAGGACAAATGAGGCAGTGACTTTCTCCCTGCCATCTACACAGAGTCCTAGATAGAACTTCCTGTTGCTTACTTTGATTTTTCTGAACCCCTCAAATGTACCCTCTATCTATATCTGACTTTGTTGCTATGAAAGTGGGATTGGAACACACAGTTTGATTATTTGACTCAGCTTCTGCTACATTGAATCTTTGGATACTGCAATGTCCATATAACACACCAGTTGAAATCTTTACCTTGCATAGAGAGTAAGGAATTGGGCAAAGAATGATGTAATTAAAACTTTGGCCTGTTGCATAGTAATGGTCTTTGGCACACATTTATTGCATTTAATTAATAATAAAAAAACATACTCACATTTTTAAAAAATTTATTTAGAAAGAAAGAGTGTGTGTGAGCAGGGGAAGGACAGAGAGAGAGAGAGAGAGAGAGAGAGAGAGAGAGAGAGAACCCAAGCAGGCTCCACAGTGTCAGCACAGAGCCCAATGCGGGGCTTGATTCCACAAACCCTGAGATCATGACCTAAGCCAAAAATCAAGAGTTGGACATTTAACTAACTGAGCCACCCATTCACCCCAATACTTGAGTTTTTATATGTTCAGCCATGAAGACTGAAAATTAAAACAGCAAAATGTTGATATATGTAATTATTTGAGTTAACATATAAAATATTACTATCATATTGGAATATATCTGTACTGATTTTTGTATTAATAAGTGGGTACTTGATTCAAAAATCTCAGAAGAAGGTGGAATTTTTGGTTTTTCTTTTTTTGAAGACAGTGGGTTTTTATAGTAGAAATAACACTTTTCTAACCAAGAAAACTATAAAGTCTCTTTTAGGGCATCCTGTATGGTTGTGTGGGTAATGTACTTTCTGAATGGCCCACCTATGAGAGCATCTTTCTCTTAGTCACACAAAGATAATCAGTCTGCTAACAACAGGCCTTATCTACCAACACTGATATTATCAGGGGAAAAATATTGCAAGCAGAAATTTCATGGTCTTCACTACAGAATTTTGTCTTTTGGTATCCATATCAGGATTCTAAGAGGCCCTCTTGAAGAATATCTTGGCTCTGAGCAGGAGAGAGCTACATGCTGACTTTAGATATTCAGGTTTGCCTATTTGCATTTAGCCCAAGAATATTTATTTATCTTTACTCCTTTCTTGTTAATATTTGTTAATCCTTTGTGTAATAGTAAAACCTTCAATTATATAGAGATCAAGATAGGGATCAGAACGCGTGTTTCTATTCCCAAATGATTAAGACTATGGCATGTTCTCAGTGTACATGTATTAATGTGCCCTTATATTAATATATAAATTGCGTATTTTACAGAAGCTGAGGTATTTTAACAACTAGATTAAAGAAACTCACATAAGTCCCAATTTAAAAATTTTAAAATACAGTGTGACTTATACAAATCAAAGCCATCTACACATTGTACTTTATACAAAGGCAAAGCCATCTACACATTGAGAAAGCGATTGTCCAATCAGGTCAAAATGGATAGGTTTTGAGGAATGGATGGCAGTATTAAGCAGCAGTGAAGCTTGCAGGTGTTGGCATCAGACTGGATCAAAGCCCAGACCTAGCACAGCCTTAAGTAAACTGGTCAAGTTTTCTAACCTTTCTGTTCCTCCGTGCTATGAAATGTACCAACCTATAGAGGTTTCTGTGAAGATCAAGTGTAATGGATTTAAGCGTGTAAAGCCCTTAGAACAGTGCGTGACAGCACTTAAAAAAAAAACAAAACAACTCTTATTATTAAAGATCATTTTTATTAAAAAAAAAATGCCAACTTTTTTCTTTAGTTATCATTTGTTTTCATGTTCAAATTAGGGGAATACTTATTTTTCCTCCTAGACTTCCTTACCATTGCTGCTTCTCACCTTATTAGCCCATTACCTCTCTATCTTGATGCTCTGAGAACTATTCTTGAATTGTTCTGAGATAAGGTGTTTTTTTTTTTTTTTAATCCTAACATCTGGGCATGTAGATGTTTTTATCTCTTGTTTGTATATTCCTCATTTACTCCTTTTTTTCACATTCCTAGAAAAATCCTACTTATTGGTAGTGTATATTCCCTTTGTCTGAGGATATTAGAACACAACGCGGCAAAGTGCAGTGGAATTGAGATTTGGCTATGTCTCTCTGTAGCTCCACCCAGTTTTAAAGTCTTTGAATCTCTGAAATTGAAAATTCAGAAATTTGAATGGGTGATGCACTTGAAATCACACAGGAACACACTTTTTCCCACACCCTTTTCGGGGTGTGTGTATGTATGTGTGTGTTTACTCAGCATGTGTATACTTTCGACTTTCCCATCTGCCATCTGCTTTAGCACCAGCCTCGGTAGCTGTTCTGTGTCCAGAGTACTTTAGCCTTTTCATTATGGAAGAGAAAAGAAATGAACTAATATGAGAAAGAAAATCCTTCCACCGACCGCTTCCACCTCGCTTTTTGTTTTGTTGTTTCTAAGCAAGTTTCTTGCCATTTACCTTTGCATTTGCATTGCTTATTGATTGGCAATTTTAAAATTGTTTATTGTGCTCTTTTGTTTCACTGTTCAAGAGCTAAAACAAAAGCTACCAGGCCCTTCGAGGTACACATTTGCATGCGGTGAGCGTTGCCCGAGGAAAAAGTAATTGCTAATGCATATTTATGTGGCACAAATTTGCCATTTGTTTATGCATAAAATTATCAATAGTGCAGGGCGGCCCAGCCGTAGAAAATGGTGACCTTTTTAGCTTAATAAATAGAAATCAGCTGTTATTGTGAAGAGATCAGCCATTTATTCTGTGTTGAGGGACATTGCCGGGAAAATGCAGATTGGGGCTGGCAATATCATTAAATGGAAGGCCAATGACCCTTTCGGTAGAGTCTATTATACTTTATCTAATAGGGGATAAATGGCTCTGGTTGGCAATTGGAATAAAGAACAACAGTTTTTTTTTTTTTATTTCAAACTGTAATTTTATAACTATATGGATTTTAAGCCAGTAAAACTGAACAGGGAATCTCAGTCTGACCTGTTGCTAGAATTCTCTCAAAAAGTATCTGTTTTCAAGTTGCTTTTCTTGTTCATTATTCTTTATTCTGATTTGTACCCATTGAAACAGAGTAAGTCAAATGATGTTTTTTCAGGAAAATAGATCTTCCTTTAGTTTTCAGTTTTTAGCTTTCTTTTTCCTTTCTTTTTTACCTTTTTTTTTTTTTTTTGCCATACTTTTATCTTTGCATTGCAGGCATCTGTGTTTTGCAGGGTTGTTCTATATTTGATGTCTTAAAAAAATATTAAAAGTAGAAGATACTCTCTAAATAAAGTTACTAATAGATTATAAGTGGAGAGTTTTTTATTAAGCTAAACATGATACTTTCTAAATGATAATAATGGTATTTGAAGCAAGTATGTGGGTCCTTTGGATTAAAGAATATTCTATAAATATAAAACCTTCTCATTAGTATATATAGATTTTCTTAATATATAAAAAAAACACAACAGAAAGTCATGTATCTTTTTTGGTTGTTTTACTGGTGCATCTGATAGATGAAATGCCCTCAGTCTCCCCAGAGCTCATTTATGATTGTGGCTTAATGTGGTGTAATCTCACAATTATGTTTACTTGGCTAACATTCTCTTCGGTACGTTATGAGCACTTCTGCCTTTCAGGATTTTTTATCCATTTTTTTCAGTCATTATAGAATTCACTCTTAAATGGAAGTTGTGTTTGTTTGTTTGTTTGTTTTTTTAATAATATGTAATATTTGATGCACTCAAACTTTTATGTAAGTTGTGAAACCTGATAATGGAACCGGAGACCTGCAAACCCCGCCTCGGAACACGGTAAACTCTAGGAGGCTACCTCCATGCTCCTCCCTGATTGTGTTTCTGCATGCAAGCACGCCTCACCAGGTTTAAAGTTTTTACAGTAGAGGTTTGCAGCCACCAATCTTTCCCTCCTGCTGCACTTTAGGATGACAGTGCATTCTGCAGCATGTCACCAGAGTGACTGAGTAACCTTTTACTGGCAGAAATGGGTCTGTTGTTCCTTTTTAAAGTAGAGGGTGTAAATAGGATTCAGACACTAGGGTACATTAGTCCATAAAATGAATATATTTTTTATGTCATTTATAAGGTATTGATTTTAGGTCCATTAGATTCACAGTCCCTAGTGGGAGAAAAAACAATGATTGAATGGGTAGGTTGGAATTCCAGAAGGAAGCACAGCAGCAGTGATTAACCCCTTCTTCTTCAACTCCCTGCTCCTATTATTTAACATGGTGGAGTAGCCGAGAAGGACTCTGAGGGAGAGGGACCGTTTGTTATCTGTCTTCTGTGCGCTTTACGAGGGTTCACAAAACAAATTTCAGCTGGATTATTATTGTCTCTGAATGTGATACAGCAGATCAGTCTGGGTTGTTAAGAGTTGCCCCCATTTTTGTATAAGATTAGTTTTTAAGTTGATGAATGCATTTTATTTTTATAAAACCTAGAGCATAAGTATTAGTAATTTAAGATATTGTTTAGGGAGATTATAGAATACAAAGGAATCAAGCTTACATTCTTTTTAAAGAAAACATTTTTATTCTCAACTCTAAGAAAGGAGAGTTCATTATGGCATCATGTCAGTTATGCCCTTACTTAGGCAAGTTTTAAGTAATATTGGTGAGAATGGCCATCAGAGTAATGTTTTAAATAGGATGTTTCCTGTTCCACAAATGCATAGAAAATTATTGGTTTATACAAGCCTCTTTTCTGATAAAAGGATGACTGAAATATCATTTCACTTCTATGTGCAGAGCACTCGTAATAATTCTAGTCAATTTTACCCAACTAATGTTACAACCACCTAAAAGGAATTTTCTCCTAGGTTGGTTTGGCAGTTACATTTTCATTCTTATACATGAAAAAAAGTTACAATATAGGTAGGAAATTTTTAAAAATTCTAATTATATTTCCAATCATCTGATGTAGTGATATGTTATGGTTGAATGAAATTATGCCAACTAAAGTCTGACTTTCTCAAAAATTGACCTGACATAATATGGTATCAACAAACATTTTGAGAATTTTATATTTTAATTCAAGTTTGTCAAGTTCTGTAACAAAAAATATAAAAATACAGGCTCCCTCTTGTGGGTAAAATTACCACCTGTATATTTTTGTGTTGCCAACATATAAGATATGGCAAAATTTCTATTTCATTTTTAAGTAAATTCTACTCTATAATCTATTTATTTGGTCAGATGTGACATTTCACTTCTTGAAAAAAAGTAAGAGTTTGAATACTTTTTTAGTAAATTTTTTAATGAAAAGAAATGAGTTTTTTTTAATTAATGGACTATGTATAGACAAGCTTTATTTTACTGCAGCAGCATAATTTCTGATATTCAAAATTTGTAATAACTTTTCTCATTTTGGAATACTCTCCTGTGGAATAATTAGCACACTAATGATACAATGTGGAGTCTTTGTCAGTGCGGTGACTTTTGGATTTCTATGTTTGTAAAAGTTCTGATACTGGAATGAAGTAAAATCCCTCCCTACCCATCATGTTTCACGTAGATACAATATGGTAATAAACCTGCTCAAATGCCATTAATCTTGTAATCAAAACTGAATAATCAATGGTCTAGTAAGAATGAACATTGGAGCATTATTCAGCTCTCCCTGAATTGAACTAATACTGGAGACACTGAGCTGGGGCAGAGGCTGTGGCTACATCACCATATATGGGTTCCCTGCTTTCAGAAGTCTGATTCCTAGGAATTTCAACTGAGTAGCAGAGGCAATTTCCTTTTCTTTCTTTCTTTCTTTCTTTCTTTCTTTCTTTCTTTCTTTCTTT
>NW_024412407.1:24256505-24369612 GCF_014898765.1 Herpailurus yagouaroundi
TTCTTTCTTTCTTTCTTTCTTTCTTTCTTTCTTTCTTTCTTTCTTTCCTTCTCTTTCTTTCTTTCTTTCTTTCTTTCTTTCTTTCTTTCTTTCTTTCTTTCTTTCTTTCTTTCTTTCTTTCTTTCAATTTAGGTATTTATTTTGAGAAAGAGAGAGAGAGTTTGTGTGAATGCCAGAGGAGCAGAGAGAGAGGGGGAGAGAGAGAATTCCAAGTAGGCTCTGTCCTGTCAGTGCAGAGCCTGATGCAGGGCTTGATCCCTGGAACCATGGGATCATGACCTGAGCCAAAACTAAGAGTTGGAGGATTAACTGACTGAGCCAGCCAGGCACCCCAATAGCAGAGGCCATTTCTGTCTAAACTGGGGACACTGGTAATCAAGCCAGAGCTATATTCACTCATGAAAATGGCAAGAGCAGTATTTCTGAAGCTGAGCTTGGCAGCACAGTCCTAGAGATATATAGCAAGAAATGTGAATGCAGAGATACCTGAATAACTCCCACTAAGCAGTTATGGTGCTGACTGTCGTTGTCATACATTTGAATGAATGCATGTCATTCATTCAATGTCATCAAATATCATACATCTGAATGGAATCAAGGAAAGGGCCTGTGAGGACACCTGAAGATCTCTCATAAATCATTCTAAGAAATAAGAATTTATCTTAATGTTGCCTGACCTAAAGCATCTGTAGGATGTTTACATGAAAATCAGCAAAATGAACAACTTCTGAGGGGATTAATATATATGTGTATATACAGATAACAATATATGTATGTATACAGATAACTATATATGCACATATGTTTTTAGATTAATTCTGGCAGCATTAAACAGTGTCAAATTAATGCCTCTTTTCCCATAATGATTTTATTATATTTATATATTTTATATACATTTATGTAAGTATACATATACAGATTTACTTTGAAAACCTTAGGAAAAAAACTTGAAAATTCTCTACTTCCAAAAGTTCTATGTTGATACATTTATTAAGATGGAACAATACATTGTTTTTTCTTAAACATCTTTTTATTAAAAAAAAATTAATGTTTATTTATTTTTGAGAGACAGAACGTGAGTGGAGGAGGGTCAGAGAGAGAGGGAGACACAGAATCTGAAGCAATCTCCAGGCTCTAAGCTGTCAGCACAGAACCTGATGTGGGGCTCAAACTCATGAACTGTGAGATCATGACCTGAGCCAAGTTGGACACTTAACTACCTGAGCCACGCAGGCACCCCTAAACATTTTTTTAATGTTTGTTTATTTTTGAGAGAGAGAGAGTGTGAGCAGGGGAGAGGCAGAGAGAGAGAGAGAGGGAGACACAGAATCTGCAGGAGATCATGACCTAGCTGAAGTCAGATGCTTAACCTACTGAGCCACCCAGACACCCCATGGAACAACGCATTGGTAATGGTGTTTTATTTTTTCTAGGATTCCTCTTGCTGATGACACAATTCCTGTGTGAATCTGTTTACAAGATTCTGAAAGCTGAACAGAGAACTTTGGCACTGCACTGGGTAGGAAAAAGGTATATTCATAAAATACATAATGCACACCTTTGAAAAATCGATTAGTACACTTGCTACTTCACGAAACTGGAAAGTTTATATGCCTTCTCTTATTTTTTAAATTTATTTATAAGTAAAATACATGACGTATGCATAGAAAACTATAGTACATAATCTTTTATATTCAAATGATAACTGGATTTGTAATTATAATTTGGAAACTCATTATGAAGGTAATGTCTAAACTAGCAGATGATAGCAACATTTCTTTTAGTTTTCTTAATGAGATATACTTTTCTTGAAGTTGTGGAAGCTTTTTGTCTCCATTGAAAAACAGAGAAACATTAAAACATTTGTTCCTGCTTTTTTGTTGTTGCTACAAAGGAAATATTTTGGGTCACAATGGGTAGGTCACACATTTTATAAAAATTTCCATTGGCTATTAAGTACCCTGGGGTATGCTTTTGTAAACACACATACAAAAATGCAATTTTGCTCAGGCCAAACAGATATTTTTTCAGTTTGCTTGGCAAAAATATTTAGTGGGCATCTATCCGTGAGTGCATTTATGAAATGCTTGTTTGTCTTTTCAAAAAAAGTTACACTCTGGGAACAGGAACTGAAAGTTTGACCACAGACCCACACTTGAAAATCCTTTTATTATCCCCTGGCTGACTATCATGTGGGTGACATCAGAAAAGGTTGGAGGTAAGGGAGCCTTTGTTTAGAAGTTTGTCACGAATAAGATGGAAAAGGAATTCTTTTTTTGTTTTTCCTAAAATGAATTATGGAAAAATAATCTTTTTGCATAGTGGACTAAAACTTATTAGCTAATCGACTCTTAAGGTCTTATGACTTATGTTTGTAGAACTTCAAGATGCAAGTTTATTTGTGAAAACCGTTAGAATCAATTGTGTTGGTTAACTTCTTTAAAAATTAATTGTTAAAACTTAAATAATATCCTTAAAGTATCTATAAATAAGACTTCATATTTTCATAGACAAATCAAACAATATAATATGGAAGAAAGCATAGTGAGTAATGGATTTTTATGCTAACAGAAGTGGAATAGGTCCAAATGGATTATTGCAAATATGAGACTTGTGTAGTTTTACAAGTGAAAACACCAATATCAATACAATTAAAAGGCAAGTGTAAACCTGGGGCTACTTCTAATAAATATAGTGAACATCACATGTAAACAGGTCTTAGTATCAGAAAGCACTAACATCTTAATTTAAAAGAGAAAATGTAAGGGGGCGCCTGGGTGGCTCAATGGGTTGAGCGTCCGACTTCTGCTCAGGTCATGATCTCATGGTTTGTGAGTTCAAGCCCCGTGTCGGGCTCTGTGCTGACAGCTCAGAGCCTAGAGCCTGCTTTGGATTCTGTGCCTCCCTCTCTCTCTGCCCCTCCCCCGCTCACGTTCTGTCTCTCTCTGTCTCTCAAAAATAAATAGATGTTAAAAAATAAATTAAAAACATAAAAGATAAAATGTAAGAACAAATAATTAATGAGGAATACAATTCTAATGCAGTATGCTAATAAGAGAAATGCAGAGTTATGCTCTACTTACTATCTAACCAGTAAAAAAAAAAAAACAAAAAAAACAAAAACGGTTTGGAAGGATAATGTTGTAACAAGAACGTGGGGAAGATGAGTACTTTTAATAATGTTGGGAAAAGGTTATATTTGTTCAACTTTTCAAGAAGTGATTTGGACATCTCTGATATGAGCCTTAATTAAATGTTTCCAAAGCATTCTACGTAAAATTTCCACTAGTTTGGAAATGATTTGATTATAGGTCATCTGAAATAGTTAAAAAAAAAGTAGACATGTGTATTTCTCTTTGCGAAGTCTGTGAAGTCTGTGTAGGCAGTTCAGAGCTGGTTGGATGGTTCCACGGTCATGAGGGACCCAGATCCTTCGTATCTTGCTCTGTTACTCTGAACACGGGACTGTTACCTAGTGTTTTAGAATATCCAGAATTGGTATTCCAGTAATCCTGTCCCTAGGCTAGCAACAAGAAGGAAGTATCAGTAGGAGAAGATCATGCTCCCTCCCTTTAAGGAAATCTTCTGGAAGGTATTGACATCCCTTCCATTTACATTTCATTGGCTAGAATGTCGTCATAACAACCAAGCCATGCTTAAAAAGGCTGGAAAATGTAGTTTTTATTCTGGGAGATAAGTCTGGGGAAGTTATTACAGTGAAAGAATAAGAGACTGGATATTGGGCCCAATTAACAGTATTTGGCAGTTTCACTTCCAGGAATCTAACTTAATGAAACAATTAAAGAAAGAGACAAAATTTATATAAATATATTTGTTCATTTTCATATATTTATGACGGGAAAATTTTGAGATTGACTAAATTATCCAGCATGAAGCAGTAGTTGGATAAATTTGGGTACATTTATTTTATACAGTCAATAAAATATTTTTAAAGAATTTTTAAGGACACACGAAATTATGCATAATACAATATTAAGTTAAACAAGTCAGAATCCACATTAAAGATACATTGTATAAATTTGTGTGTGTGCACACTTATGTACATGCACACACATACATTCACTTATACATATATATTGCAAATACATAAAATTGACAGAAAACAATACTTAAAAGTTAATACATCAAATATTATTAGCTCTAGATCATGGAATCATGACCAATTTTAATTTTCTTCATAGTTTACACAATTTTTTGAATAAGTATGATTTGATATTAAAATTTGAGACATAGAAGACATACGAAATTCCAAAAGGCTTATATGTTGCCTAATGTTCCTGTTAATAAAAATACTAAATATGTCTTTTCAAGGAGAGATGAAACAGCTTAGTGCCTATCCTTTTTGACTTTTTCCTGCAGTCAGGTTGCAATAAGTGTTCCCTCTCAGTAGAGCCATGTGGTAACTCAGAAATCTTGATCATATTACAGCCGACATGGGTTAGGGCAGATTGAGATACTGTGCTGCAGTTCAGTGGTGTGCGTCAAGCACATGGAAGTTGTTGGTAATAGTGCCTATTTGAAAGGCAAAGAGCAGAACATTTTAGAGACTTCTCTTTCTTGTGTATCAGTGAAAGAGGTTGAGTATTGCAGTTCTGGATTAAGAATGTTTCTTTGTGTGTGTACGTTAAGGAAATTTTAAAAGTGTTATGTTAACTTAGAATATTAAAGGAGTGAGAATTTAACTCAAAGCTAAATGAAAAATCAAATTAGAGAGCAGTTCATGAGAAATCCTTTGCAGAAATTAGAGTGAGAGCATTCCCGCCCCCCCCCCCCCCCGAACCTAAGCTGACTTGACTCTTTAGAACTTACAAGAGAACTATGATGTTGAGAGGCATAGACTTGGGAGACACACTGAGTTCCTGATTGCACCACTGATGGCTGTCTCTCTTGGGTATTATCCTTAGCCACCAATTCCTCATGTGTGAAATGTAAATAATAATAGAAGACACTGTACCATGCTAATATTTATCACATGGATACTGGTGTAACTGCACTGATTCAGCAGTGGTTTAAAGCTGAAACCGTTACTGGAGATAGAGTCACTTTGTAAATAATTGAAGTTTCAATTCAATAGGAAGATATAATAATTTAAAGCCTAAATGCCCACAATAACATAATCTCAAAATATATTAAGGATAAATTGCCAAAACAGCAAGGAGAAATAAGCAAATCCACAATAGCATTTTAACCTACTTTTAGTAATTGATGGAATAAAGTAGACAGAAAAAATCAGTAAGAATACAGAGTTGAAAGACAAAAGTAAGAAACTTGACCTCATAGACATATATAGAACCTGGCATACAACTGCAAAACACATATTATTTTGAAGAATACGTGGAAAAGTTATAAAAATTGGTTGTATGCTGAGTCATAAAATAGGTCTCAACCATTTTTAAAAGAATTGGAAATCTACCAATTTCATTAGAAATCAAGTTGCAAATAATTTTTAAAAATGTATAGCTAGAAAATAAGTTTCAAAATTCCAGAGAAATCACAATAGTAATTTTAAATATTATAAGGAAATTGAACTTCTTATATACAACAATTGTAGAATGCCTAAAAGAAGTACTTAATGGGAAATTTATATCTTAACTGTTACGAGAAAAGAGGGTGAAAATAAAGAGGCATTTCAAAAAAAAGCAAAAAGAAAAACTCAAAGTAATAAACAGTAGGAGTGAATTAAAGCAAGAGCAAAATTAACAAAGTGGGAAGTTGTCATATTTCCAAAATATTTGATTCCAGTATTCCAATTCCAAAAATTGATTGTTGTAAAAGATGAATAAATTTTCCAGTCCTCTGATGAGACCAGAGAGCAAGTGATAAAGGGCACATAACCAATATCAAGAATGACTGAAGCTATATCACAAGTGTGCACGTATTAAATAGCCAGTAATAAATATTATGAACGTTATGTTACCAAGTTTATATGGGTAAATATGAAGAATTGGATGAATGGTCAAATTCCTAGAAAAATACAGTGTAGCAAAATTTACTCAAAAAGAAATGGAGAACCTGAATAGTTCTGTAACCATTAAAGCAACCGAATTCAGTAATCAAAAATCGTCCTATAAAAAAAAATTCCAGACCCAGGTTGCTTCACAGACAAATTCAAGGAAGAAATAATTCTAATTTTACATAAGTTGTTTTTTAAAAAAACAGAAATGATAATCTCAAACTTACTTTATCAGGTTATGGAAACTTGGTACAAAACTTGGTAAGTATCACTTGAAAAAGTGCATTTACAGGGAAATTCCTCTCATGAATATAAATGGAAAAAAATATCAACCAAATATTACCAAACAAAAGTGATGATCACTGGGACACGTGGGTGGCTTCGTTAAGCATCCAACTTAGGCTCAAGTCATGATCTTACGGTTCATGGGTCGAGCCCTGATTGGGGCTACACGCGGTTGGTGTGGAGCCTGCTTGGGATTGTCTCCCTCTTTCTGACCCTGCTGTGTGCACGCTCTGTCTCTCTCAAAATAGATAAATAAACTTAAATTTAAAAAAAAGAAATGTAATGAAGTATTAAGACATTGCCATTAGATTGAATAGAAGGAAAATGTTTACAAGCTATGAATTATGAATATTTATGTATGTTTTCAAATGTGTTGCAATGTTAAAATATCCTTTTGCACATATCAACAATACCCACAAAAGGGCTTAGTTGAATATCAGATTTTATACTCCATTGAACAAAAATTACACAACAAAAGTAAGTACTTTACATAGATGTTGGGAATCCAAGATTTTGCAGCGGTAAATTGAGGATAGTGGTTAGTTAAACCATTGATAGCAGTTATTTTTGCTTTGCTTATCTCCTTCTGCGTTAACATTCTTTTAAAATGTCACTGCATTTATAGTTATTTGCTTTAACCATTTAGCTAGTTAATAATTTGTGATCCTGAATAGTTGTTATTTGTACATGACTTTTGGTCACCTTTCTCTTTTACTTGCAAATAAGCAAGCTCTTTGCTTTAACTATTTATCAAATCCAATCACTTTTTTTTCCTCAGTCACCCTAATATAGAGAGTAAAACTCTTTATTGCTTGAAAAAGGAAAATAATCCCAATATATTGCAAATTGTCAAGTGAGTTCTTTATAATTAAAGATTACTTTGCAATATACAATTTTTAAGGCATTTATCCCGACAGGGTTCACTGGCCTTTGAGCATGAGCCACTTTGTTGACAAATCTATCATCTAAATTGTGCAACATTAATGAGAACTCCAAGCAGCACAGTCTTACATTTTAATGTAGGTGGCAGTTTAAGGGAAAAACAACAACAACAACAACAACAAAAAACCACCACCAAAACAAAATATTGAATGTGATTGAAGTTGGTTTTAAAAAGGTCTGTCACCTGTGGATAAAAATGTGCATAACTCTGAACACATAGTAATTAGGAAGACTGAAAGGCCATAGGAAAATCCAACGACCCTTTGAAATATAAACACCAGTTATGATTTTTTAAAAAGGAAGGAGGCACTGATTTGTACATTTATATTAGTACAGGGCTTGTGATACTACTTACTTGTACAACTAATCGTCCATGCTCTACAACCTGACCCACAGTTCTATTGTACCATATGGTAGAACAGATTCAAAGCTGGTCTTTGATTTGAATCCCTTATTAATTAATAACTCATCATGTGATTATATATTTCCTGAATGGTATCAAATTTCTATATCTCATTCTTTTTAATAACCCTTGATATATCATTGTAGATCGTACTTTATTGTTGCACCTCAATTTCTGGAATATGTTCATTTTGATAAACTTTCAGCTTAGTTTTCTCAAGTTAATGAAATGTTGTAAGTAACAACACCATGAAAAGTGTGCTAACAGCCTATTAAATCTAAGGGCACTATACTTTTTTTTTTTTTTCCTACAGTTTATTTTGACAGAGGGATCATGGGCATGCGCATGAGCAGGGGAGGGACAAAAGGAGGGAATCTGTCAGCGCAAGGGGCTCCAACTCACGAACCATGAGATCATGACCCAAGAGCCAAAATCCAGTCAGACGCTTAACCGACTGAGCACTGTACTTGTATCATTTTTTTCCTTAACTCAAACTTATTTGTATAAATGCCTGATTATACTTGATCATCTTCATACTCTACCTACAAATCTCTAATATCCATCTGAATAGTTTTGCATAAAATTATTAAGCTTATTTTCTGGGTGTTTCGAATGTATGTATATATGCAGTGGAGGAATTTTATTAGCACAATTTGAATTGCAGAGTTCGTTTCAAAATGTATATCAATTTAAGTAACATAATGCAGTCATGTAGAGATGCTCCATTGTACTGGTCTTGGAACAAGATATTGCTCTTTGAGTAGCTATTGCTGATGTACTTGAAACAGCCCTAAAACGTCTGGCAGAAAGGAATGGTCTATGTATAATTCCTTTGGCTATGGCTTTCAGCTTCTGATTGATAAGGAATGATGAATGAGAATCATCCAAAAGTTATAGGAAATTTAGAGTTTATTACTTTTTAAAGTCAGATGATAATATATGTCTTAATAATTTAATAACAATGTTTGATCATTGTTCTCTTATTCAGCAATTGTTTATAATTAAGAGAATTTTTCCTTCCAAGTAAAATAATGGCATGAACTGTTGACCAGAAATTTTTTAAATGATGTATATAAGCAAGCCATTGTTTATTTTTGTGTCTTACTTTAGAACACTAAGCAACAGAGAAGCGGTTCTAACAATAATAATTTAATTTGAGAAAAAACCTTGAACCAAAACTGTCTCCATAGAACTTTTTCATAATTAGGTTATACATCTTCTCAATGGAAGAAGTCTTGCCCACGGTCACATTCTGTAAATGAAAATACATTTTGCATAAATTAGTGATGTTGAATTGCTGGGATTCATTATGAAGTGTAATAAATATTTCTTAATTTTTAATGTAATTATGAACCATGATGTTTTTTTTACTTTCCTAGATGATGCATGTATCTCGGCATCTTGTAGAGAATTAAAAAAAAAAAAACAAAACATATTTTATAGTGAATAATTGGTGTTTTAAAATATATGATGTGACATGACATAGCATAACATAATATAAACATGATGTTTGACCTGTAATTAAGGAATTTCATTCCCTCTTAAAGCTTTTTGAGGGGCGCCTGGGTGGCGCAGTCGGTTAAGCGTCCGACTTCAGCCAGGTCACGATCTCGCGGTCCGGGAGTTCGAGCCCTGCGTCAGGCTCTGGGCTGATGGCTCAGAGCCTGGAGCCTGTTTCCGATTCTGTGTCTCCCCCTCTCTCTGCCCCTCCCCCGTTCATGCTCTGTCTCTCTCTGTCCCAAAAATAAATAAAAAACAAAAAACAAAAAACAAAAAAAAACGTTAAAAAAATAAAGCTTTTTGATACAAGTGTCGTTTTAGGCATTTCAAATCTGTGTGAAAGGAATGGTTTAAGGACAATTTTCTAACTATTTAGAAAAAAAGTTAAATTCAATTCCTGTGCCATTACCAATATAAATTCTGGAAGGATTAAAGATTTAAATTTTTAATAGAAGACACTATAAGAGTATTAAGAGATAGTGTTGGTGAATATTTATGTAAGTGTGGGGAGGGTTAGAAGTTATTTTTAACCATTATACCAAAGGCAGAAGTCACAAAGAAAAATGTTGTTAGGTTTGATCACATAAACATAAAAGCTTTTTGGCTTCTTAAATGGTAAGGCTGACAAAACAAGCAAATAAGGAAATGAGAAATATATTTGCAATATATTAGGTTTATTGATATAAAGTGCTATTTTTGCTAAAACTATTGGAAATGTTATATATTCAATGTATATAAATAAAATATAACTTAAACTGCTTATAAATTAATAGAAAAGTAGAAAAATAATTTGAATATTCAGTTAATAGGATTCAAATGGGGATTAAACATATCAAATGTTTGATTTTTGTAAAATTCATGAAATACAAATCAGTTGAGATAGTTCATTTAGCAAATTAGAAAAGATGAAAAATGCTGCAATAACCAATGCAGACAAGATTGCAGTGAGATTAGGCCTGTCCTTGACTGAGGCTGGTGGTGTCATTTGCATCCCTGCACCAAAGATTCGTTTCACACAGTACACATTAAAATCAGTTAATGTTGATGTTTGTGCTTCTAGGAAGTTAGTTAACGTTTCATATATGGTGTTTATAGTAACATAAAATTGGAAACAATCAACATAGTTAAATTGGCTCTATGTTAAAAAAAAATTGTGTGTATATGTGATGGAATATTAATTTCATGTAAAAATGATGTAGGGGCACCTGGGTGACTCAGTCGGTTAAGCATCCAACTCTTGATTTTAGCTCAGGTCATGATCTCATGGTTTGTGAGATCAAGCCTTGCATCAGGCTCTGTGTTGACAGCATGGAGCCTGCTTGCAATTTTCTCTCTCTCCGTCTCTGTCTGCCTCTCCCCTGCTTGCATTTGCTCTCTCCATCCCTCTCTAAAATATATAAAATGAAAAAAAAATTAAAAATGATGGATGTAATAACATGGGAAGCCAGAACCTGGGCAATGGTAAATATTTATTGAGTGGATATGTGGGTACATGCACGCACACGAACACACACACACACAGAGGTGTGTGGATCATGCATAGAACAAAAGTTCTGGAAGAAGATATGAAAAATGCAGAAAGGATATGTCTAGATTAAAGAACTATGGCTGATTTTTAAAATTTTCACCTTTTTGATTACATGTATTAGTTGCCTTTGTTTCTTTCTTTTTAAAAAACATTATTTATTTATTTTGAGAGGGAAAGTACAAGTGAGGGAATCCAGAGAAAAAGGGAGAGAGAGAAAATCCTAAGCAGGCTCTGCACTGACAGCACGGGGCCTGACGTGGGGCTCAAACTCAAAAGCCATGAGAACATGACTTGAGCTGAGACCAAGAGTCAGATGCTTAACCGGCTGAGCTACCCAGGTGCCCCAGTTGCCTTTCTTCAATAAACATATATTACTTTTATTTCAAGGAAAGATGCATGTATTTTAACTGTATGCATCCATGTACTAATCCATACATCAGGAACTTTCCCCCTGCATTTTCTTCTTGGAGTTTTACAGTTTTAGGTCTCATGTTCAAGTCTATGCATTTTAAGTTAATTTTTGTGAATGGTGTAAGATAAGGGCTCAATTTTATTCTTCCGCTTGTGGTTGTCCAGTTTTCCCAGCACCATTTAATAAAGAGAGGATCCTTTTCTCACTGAATATTTTTGGCTCCCTTGTCAAATATTAGTTGACTCTATCAGCAGAGATTTATTTATGGGTTCTCAATTCAGTTCCATTGGTCTTTGTGTCTATTTTTATGCCAGTACCATACTGTTTTAATTACTGTAGCTTTGTAGTATAGTTTGAAATTAGGAAGTGCGACATCTCCAGCTTTGTTCTTTATCCTCAGTATTGCTTTGGTTATTTGGAGGGTTTTTTTTTTTTTTTTTTGGGTTGTTGTTCCATACAAATTTTAGGGTTGTTTTTCTATTTCTGTGAAAAATGACATGGGAATTTTGACAACGATAACATTAGTACTTCATATGTAGTTTTTCTAATGAGAGCATTTTCTATATACACAGATTGCTGTATAAACATATTTAAGTTCTTTGTACTGAGTTTGAATTGGGAAAAAAATCAAGAGGAAAAGTGTTTTTCAGAATTTTTAATACATTAAAGTCTATGCGGTTAGGATAAAATGCTATAACACTGCCAACATGTTTATTCAGGGTTTATTCATAAAATTCAGTTCTTCATGTTGTGCTAACTTTTGCCTTCATGTGAATTCCACTTGGTCCCATTATTGCTGAGAATAATACCCCAGAAATAAGATTTTTAGAATCCTTTGAAAATAAATTCTAAATCTTATATAATGGACCATAGATACTATTCCTTGTTAAGATATTTGCTTTGGGGCACCCGGGTAGCTCAGTTGGTTAAGCATCTGACTCTTAATTTTAGCTCAGGTCATTGTCTCACAGCTCTGAGACTAAGCCCCTCTTTGGGCTCTGGGCTGACAGCGTGGAGCCTGCTTGAGATTCTCTCTCTCTGCCCCTCCCCTGCTCTTGCTCGCTCTATCAAAATAAATAAATAAACACTTAAAAAATATATATTTACTGGGGCACCTGGTTGGCTCAGTCTGTTAAGTGTTGGACTTCGGCTCAGGTCATGATCTCACAGTTCATTAGTTTAAGCCCCGCACTGGGCTCTGTGCTAACAGCTCAGAGCCTGGAGTCTGCTTCAGATTCTGTGTCTCTCTCTGCCTCTCCCCCACTTGCATTCTGTCTCTGTCTCTGTCTCTGTCTCTCTCTCTCTCTCTCTCTCTCTCTCTCTCTCAAAAATAAATAAATGTTAAAAAAATTTGAAAACATTTGCCTTTTAAAAACCATCATTAAATTCTTCCAGTACTGTTCTATTGTTTCTATAGTCACTTTTCTTTAATGACACAGTTAACTCATTATTGTGAGCATAAATCATGTCCCTGAATTTACAGATGTGTCTACAGTTGGATTTTTTAAAGTCTCCTGCACTTCCCCCTTTATTCTCATTTTTATAACCAAACACCTCAATGAAAAAGTGATTATTACACCCATTGGATGAAGCAGATTATTAAAATAAAGTAAAATATATTTGATAAATTGTTCAGATGAACTTGTCTTTTTTGACTGAAAGAAACTTTTATAAAATGAATTCTATGTTCTTCCATTACTAACACACCTCAGTTAGATACTTAAATAAGTGAACTTTGGTGCATAACCCCTTTTTTTCTATTTTTAAACTTTATCTGTACTGAAATAAAGTACAGGTAAATATTTTAATTTTAGGAATAGGAATAACTTTTCAAAAATAGTGTTTTTAAAAGAAAATTTACACATTATGACCAGCAACTTTAAAAAGGAGTAACACTTCTAGAGACTTAAAAGAACTCAAGATATTGATACACCCTTAAATAACAAATATCAAAGTATTTATGTAATATCATTGGAATACAGAATAATAGGGTAAACTGTACAGAAAAGGAAGGTCAAATCTAATTTTAACCTTTATATTTATTAACAACCATTGTGTTTTCTTTATTTATTCCCCCATCTTTCCCTTTTGTTTTAGAAGTATTGTTATTGAAAAGGAAGGAACACTAATGTCAGAATTATATTAAAAATCAGACCTCAAGACTATCTGTGAGGCAGAAATAATCCAACTATTATTTCTGGTATAAAAAGTTTTTTGAATAACATCACTTGCCCAGAAGCTTTTTTCCAACCTAATAACTCTTGGAATTATGATCTAAAATTTCAAGAGGATTAAGGCTGCATAACTCCTAGAAAGTACAGGTGTGCAGGAATGTGACCAGAGGTGAAATCTGATTTAAAATTTCTTTGAGAAAGCACTAGTTTGAAACAGTAGCCTGAGAAAGTAGAATACTATACATATAAATATTGCTTAGCAAGCTTCTCTTAGTTAAACATATATTAAGTACATGCACAGCAGTCTCCAAGATGGTCATTAACTAGGGTTTTAGTCTATTTTCTCGATTTTAACCATCTGCTTTCAATTCTTCTTGAACAAAATTAGTCAGAATGGACAGAAATAAAGTTCAACACATTCTATATTGGTTCATCTTATTTTTAGTGATTTCTTTATGAGTCAGTTTGGTGGCAGCATGGGATGCATGCCCCGTATGTTGATGGAAACCCATGTTAGGTGTGCCTACCATTTATCTGTCCACTCCGGCATTTTATCAGAGGTTGTATAAGGAGTTGGATTGAAAAGAAGGAAGCAAAGATGCATCTCTGTGTGACAGTCATACCATAATGTGCCAAACATGATACTGGTTGCTGCAGAAGATACAATAATAAGTAAAATGAGATCCTGGGCTTCAAAAGTGCTAGAAAGTGCTGGGGTGCAGGTGGGGGTGAGGAAGCAAAAGTATATCAGTCCCTCTTTTATTTATTTATTTTTTTCAATACATGAAGTTCATTGTCAAATTGGTTTCCATACAACACCCAGTGCACATCCCAAAAGGTGCCCTCCTCAATACCCATCACCCAGCCTCCCCTCCCTTCCACCCCCATCAACCCTCAGTTTGTTCTCAGTTTTTAAGAGTCTCTTATGCTTTGGCTCTCTTCCACTCTAACCTCTTTTTTTCCCTTCCTTCCCCCATGGGTTTCTGTTAAGTTTCTCACCAAACTCCACACCTGAAAAACAAATAACCCAGTGAAGAAATGGGCAAAAACATGAATAGACACTTCTCTAAAGAAGACATCCGGATGGCCAACAGGCACATAAAAAGATGCTCAACGTCGCTCCTCATCAGGGAAATACAAATCCAAACCACACTCAGATATCACCTCACGCCAGTCAGAGTGGCCAAAATGAACAAATCAGGAGACTATAGATGCTGGAGAGGATGTGGAGAAATGGGAACCCTCTTGCACTGTTGGTGGGAATGCAAATTGGTGCAGCCACTCTGGAAAACAGTGTGGAGGTTCCTCAAAAAATTAAAAATAGACCTACCCTATGACCCAGCAGTAGCACTGCTAGGAATTTACCCAAGGGATACAGGAGTACTGATGCATAGGGGCACTTATACCTCAATGTTTATAGCAGCACTCTCAACAATAGCCAAATTATGGAAAGAGCCTCAATGTCCATCAGCTGATGAATGGATAAAAAAATTGTGGTTTATATCAGTCCCTCTTTTAAAAGGCAGAATGCAGAGGGTCAATGTCTCTCTTCTGAGTACTTAGCATCCAGATGTGGTCTTTGCTAGGCATGCCAGTTTTCTCAAGATGGGAGACAGCTTGCAACTAGTTTAATCATAGGCATTTGATTTAGTGTTTGGCCATGTATAGTATCTGAACTCCACTTCTTTCAGAGAAAACAATTTCAAATCTGTTGCCCCACAGCATCTAGGAGAAACCCAGTGGCAACAAGCAATATTTACGGAACATGGTTTGAGGGATATGCAATTCTTTTGAGATGCTCCAAAGTCTACCTCTGAACTAAGCCAGAGATGCAGAGGTATGTCCCTGAATACTTTCCAATAGCCCCAAGTAAATGCCCTTTATGACCTCTGCTTTAGCGTGGTGTCATAGGTCCAGATTGAATGCTGCTATAAGAGCCCAAAAAATGCACTATGACTACCAAGAGTTGTGCTGCAGAAATCTTTCATTGCAACCTATAGCATCCACTCTCTAAAACTATTTGGGAGAAATTTCTGACTTCTTTTACCAGTTATGCTGCCACCAAGTAGTTGGTCTGTTTTTATCTAATGATACCTATGAGTTGTGTAACCGACTTTTAATTGATGTTCTCTGTTGTATTTCCTGTATCAGAAGAGGAAGTGCTTTCATGGACAGGGGGTGAAAGCCATGGAGAACAAGTGGGAATCCAGAAAGACATAGCTAAAACCATAATATCTGAGTTGGGTCTTGAATGGTGGAAATAAGGAGAGAATTGAGACAGCATGATCAACGGTGTAGAGTAAAAACTGTGTAGTTCTATTTGGCTTAGAAATATCAAGGCAGTAGTACATTTCACATTGTCAAATTCAACCTGAGGAGCTTATGTGTAATCTTGTCTAATTTGATGAATAGTAAGATGGCATTGATTTTTTTTCCCCCATGGGGGAAATGTCAATATTTAGCATGTTTTGTCCAATCTCATAAAGATTTCTCTGATGTGTATTATGGTATGGGTTTTGGGGGAGAATAGGGAATATTGGAATTCAAGAGACCAAAAATAAAATGTGATATCAGTTCCCCAATAGAAACAGGGTAGATGTATTTCCTGAGCATGGCTGTTGATAGCCATGGCATATCTAAGTAATATAATTTTGACTGAATGATAGATACTTCACTATAGAGTCATTTATAGTTCATGTACTCTTTGTTCACACTGAGTCCATCAGCTAGCTGTCTTTCCTTTTTTTTTTTCCTGTTCTTTCTTTCTCTCTTACCTTTTGTTAAATACGGTATTATCCTGAGTAGATATCGTCATTGTATAAAGTATGTTTTTCTTTTTTTTTTTTTTTAAATTAATCTTTATTTATTTTTGAGAGAGAGACAGAGTGTGAGCAGGGGAGGAGCAGAGAGAGAGGGAGACAGAATCCAAAGCAGCCTCCAGGCTCTGAGCTGTCAGCACAGAGCCCGATGCTGGGCTCGAACTCACAAACCGTGAGATCGTGACCTGAGACGAAGTCGGGCGCTCAACCGACTGAGCCACCCAGGCGCCCCATAGTATGCTTTTCTTTTAATTGAGGTATAAATGACATATAATATTATGTTAGTTTCAAGTTTGCAACAAAAGGATTTGATATATGTATATATTGCAAAATGATCACCACAATAAGTCTAGTTAACATTGGTCCCCATATGTACCTATAAATTTTTCTGTGTGATGAGGACATTTTTTAAAGTTTATTTATTTATTTTGAGAGAGAGTGAGCGAACGTGGGAGAGAGAGAGAGGGAGAGAGAGAATCCCAAGCCAGCTTTGCATTGGCAATGCAAAGCCTGACATGGGGCTCGAACCCACCAACTGTGAGGTCATGACCTGAGGCGAAGTCTAGAATCAATCACTTAACTGATTAAGCCACCCTGGCAGCCCTGTGATGGGGACTTTTAAGATATATCTTAGCAACTTTCAAATGTAGAACACCATGCTATACGTGATATCCCCATGACCCATTTATTTTATTTTATAACTTAAGTTTGTGCTTTTGGACCTCCTCCAGCTAAATTTTTTGCTAAAAATTTCAGTCATATTTATTTAAGCATTGCAAAAGGAGAATAGTAAGGTATAAAAAGAAAGTTACAAAATGTACTCTTGTTTTAGGTATACAATAGTTATTTTTTTCTCTAACATTTAGTATTTCTTATTCTTTCCCATTCTGCACTGTATTTTATTTTTAAGTTTATTTATTTTGAGAGAGAGAGAGAGCAAGCAGAGGAGGGGCAAAGAGAGGGAGAGAAAGAATCCCAAGCAGGCGCCAAGCTGTCAGCGCAGGGCCTGATGTGGGGCTCGAACTCATAGTTACTTCTCTTACAGTTAAATCCATGAAAAACCATTTGACCAGATCTTTTGAGAGTTGACCTCCTTTCTGCTGAGACAGCTTTTACTCTCTTACTTGCTACCCCCCCTGCCACTTACCCCCTCCCCACCATGCCTACTCCTCCAAGTTGTTCTTCCTGTCAGTGAGGTAGGGCCTTTTTGCTGTCTTTCCCATGTTTATTATTTCTGCTCCTCTCCTTGCACTTGTAATTCTATTTGTAAGTTATTTTTTTTATTTTACTCTTATTACCACTTTTGAATCTCTAATTCATTATTGAAAGTCAAATTCAATACCAAACTTCTTCAGGATGACTTCTCTGTAAAGAACAAGCAAAATAAAGTTTCCCTTCCTTGCTAAAAGTTTATTTTACGGGATTATGGAATCTAAGACGTGCAAGATGATATTAGACAATATTATTTAGGCTGGTTCAACCTCACAACCACTGCAGAAAATCTTTTATATTGTTCATTATTGATCATTACCTAACTTAAGTGTTTTTAGTGATAGATATTCATTGCTTATCAAATCAGCTTGATTCATTGTTGGATGCCCCTGATACTTAGATTTTTTTTCCTTTTAATAAGTCACATTTTTCCTTCTTCTAGCATCATTGATCTTAGATCTTTCATTTAATCTATTTTATTGATTGTATTCCATTTAGCACTTTGTAGTATGTTAATTGTGTGGTTCTCAAAATTCTGTCCTTTCAGTAAGTCTGACAACTCCTTTTAGCTAGGAATCATAATTTATACTTCTGTATTTCTTCAGTGCCTTACATACTACTTAGCATAGACTAGCTATGTAGTAAATACTCAATACATGTGTGTGTCTGTGTGTGTGTGTCTGTGTGTGTATAAATCAAAATGGATTTTTCTTATGTTAACCTAGCATTTACACACAGTGATAACAGTGCCAAAGCCAAAATAATATCCAACATTTGCAAAACTCATTTCTGTCTCTTCTCCACGTCCACCACAGTTTCACTTTGACTGTATTGGATGCTTCCTAAGATGTCCAGTGTATTTTTATGTCATACTTTTATGATGAGTTTTTCAGATATATTAATACATTTTGCTCTTTAGGAAACACAGTCACAAATCTCGATTTATTACCTATCGAATGGACACCTGCATAGGAGAGTATCTTAGCTCCTGGAGAAGTTAGATTGTCAGATCTTGACAGCCATTCATTAGCTGTGCGATCTTGGACGACTTCCTTAACTACTCATTGCTTAGTTTTCCTATTTCTAAATTCGAGATGATAGTACCTATTTCATAGAGATTTGAACATTAAATGAACTAATGTATATGAAGTATATAGAACACATATCTCGACTTTAGTAAATGTTATTATTGTTAAAATGTACTCACCCAGTATCTGAAAAAAATTCATAGCTAAGATAATATAGGAAATAGCTCTAATGATCCCTAGTGATCATATTTACTCTCATGTATTTTCTAAAATGACATAGACCTTAAATTTTTAAAGAGAAATTCATATGATTTTCCTTTTCAGTGAAACAGCTAGATCAAGAAGTTTTACTGTATGAGTGGTTTAAACTAATAACAAATAACTATTTTGATATTGTTATTAACAGTGTTATTATTAGAAAATGGCTAAATATTTTTTATTCTTGACATATTTAAAGAACTTAAAGCTGCAAATGGATTTAACAGCATCAAAGGAGTTTAGTTTTATAAGCCAATAATGATAAAATACTAATATGACATTTTATAGCACTTTACAGTTTTTATAGTGCTTTCTTATGCATCATGTGATTCAAAATGATAACATATTAATTCTCATTTGGAATTATTGCACAAAATGTATCCCTGGATGAATTCAGGGAATTTCTAGAGACCATGGGCCAAACATCAAATATGGCCTAATTTTCAGTGTAGGGGTCTTAAAATAAAATTTTAAAATGTATTCAGAGCTACCAGTTGTACAATTTAAAGCACTGTCAACTGACTCATTATATAGGAGGCTGGGTAAAAGGACTAAATAAAAAGGAGCTTCAATCCTGTCAATCTAAAATTTAGAATCTAAGTTATAACTTAGAGAAATCAAAAGTCACCTGGAAAAAATTTTGCACGTGTGTGTGTGTGTGTGTGTGTGTGTGTGCAGTGTTTGTAGATGTATGTAATCAACAGGGAAGTATTATTTCTGAGAAATGTGGCTTCGCCAACATAGAAAGCATAAGATAAATGAGAAAATGATTAAAAACTTGATGATGTTAATTTGGAAATTTTGTTTTCCCCAAGACTTTTTAATTAACTTAAATACCTCTTCTCTGCTGGAAAGAAACATTTAAAATATGGTTCCAGGTAAGGGGTAGTTGACAGAGACTTTATGCACCCGCAAAGTAAAGCAGGCCACCCAAACCTGTGAGAGCGCTTTCCCTTCCATTCACACTTCCAAAGGGTTAAGGGAGAAGTGCTCTATTGTATTCCTGATGGTTTTCTCTGCAGAAAGCCCAGTGGGCTCTTTCAAGGGACTCTAAACAATGAGCTCAGTGAGGCTGTTCTGTCTAATTACTCAAAGACAGGGATGCTAAAGAGGAATTAATGACAGTTGACAAGTGCAATTAATAATTATAGCAAAGCCTGGAGTCATGCAGCAGGCAGATGACAATAACGGGGTAACTCTACATGGCAGCTTTCATCGGTTTGTGCTCTGTGTGTGTGTGTTTAAAGTGAGAGGCTTTGTGCAGGATGGGCCACACTTCATGCAGACAGAGTAGAAACTATAATTGAGTGACTCTAATGGATAGAGTTGGTCATACTCTCATTCACATCAGCTCTTTTTCTCCCTTTCCCTCTATCTCTTGCTGCCTTCCCTCCCCCTCCTTTCTTGCTTTCAGCTTTTCCAATTTGGTGAAAGAAACATAGTGTAACTCAAAACAGAACTTAACAGGAAAGAGCTACAGTTAGCTTTTACTATCAGCTGGTGACAAAGCTACTTAAAATTCTGTTGGGCAACTGGAAGGAGAAGGGGCTGGGGAAAAGGCAGTCACAGAAGTGGGATTTCCATATCAAAGGGCAAGCCTTTGGCTCTGAATGGTAATTAAAGTACCCCGATTTCATCTTCCTGGTCAAGTCATGAAAGGGGAAAAAATTAGAGAGAAGAATTTTTCACTCCCTTCAGACTACAGAAAGGAAAGCCATAAATTAAATGAAAGCTGAGCTTAAAGGTGTCTAACGCTTCTATCTTTGCATCTAATAGAAGCTATGATTTTTTTCAAGCATTTATTCAGTTCACATCTTCCTTCTACCCTGATTATGAAGGATATAATGTCTGCTTCCATTTATTGGGCACACATCTCGGGCTTCCCGAGTTGGTAAAGTTATCAGTTTTCATTATGCTGCCTTGGCGGCCCAGTCATTGGGGAAGGTCCTGTGTACTTTGAGCAGAACTAACCTGTTTTACTAATTACTTCTTCAGGTAACCTAAAAACGTAAAGTGACTTGTTCAATTTTAGACATGTGTTGGTGTGACTCCAACACTTGTATTTCAAAATGCTGCAGATTTGACACTCATGTGCTACAAATTGTGCTTCTTTCATTGATTGCCGGAGCTATTTTACTGTCTTCTCCAACACTCCCATTTCTAAGGTTATTGCTGTATGAAATTATTATTTCAAATTGAAGTAAGGGGCTTATAAGTAGTTTCAAATTCATTAAAGGAGAAATACCACTTATGTTCCGGGAAAGAAGGACTTAGAAATCTTATTCCATTTTTTTGGATGAGATGTTCAGCTTGGACCTACCTCTCTATTCATTAGCGATCACAGAGCTTTCTTCTTCTTCTTCTTTTTTTCCTCTTTCTTTCTTTTCTTTCTTTCTTTCTTTCTTTCTTTCTTTCTTTCTTTCTTTCATTCATTCATTCATTTTTTTTTCCTCAAAAGAGCCCAGAAGCCTGGCCAAACTCCAATGTAGATAATTACATTCCACCTACCTAATTCCCTAGCTGCTTTAATTGCAAACAATTCCACTTTACTCTTCATCTTCCTTACTTCTTGTCCTTAAACTGCTTTGTAGCTTCTTGGGCATCTTTCACAAACTACCATATATTTTCCATTTTCAAAGTACTGTTTTGGATTTTGGGGTAACGTAAATTTACTGAACTAGATGGACTAAGGGTCCATGGATTAGTACTTAAAGGTTTGCGAAAAACAAAACAAAACACAGACTCACAACTATAACTGGTTTCCAACTTACCTTCTGTAGTCATGTTGGACGCGACGCGCTAAGTGGAAAGTGGTTTGTCTTCCTAATGTGAATTAGCCTGTGTATTCTCAAAAGGTGATGTTACCATAAAGGGGTGACAGTTGGTTTTGAAAAGAAGAAAGGATTATCCCCCTTTCAAAAAGTATAGATACACATATGGTACATATAACAATATACTGGGTGTATTAAAATTTCATTGGGTGGGCTATTAGGGAAAATTTATAAAAATGTTCACTGGGAAAAATGATAGTGAAAAAAATACTAAGAGACACTAATGTAGGCTTATATCCACTCTTTTTTTATTGATGACACAAGAAAGAAAAGATGACAGAGGCCAGGAGGGCCTACCAGAGCATTCCATATGCCTTGCTTTCTTTTCTTGTTTCTCTTCATTTGTTATCAAAGTCTGTAGTACAAGCCAGTTTGAGCTATTTCTCTGTTTCTTACTTCTTCTTAAGAAGTAAAATGGATGGCCAGTGGAGCACAGTAATGAATGAATAAAGAGTTATAAACATATACTAATCCAAACACTTAAAAGTATAAAGAATAATCAAATTAAACCCCAAAGGAGAAAGATCATAAATAGCATTAAGAATATAATATATTAAACACTGACTGAGAATGATCATTGAAAATATCATGGGAAATACTAGTTACACATATTTTATGGAGGAAAAAGGTACACGCTATCTTCCAGACTTCAGTAAAGAGAACATTAAAAGAATACTTAAGGATTGGATATAGTGATACATATTCTAACTTGCTCTTCCAAGGGAGTATATTGACTCTGAGATATTGGCTCTGAGACAAAACAGTTAAGAATATTTAAAATCCGTGGCCAGATGAGACCCTTAGTCCATCTAGTTCAGTACTGTGCAGTGACCCCAAGAATGTATTGTGTGAGTACATTGTTACCCTGTAGGCCAAACAAAAATTGTTGAAAACACCCAAATAACTAACTGTAGCTTGGGAAGCAATGGGTGACAACGATGACAATGGTCACATTTACTCGGAGTTAGGAACTATTCTCAACACTTTGCTTATACTAATGTAATTCTCTCAAAAGTGCTGAGATTACTATTAACATCATCCTTATTTTTATAGATTTAAAAATTAAGGCACAGATAGTTGAATAACTTGGCCAATAATTTTTAGTTTAAAGTTTACAATAGCATATCACCTAAAAGCCATATTAAGACTTTATATTTCTCTCCTTGTAAGATCCATTGCCTTCAGAAGAGTTAAATGCCACGGTAAATAACAGAAAATGTAATACTCTTTCTTCACAGGAAATTTGGAGTTTTCAGGGTTTTATGGAATAGTTCTTTCTCTTTTCCCTTCCAAAGAGAAAATATCTTAGAATTTTCACTTTAAAATGTACATCTCTTTTCAATAAAACTTATTTAATTATTTTGGGACTTAATGGAATCAATCTTAAAAGACATCTTCATGGGAATTTTTCATCCCTCTTATGAATAGTCACTGTGTTCTTGCTTCTCTTTTGTTTTGCCCTTTCCATCTTTGCCTTAAAGACAATGAAAAACATAAATGACTTGAGGGGACTTTCAGAGATGAATAAAGATTGATTTTGTCTTTTCTACCATTTCTAGTTGTGGGTTTTATAGATAAGTTGTCATGTGTGGATCTTATGTTGATATCAATAATTAATCAATCAAATAAAAAGTAAGATCTTAGATCCTTTTCAAATTATCTGCAATAAAGAAGTGAAAAAAGAAGATGTGTGTTTTCTCTGATCATATCTGTGAAGAGCTGGATAAGAATTCAAATAATAATCTTACTCTCAAACAGAAGTTTATGTGTGAACTGCTTGATAGGGACACATTTGCCTCCTGTCTCTTGGCTTTCTCTTTGTTCTTATTTCTTTCCTTTCTTCTTTTTTGTCTTTCTTTTCTTATCTCAATGTCTATGTATCTCTCTTGTTTCCTAGCTCAAGTGCATCATTTTCTGCCATTGTACTTAAAAAACTTGGCTGCAGGGGCTCTGAAATGAATAAAAATGTAATCCTCACTGTGCCCATTGTGTGCTCTCATTTGTTTTTGCTGTATCGATTTATCAGCGGAGGGAAATTACTTGCTGGAAGAGAGGATGCCAGTCAGAATGACATTTATTTCATAGTACTAGGAGGCTCTCCAGCGTGTTTCCATGTAACCCAGATATTGGAGCTGTAAAAGGGCTTGTAACAAGGTTTAGTGCTATGATTAGATCGTGTGGAGCACCTTGCTTTCATAACAACAGGCACTCTGCAGGAGCTAGGGCCTCGGGTTATGGTCAACCCCCCCCCCCTTTTTTTTTAAACATAGATACAGAATTCAACAATTCCCTCCCCACCTAAACTGTTTCTGTTCCAAAAGCCAAATCTTGCAGACTTAGAAAATAAAAGGGGTATATTTTTAGATGCCTAAAGCTTTCATAACATCAAATTAAATGCAAAAATAGATGAAACACTTGCCTATTAATCCCCTTAACATTTTATTTTGCCTTTTTCCCTTTATTTTGGAGAAATTGTTCCATTTTAATTCACCAAAGCGAATCTTTTCATTCAGTGATTGTAAGTTACATGTGCTCAAGGCTACCAATTACCTGTGAAACCAAACACATTCTCTATGTAAAAACTAAGGCAAGTGTGGCAAATTGTAACAGCAACTGTTTTTGGCATAGACACTAGAGGTAGAATTTCATAGGTCTTTGCTATTTTTCTTACAAGCCTGGCATTCAGGAAATTAACTTGTTTCATTGTCTTCCTAATTTTCCATAGAGCTGATAACAATGGAAATGTTTGTTATAGCCACTTTTTCCCCTATGGAATGAGAGAAATCAATCTATTTTCTAAGAAATGTGTTCATTTTTATATGAGTATATAGGAGATATTTTCTTTTCTTTACCCCTTTCCTCACTGTTGAGACTTGTTCATTTTGTAAAGTTGTCAAAAGCAAAAATGAATGAGATTTATGGAATGAAGAAAAAGTACCAAACTTAAATCGGCAAATTAGACAAAAATCACATTTTTTTAGCAGTACTTCTTTCAATAACTGGATCTGTGATACTGAGGTATTTTGGGCTGTGATAAAGTATATGGCTTGTTAATTCCTTTTCTGAATGTCTGACCATCCCAGTTCAGTAAGGACTGGGCTGTCTCCTTAAAGAAGACTGGAACTTTTACTCAAATTTATATTTAGGGTATAGCATGGATTGTCAGACCAAAGAGACAAGCAGTAATAGCTATTTTATGCTATTTTATTAAATGTGGAAGGTATTTATTTATTAATTTTTGGAATTCAAGGAGGGCATCTAAATATTGAATGAGGGAATAGAAGAACTTCTGACATTCCAAGTCATATTTCTGACATATATTTTGAGGCTGCTGTTCAATGTTTGCATACTTTTGGGCAGTTAATCAGACCAACATTAAAATTTTATCAGCCATCGTAAAAAATCAGGATAAGAGTGAACCAAGTAAATTTTCTAAATATTGGATTTATGGAAATAGTAAGTGAGACCTGTTATTTATGTTGAAAGAGTACAGTGTGCTTAATTACACAGATCTTAGAAGTAAGTTTTTGTGTTAGTCTCAGCTGACTCACTCATCCTGTTGCTGCTACCCAAACATTGTACAGTTCTCTTTTGAGTATTCCAATACAGAATAATATAGCTTGCCAACTCCAGGAAATTTAGTCCTGGATGTTGGTTTTTACTGTAATACTCAGATATTAATTTTAACTGGAAAAGATTACAGGAATTACAAAGGACAAGTGATCTGGAATCTGATTTTTCACATTCTGAATAGAAAAGGCTTTCGGTATGAGAGCCCGTGTACAATACTCAGAATTGTAGACCTCCCTCTCTTAAGTGCCTTTCAATTAGAATTTTTGGAAATGCCCAGGGGAAAGGTAAGCATTTAAATTAAATGTATTAGACCTTGGCATACATCCTTTGAATTGGAGATCTATTTGGATACCTTAGGTGATAATTCTTAATGAACTTACTTTGTACTTTTGAATGAGTTGACACTCTAAATGACTAGGCATAATATTTTAAAAGCTAAATTAAAATGGAGTTTTGAAAAACTCAATTGTCCATGTTATTCTTTGTTGAGCTCTTTGAATTCCAAGATGTTTCAGAACTTCAAAGAGAAATGTTGCTGGCTTTAGGTTTTTAACAAAAGCCTACAATGGCTGAACCTTTCAGCAAATCTGTCAGCTTCTCTGTTCCAAGGACAACTGCAGTGTCATTTTCTACTCCTGCTGGTATTAATGGAAAACCAACCTTTTGACATGTTTAGGCTGTGTCTCAAAAGTTCTCTATCTCTTGCTGGGGTAATAAAGGTTAGAAATCACTAATGGCAAGTGATTTGTGTCTTGACGAAAATGCCTTTCATAAGACCTGCTTGAAATAGGTAGGCATAAATACTGAAATAATGATATAAAATGTTCTGGGTGAATAAATGACATTGGGGAAGATGCTGCCTCATACATTCACTTGTGCATGTACACACACGCAGAACAAAACTTGACCATCACAAACTTCCAACTTTAAGTTCTTGGTACTGGCATCAACTTTAGTCTACTGTCCATCAAACTAGAAGTGGTTTTGAAAATAGGCATTTTAGATAGATTACTGAAGTCTCTGTCTTTGTGATAGAACTATTGTTTCCTAACTCCTATGGTTTCTCATTCATTGAATTTAAAGGCAGCGCTTGGTCAAGTTTAAAGTGGAGATATACCTTCTTCTGTATCTTAAGGAGCAGGATTTCCCTGTGGTGTAAATACTACAATACCATCCCCCGCCCTTTTTTTTTTTTTTCTGTAAGAAATCAACTGGAATAGAAAGGGAAGAAAAGCACTAGTATCAGAAATAAGTACCAGAACAAAAGCGCTCTGTGCGTACTAAGTGAAATAAAATAAATAATTTGAATATGGTAGTAGTTTTTTAGTGGTGAGAGACTGAGGTAAAATGTACAAGGGTGGGGTCTGTTTTGTTTCCGTGAGGTAGTTTCCAGCTGCAGTGGTTCATTCTAGGCTCATCAATGGCATGTTGGCCTGGGTTCTCACCCCACTCTTTGCAATGCCATGTGATTGTGCAGCAACGTATGTGAACTTGCCTGGTTGACAGCTGTCAACTGTAAATGGCCATATGTAATGATGAGTAAAGTTGTTGTCAACTGTCAATAGGCCATATGTAATGATGAGAAAAGTTACAGGCTGCTGTCTGATTAGATGTAAGATTAGGAAGAAAAAAAAAAAGAAACAACACTGAAACGTGTTCCTGAAAGGTCTAAAACAGGTATGATTTTTTTTTTTTGTTTTTAATCAGGGCCTTCTGTTATGTATCACTGACAGCTGTATTTCTGTTTTGACCCCATTTCTCTATAGATATATAAGATAAATCTTGCTTGTCAATATTTACTCTTAATGAATTTGGAAATTCTTATCAATCTTACAAATCAAAGGCCTGAAAATATTCAAGGGCATATTCAAATGGAAGAGCATTTGAGTTTTCAGGCAAATACAATCCTATGAAAGACCTCTTTGTATTCACTCTCCCCTCCCCATTACAGAGAAAACATTTCATTCAAGACTAAGCATTTACTAAGCACTATTCTGTGCTGGGTAATGTGATGGGCAAGTGTGAAATGATTTCTTTAGGACAAATATTGTCAGCCAGAGAGATGATCAATGACCCAGGCATGATGCACCGATACAGCCATAGAAACCATTCTTTGGTACCTCTTCTACTGAAGGGGCATATTTTTAACTATCAGCCTCATGAATTTTCACTATTGGGCAATTTCCTAGCCTTCACCACCTTCCTTCAACCATTTTAATGAAAAGATCCTCTTCATCATATGCTTTGTGACTATCATACATTCACATAGAACAAAATATTCTGAAAAACATAAACAGGCAAACTTAATCGAGTTTGAAAGAAAGGGGCTGTGCATATTGAGATACAGCAAGAGAGTGTGTAACAAAGAAACTACAACAAAAAAATGTCCATGAGGAAAAGAGGGAGAGAATGCAAGGTAAAAGAGAAGAGAAAAGACAAAAGAAAGGAACAGAGCTTCCCATTTCTTCCATCTAATACCACAAATCAGTGGGTTCCTACTTTTGTGCCCTAGCTCCCTGAAGGCTACAGCGTATTTTCTGAGATAAATAAAACAGGCTTTCTGAGCCTGTTTTTGGGGGAGGTTCTCCAGGAGCACCTGAGTGGCTCAGTCCATTAAGCATTTGACTCTTGATTTTGGCTCAGGTCATGATCTCGCAGTTTGTGGGATCAGCCCTGTGTTGGACTCCTAGCTGAACATGGAGCCTGCTTGGGATTTTCTCTTTGTCCCTCCCTCCCATTCTCTCTCCCTCTCTCTCCCTCTGGCAAAATAAATAAACATTAAAAAAATTAATTTCTTTTAAAGGCAAATCACCTCATGGCAAAGACAGGCTCTCTTCTACAAGCCCTTCTCTCAAGTCCCCCAACATGGGCTTCCAGGAAATTCTGTTCTTGTTATTTCTCCTCCCCTGCAAAGGGAGGCTTTACACAATTCCTTCTCAAACATTTGTTTTCTGTCAAGTTCAGTAAAACTTTGTCCTGAACAATAAGCCCCAGAAAGACTTCTCCCAGACCCTAAACTTTAAAAGACAGTGTGAGAAATAGTCTTGTATAAAATATCTCTGGCTTTTCTGTGTGTTTGTTTTTTGGAAATGCCATCAGGAACTTCTTACAGCTTTTGGATAAAGACTTAATGTTCCCACAGGCTCAGCTTCTCTGGCTCCCATAGAACTTGTCCCGCCTTATCTTACAGTGCTCAGTGCTTCAACACTCTGATCTTTTCTTCTGATCCACAAGGGCCACAAGCTCTCTCCTGACCCTGGGTCTTCGCACAGACTCCCCTCCTCTCAAATGCTTTTTAGCCAGCCTCATCCTTTTCTGAGTGACCTCTTCATCATCAAACAGACTTCATTTGAGCCTAACTTCTTCAAGGAGCTGTCCCTCAATCCTCAAACAAGTTCCTTCTTTCTATCATACTCTGCTCCTTTCTACCAGTACTATCTTAGTCTGGACTTGCATGCTTATCCTTTTGTGATTAGTTGATTAATGTTAATCTCCTTTCCTAAACTATGAGTTTCAAGTAAAGACCAGGCCTTTTTTTCTCCTATTGGTATTTCTACCCCCTGGCACAGTGTCTGGCACATTGGAAACACTCATATATATATATATACATACCAAAAAAAAAAAATATATATATATATACACACACATATATACACACACACATACACACACACACACATACAAATGACTGCACCTTCTTCAAAGTCTTCAAAAATAAATCAATTGTGTAGTTGAGGGTTGGTAACTTTCTCCTTTCTGGAGGAACAGGCGTGCTTTAGTTTGTTAATTTTTTAAATGCAGTCTTTATATTCCATCATATTTCTCCTTTGAAATTGGTAGGAACCTTGTATTTTTTTTTTTATTATTACCAGTTGCTAAAGTTTCACTTGGGTTTTGGCATGGCTATTTCATAAATTCTCTGTCCCTTTATCATTTACCTATGGCCTTTTTGCTTTGTATTTCATTATAAGCTGTCTCAAAGCTTTTTGGAAATATTTAGGAGTATATAATAATAAATCAGTGAGATGAATCAACCCTAGGCAAGCCCATTTCCCTGCAATTATAGTGCTGTTGGAACGCTTTATCCTTTTGTAAACATGACCTGAGAATTTTATGATTTTTTTCCCTCAATTTGTGGGAAACATTTAAAAAATTTCTTTTACTTTGCACCTGTACACGACTTCTCTTCCAAGAATATTTAAGCTTTAAGCACTTTCCAATCATTACTTGATTAGCTGCCAACATGTCAGTGTTTATAATGTGGAAGAACTGAGGCAAAAAGAGCCAAAATTTCAGAATTAAAAAAAGAAAGTTGATAACATGAGAATGTATTCCTGGCTCTTGGTCTCTTACAGTTTCACTCAGGTGGTATGATGGTAAGTTGGTAATAATTGGAATTAAATTATAATTTTAATTTCCTTGAGCTTTTTTTCTTTCACTTTGAAACATTGAGTTTTATATGACTGACAGTGACTGATATGACTGTCATAAGATACTTTACTTGAAACACCCTTTTGAAAAAAATTAGTGTTTATAAATAATTTGAGAAGCCAACAGGAAAAATAATATCTCAAAAATTGAAATAAGCAGTTTTTAATAGTCAACATGATATGACAACTAAGTAAAAGTTTTATGAGAAAATATTATTAAAATATAGGCTCAATAAGACTAGTCGAAATTTTAAATGTATGCATACCAATTTTGTGATGTTGAAGGCATAGATTTCATGGCCAAAGACTCAATTTGACCCAGATCTGAAATGGTAACGTGATGCTATCCAATGATATTAGTGTCTAGCAGATGAACTAATAAACACAAAATATTTGATACATATATGATTGTACGTTGAAGCCATTTTTCTCTTTTAGATAAGTAGAATGTAGAATTGTCTACAGGTTAATACAAAAATATCAGGAGTGGATATTTTCCCTTCTTGGTCACTAAAGAACATTTCCTTTACTGTTGATTTATCTCCTTATATATTAAATTTGACTCCTGTATTCACATGTTTGTTTGTTTGTTTGTTTTTCCTCACCTGCTCCATATTCTACCTGTGTTATGTCTCTTTGATTTACATGCTTATTTACCCAAATTTTGTTGTTGCTGCTGTTTGGGTTTTAAATCTTGTTAAAAATTAGCTAAGTTTTGCATAAACAACTTCTAGAGGTAGGTTGTATAATATACAGGTTTGTGTGTATAAATACCCACTTACAGTTCTTCCTCCACAACTCCAAACTGGTTAAGGCCACAGCTCAAATTTTAATGGACGAAGCATGTCACCCTGTCTGCCTATTGGTGTTAGGGTGATCAGGATATAGAGTCAAGTTATCTGCAGATTGATTTAGCGTCTCCAGCTCAATCTCAGGCAAGTCAAGTTGTCTTTGTTTTTAAGCTTCTTTTTTTTTTTAAGTTTATTTTTTATTGATTTATTTTGAGAGTGAGGGAGAGAGAAACAGATAGACAGACCATACAAGCAGGGCAAGAAGCAGAGAGAGAAGGAAGAAAGAATCTCAAGCAGGCTCTGTGCTGTCAGTTGAGAGCCTGAGTGATGTGGTGCTCTATCCTACAAAGGTAAGATCATGACCTGAACCAAATCAAGAGTTGGATGCTTAACCGACTAAGCCACCCAGGCACCCCTTTGTTTTTAAATTTCTTAAACAAGTTCCCTTGTTTCTTTTAAAAAGATGTTTTCTATTTCCTGGGTTCTGTATTCATTAACTAATGCAGTAACTCATTCACTAGTATTTATTGGAGTCCTTTTAGGCACTAGATGCTCAGCCTAGATTTTTGGGTTACAATCGTAAGGAAAAAGCAAAAACAGACAAAAACTCTCAAAACACTAATCATATTCTTAGCCACCATGGAATTCACAGTCTAGGGATAAGAATGAGTATTTTATACTGCCTGGCTGGCTCAGTCAGTAGAGCATCTGACTCTTGATCCTAGAATCATGAGTTCAAGCCCCATGTTGGTCATGGAGCCTACTGAAAAAAAAAAAAAAAAAAAAAAGAGGGAGGAAAGAAAGAAAAGAAAAATTAGTATTGTTAAACAATTACACAAAGCAATGTAAAAATGTGACCGTGATGAATGCTACAAGAGAATAATAAACAATGATGAGCCCTTAAATAGGAGGATTTGACCTCATGTTTGGAGAAGGCTTCCCTGAATATAAATTATAATAGTAATGGTAATAGGCAACCCTATTGGTCGCTTTCTCTGTCCCCGGCACTGGGATGGTTGTTTTACCTGTGTAAAGTTATCTAATCCTCCTAAATACCCTGAGAGGATGGCACTATTATTCACCCCAGTTTGCAGAGGGAAAATAAACACTAGGGATCTGTTCCAGCATCCAAATGCTTAACCTTTCTTCTGTCCTGCCTCTGGGAATAATGGGGAGAAGAATATTCCAGGCACTGGAACTTGTCAGCTTGTGACTAGGCCCTGGAATGACAGGGAGTACATTGATAGGAGGGGCTGAGAGAAAGCCAGCAGGAAGATAAAGTCAGAGGAAGACAGCACAATACAAAGATGCCTCCATTTGCTTTTTGTGCAACTCTAGATTCCACTACTACCAATGTGTCTCAGGCTAACTCATGGGGAGCCATCTTTATTTATGGGGGGTAGCAAATTACTCTTGGATTTAAGGTTTTCCAGCCAGATCTGCTCTACATTATATGGTAGATGACATAGCCTCAAGTTTAGATAAATTGCGTACAATAAAATGGAAAAGCTTTCGATTTCTTCTCTTCACCTCCAAATATAGAAAACAATGACTGGGGGGCACCTGGGTGGATCAGTTGGTTGAGCGTCCAACTTTGGCTCGGGTCATGATCTCATGGTTCATGAGTTTGAGCCCCACATCAGGCTCCCTGCTGTCAGTATGGAGCCTACTTCAGATCCTCTGTCTCCTTCTCTGCCCCTCCCCACTCATGCCCTCTCTCTCTCAAAAGATAATAAACATAAAAAAAAAGAAAACAACAATTGGTAAAACACCAGACTTTACACTAACTTGCCTACATTCACAATTAAAATCTTCCTAACATAATAGGTGATCACTCTGGTCAGTTTACAAACTGATAAATGATTTGAGCTCAGATTAACTCTGGAACCATTATATAAGAGATACATAGATCATGAATGGGAAAAAATCATGGTTATTTTTGGCTGTTTCAACATTAAGAATATCTCTGGTCAGGTAGAAGTTCCAAGTATAGTTAGATGGAAAAGCCATTATTAATTAATTTTTTTTTTAATTTTTTTCAACGTTTATTTATTTTTGGGACAGAGAGAGACAGAGCATGAACAGGGGAGGGGCAGAGAGAGAGGGAGACACAGAATCGGAAGCAGGCTCCAGGCTCTGAGCCATCAGCCCAGAGCCCGACACGGGGCTCGAACTCACGGACCGCGAGATCGTGACCTGGCTGAAGTCGGACGCTTAACCGACTGCGCCACCCAGGCGCCCCGCCATTATTAATTTAAAACTGAGACCTTATTCTCTCGGGTTGTGTTAAGGGACTGTCAGTATATACAGTTATAATAATAATTACAGATATAATTTAAGTACATAATAATCATATGCATGGTTAATGAAAAATTCTGTTTTATTTTGATAAGTGGTTAATTAAATCATTCCATAACACTAGTATTCTATGAGGCAACTCAGGGTTTTTAGAATGACTTTATTTAAATATTATATCCAAACAACACATAAAGAATAATGCTTGTTAAATGGAGTGGTTGTATGGAGAAGATCACTCATAGAAAATACAATGTTAAATTTATAAATATAGGACAAGTTAAAATAATATAGTTCATATTTGTAATAACAGTTTTAGGGTTTTTTTCCTCTTTGAATTAATAAATAGTGTACTTTTGAGCACTCCCTACTTTTAATGCTTTGGTTGTAGTTAAAGTAAATATAAGATAGAAATTGCTGGTCTTACCTCAAAGTAGAATATTTTTATATATTCATAATATTCATAAAAACACATTTTACATAGAAAACATAATAAATTCCATGAAACAAAGGAAATATTAGAGATTATTTATAAGCTGGAATGGAGAAATACAGCTTTGGTTGTTAAAGTCCTTAAACATGTCTCCAGTAAATCATGCTTTTAAATAATATGTTTTATGATATAAAAGTAAATGATCTAGAGTTCTAAGTTCATAGGGCTGTACATATATATTTTCTTTCTTTTCTTTTTCTTTCTTTTTTTTTTTTTTTGCTTTCTTTCTGATTATAAAAGAAAAAATATTGTAAAAAAATATTGAAAAGCCTCCACAGTTGCCTTTTTCCAGAGATAAGTTATGTTTTGTCTTCTGTCTTCTGGTTAGGTATAAAGACATCCTTTTCCCTCCCTTAAAATGGTGTCATAATCTTAATTCCCTGTTGATGGACATTAGGGCTGTTTTCTGTTATTTGGCAAATGATGCTACAAATGAGTATTTTTATGCACGTATCTTTGCACATGTAAGTGATTATTTAGATAGGATAAATTACCAGAAGTGGAGTTGCTGGGCTGAAAATCATGCACATTTAGAATTTCCACACATATTGCCAAATTGCCATTCGAAAGTGTATAAATTTACACTCTCACTAAATATATATGAGGATTTGTTTTCTCCCCAGCTATTAGCACTGGGTATCATCTTCTTTTAAAATTGTATCAGTTGGATAGAAAAGTGATATCTCATTGCAGTTTTAATTTGCATTGCTTTGATTATTACTGTATATACGTGTTTGGAAGAGAATAGAATGGTATAGGAGAGGAAACAAACTATTTGTATAGCTTCATTGGGAATAGAGCTCAGGTTGAGACAATGTTGAAAATGGAACTTTCATGTTAGTCTGTTTCACATCATCCAGTGTTTTCCAAATGCCCTCATTTTTTTTTTTTTTTTTTTTGGAAAAAAACAGTTTGCACGTCATGACATATGCATTGAACTGTTTGCTTCAGTGGAGGAATGTGCAGAACTGTAGCAAAACCTTCTTTATAATGAAATTATTTTAATACCTTTCAGGCAAGAAATTAGTTTCATCAAGAAAATTGATTTAATTTAGAAGAGACGCAGTATTTATAGCCATAACCAGGTTAAACATTTCTCTCCACTCATCTATCAGAAAATAGCTTCTAACCAATAGATAGCTCTAAATCAATTAGTTCAGTTTAAGGTTTTCAAATTTTATTAATACTCCTCCCATCCTTATGACATTTATTTCTGCTGTGCAAATCTTTGAGTTTCTTCACAAAACTTCACAAAACTGACAAGTACCTTTTGCTGGCCAGTTGACCGTTCCAGAGAAAAATTTGCAGTCTTGACAATAATGGATTCTTTTGGTTCATAGAGCTGGAGAGTGACAAATGATTTCAGCAAATTCTTCTGAATATTATTCAAATTCAAATTCTCCCTAATATTATTATTTTTTTCTTTCCAAGTGCCTATATTCATTAACAAATTAAACTTGTGTAGTGTAAGAAAACTTACTTTCTTCCCCATGGCTTTAATAACAGGCAGAAATTTTAGTAGCTGATTAATTTTCATGAATCATCCAATACTTACTGTATTTTAGAAACATAAGTTGAAGAGAAATCAAGAATATTGATATCCTACAAATGTAACCTTGCCGTTTGCCAGACCTGCATGCTGTGGATCTTTACTGCACAGTTTTTGAATGGCAGCCTAATAAGCTTGAATATTCCACTGAGACTGAAAGAGAAGTAAATTTTTTGCAGTATCGTCTCCAGAGGCACCTTTGGTTGTCTGAACGCTGCAAACTATGAGTGAAGCTTGGATCCTTAGAGCATACCTTGTGCAGCAGTAGTGAAAACAGAGGATGAGTTTCATTGCAGATCATCTCTGGATGTGAACCTTAGTTGTGATTTATGAACCCTCCTGCCATAATCATGGCCAGTAACAGAGTGAAGGATTGTTTTTAATTGCCTTGAATTTTGTTCTTATTTTGAAAAAGTATTCTGTGTCTTAAATTTTCACTGAAAGAAATTTTAAACCATGACATAGGAACAAAGAGTTTTTTTTTTTTTTGTAATGAACTCAGGCAAAGCCACTCAAGTATTTAAAATCTAATTATCTCTGTTGAAGTTATTTAAGTTGTGCCCAAGTCTACATTTATTTAACTACTTGGAAAATATCTTGTTGTTTTAGATGTATTTGGTATACTCTGGTATTACACTTTATTTTTAATTGCAAAATAATATGGCTTAGTTATAAATAAGAGAAAGCTGGACTCTGAACCTTATGTTCTTTCCAAGAATGTCCAGGCATGCTTAGGAATTCTCTACTGTTACAGATTTGTAAAAAAAGCACGAGGGAGGGACTTCAGAGTACATCTAATCAGTCGTCCTATTTCATGGCACCACATATAAACTATTACACTTAATTCTGAAACTCTAGCCATAGAAAAGAGCTTTAGTAATCCATTCTCAGTGAATACTTGAATTATGCATTTTTTAAAATTACGCCATTAAGACAAATCTGTACAGTAATAAGTATCTCAAGTTGAAAATGTACATTGCATATTAATTTTCATGGAAAAGTAGAATATGAAAAGCAATACGGTCATCATAGATGTTGTTCACTAGTAACAACCAATGGTTGAATTGAATCATTTTACGTGTGAATTTCCTCTACTTCCACCAAGGGTAAATGTTCTGGAGTGAAATTCAGCTGCCAGTCCTGGCAGTCTTGAGATGTATAGTTAGGCATTAGTGTGGGATGGAAAATGGAATTTGTTTTTGTCCTGATTTTATTGGAAGGGGGAAAGGGTAGCTAAATTATCACTTAACTAGGAACTGGGCCAATCAAACAATAATGTGTAAGAGAAAGACTTCGATGACTTACACGTGTTTAAGAATTTAATATCATCATCTGGAAATCTTGGCATTTGACTTCGAGATATAGCATAGCAGAATCGCCATACGTTGCATCTTTGCACAGAAAGCTGCATTGTTCTTTTAGAAAATGTGGTTTTATAGAATAGGTTGCAACCTAACACAATGAATTTTCAGCATTAATATTGACAAATGACATAGAACAGCAAGCAAATGCTGGCAAGTGAGGTATTATGGCAGGCACGATAGTGAGGCTTCCAGTTTAGAGCCAACCATCAGCTTCTTTGACCTGCCATTAAATAGCCATAACCTTGTCCTAAAATTAGAATTTTAATTTCAGGCTTATGATTTAGGCGCATCTTACAAATTAAAGAAAAATAAAACACTATAGATAACGAAAATGAATTTTTGAGGCTGTTTAATATGAATACAACCACTGCTTGGAGTTTTTATATTTTAAAATGGATAGTCAGGCAGCAAATAGGATTTCAGTATATGTCACAGTTAAGGATCTCTTTATATAGTGCCATAACTTTATGTATATAAAAAGATACATACCTTTTGCTAAAATTAGCATAAGGCCTCATATCTGGAGCTACGTATTCCCTGTGTGGCAATGCAGTTTTATTCCTTATGTCTTCTATCCCCTCATCAAACATATATACTTAGGACATTGGCTTGAAAGGGAATGGTCAGGTTAAATCTCCTTTTTGAATAAAAGTTTTAATAATCGCATAAAAATAGATTTCAGAAATGTCTTCAGACATTTAGAACCAAATAGTGGCTCTATACTGGCTCTAAGATGAGACTTCTAGTAGAAAAGTTTGTTTTCTTGTCTTTAACCACTGAATTCCACTTTCTCTTCTGAGTGTAAACTGGCAGATTAGACATTTCCAAGGTTTGTTCAGTGTGAAGTTTTTCAGGTGATTTCAGTTTAATGCAACCAGATAATTGTAGCTCCGGGGCTTAGTTAGGTTGTAAAGCCGCTAATCCAGACAATATTACCCGGTCACATGTTGTGCTTATAGGAGACACCTCTGCCTTTAATGGTCTCTCCCCATGCTGGCAATATCTAGTTTCAGAAGTCCTATAAAAATGAGGCACACCAGGCCAAGATTAAGCCTGGAAAAAAACATCAGAATATGCAGTTTGGGGCAACAATGTAAAACCTTAAATCTTTTGCCAAAGATGAAATTTGATATTTTTGAATCTTTAGGTTCTACCTTATTCCTTCTCGTCTCTAAGAAAATTTAGCACTGAATTTGAAGACCACATCTTCTTTTTTGTTTAAATGAGCTACTGCCAAAGCAGCCATACTCTAAGCATTTATAAATAGTTTAGTCAATTATTACAGTTATTATGTGATAGGATTCTCCCTTTCAGTGGAGTGCAGTAATTCACTTTCCATATTTATTCCACTCAGAACCTCTTCTGAACAGCAATTGTAATGCAATATTGAATAATGATATTGTTGGGATTCTGAAGGTTGTTACCTTTTTCTCTCACCCTGACCAAAATTTGGCATTTCTATTGTAGTTAATACATAAATAGATGCTTATAAATAATAGGGAAATCTATTCATTTGTCAAACCTTTGTTTGCTCCTGTGGCCCACATGCTAATGAACAATTGGGAAATAAAACAATGGGGAGAGGCAGTTTATATGTGATTAAGCCTCTCTATTCTGACACTGAATGTTAGAGGTGGGGAGAAGTCCTGCCTTAGAGCACACTTAAATGTGGAGTATACAAATGGGAATTAGGATTCTATTGTGTCTAAGGCTAGGTTTAGGGTTTGGATGGTGTAAAATATGTAGGATCAAAGAGGACAGAGAAGGTAGAAATTGGGAGCTCAGGCACTGGGATTCTTGGGGCGTAAAAAGTCATTTGGTGGCAGCAAGACTGTACTCAGTAAAGTGCCTGGCCCAGAACTTAGCTCCCTATAAATACATCTTTTATACGTGCCTTCCACTTCCTTTTTCTTTCCTTTCATCTCCCTGCCTCCGACACCCCCCCCCCCCCCCCCCCGCCCCTCTACTATTTATCTTGGGAGAGAAGGGTATACCATTTTACTCTTAAAAGGTTTTCATATCAATCCCTTCTTCCAAACTTTATGTTTTCCAAAAAATCATGTGTTGGTGTCATGGCTATTAAATATGCTGACTTCTCTTTGTTATCCTACAAGGAGGCTGACAGTAAGAAAATGGACAGTTTCCACTTGCCTTTAGTTTTGGTACCTTGGATCATAGAGAAAATCACCCCTCTTCAGCTGAGGTTGCCAACACAAGGACCACTATGATGCTTCTTAATTGTGATGGGGTTCTCTCTGGGCGGTGAAGAGGAAGGACTAGGGATGTATAGAGGCCATGCTGGCTGTTCCATTCTTTTCCCTACCCTGGTGGTTTTCCCTCACAGTCTCAGAAGCTGCTAGTGTCCTCATTGATACAAAACATGTGCATAGGTAGCATCACTGTCCCAAGGGTGGGTATAGTGGTGGGAGAGGAGAGTGAAGAGGGAAAAGGAAATTAGATGGAGGAGGCAAACTTTCTTCCTTCACTTTCAACGTGTGGAAATATTCCACATGTTTTATTTAAAAGTATATAGGTGCATTGGCTTTGTTATCCTAAATGTGGAATTAGGATAAACTTATTTTTTGACACATTCTGGTCACCATTAGAATCTGAAGGAATTCTTTAAATGAAATATTAAAAATTTTTCACTTACTTAAAACATACCATTCACCTTAACTTTATTTATAACTTATTATATAATCCTTGTTCATGTTTGATGCAACAGAGAATTCATTGGAAATATAGGGCAAAGGTAGCCCGAGTTGACTTTTGTAGGCTAGCTCTGTAAACAAGATTTTCACATATGAAATAATTAAATGAGATATTAAAAACATCATTCATGTTTCAAAAAGTACATCTCTTATTTTATATATGTAATAATTGTTACTTTTTTTTCTTGTTAGTTTGCTTATTAAAAAATCTTTCTTTAAGATCCAGGCTTGGAATTTAAATTTCCTAAATTTTAAGTTAATTTGAAGGAAATTAGAAAATATATTTGCATTCCTAATTGTCAAAATGGTTACTATTAGTCCATTATTCTACACATGTGAATTAAAGTTGCTTTATTGATGATTTTGGTATTGACCAATTAAAGTTGGATTAATCAATTAGGGTTCATTTTGTTTTACACCACAGTAACCTAGCTAGCTTTTTTTTTTTTAATTATAGAATATTGGAGTGTCACAGCGCCCCAAATCTTAGAAAGGCAGGACCCATAGCAGCTCTGGGGAACCCTGGGGAACCCCCTCTCCCTGACTGTTACCATTGAAATGATTCAGTGGCCTTGACTTGCAAATGAGGCCTGAAAATAAAATATTTATTCAGAACCAATAACATGCTAAATTCAGAACATACCAGGAGTTATACTCTGGAGTTATTGCACCAATTTCTGCAGAAAATAAACAGTTTCTTGGCAACCATCTCATTTTCCAATAGGCATTTGAACCTCTAATGATCAAGAGACTTTGGCAAAGTTCCTTGATCCTTTTCCCAAGTGGTGCCCTGTTTTAAGCTTCCAGAGGACACACTGAGCATTCCAGATCTGTATTCGTTTTCTGAGCTGTAGATACTGACCTATTTTTTTTTTTTTGGCAGAGTTTGACCTTTCCCTGAACTCCCCAATGTGTTTATTACTTTCACCTGCTTCAATGCCCTTATGGCACTCTACCTGAATAATTACAAAAATACAAGCTAGAGTCCTTATGGTTAAAGGCTGAAAACTTCCAATCAAAAAATGGCGTCTGGCAAATGTCTCTTATTGCCAATCAAGTGCTTTGCAAACTTACCCAACTCTGCCTCTTGATTATACTCCTCCCTGGTTGCCACTACTGCCTTTCAGATTTTTCTGATTAGAAGGTAAGGAAACTATAACCAAATAGCCCTGGGTACATAAATCAGGGAAAGATTGCTGAGGTGGTGTCAGCTGCAGTGAATCAGAATTTGAGCCTTTTGTACCCACCCCCACCCCCAACCCCCCGCCGGCCCAGTTTCTGCCCTGGTAGCCTGCAACAATCTGGAGTTCCAAATATTTTCCTATGGAAATTCTGAATTTCATCATCACAATTTCTCAAGTTTACATATGATAACTCTTTTATTACTAAGTTAGTGAATTTTATGTGTAGCCTGATCGATTAATATTTTGGGTTAGAATATCAAGCAGTGCTTCTTAGTGCTAGGTATACAGATTAGCAGAGTGTGAGAAGAACACAAATCCTATCATCTGATTACAGTTGCTTTTTTATCATCCCTGGAGTGGATCATGCAAAGTAATCTATTTCTACAATTTTATAATTTTTGACTAATTAAAGGAAAGTCTTGTAAGTAGTCATAAGAGATTCAATTGTATTACTCTTGAATATCAAAAATAGCTGAATTTGACTATAGAAAGTTAACTCTAGATGAAAATTATGTGTCATTAGGATATAAATGTATCACCTATATATCACAGTATAAATACATAAAATATTAAACATGTATAAGAAAGATACTCTTTTAAAAAGATAAGCCCTTCACTTTCAGGTCTTGTTTATGAAATTCATTTGGCTACAATAATTCTATTACATAGGTTCGAAGGTACATTTCAGCTCAGCTTTCTCCAAGACATTGCTAATCTTGTACTAGTGGAGTCCAAATAAACACAGGGTTTCTGCTGTTTTATGTGTTTTTTCATTTGTTAGTGCTTTAGTTTTAAATAAACCACTGAAGTACTTCACACATTGACGTCTGGTGATTTCTAGTAGCTAGAACAGATAGGAACCCAAAACAAGCCTAGAAAATTTAAAATTAATGAATTAATCTATCCCTCTGAGCTACCAAGCTTTACTCATAAGATAGCTTCTTTCCTAGACTATGTAGTGTAATAAGCTTGAAAACAATGTTTTCTGAGCACAGCAAAATAATGCAGCAAATCAGAAAAATGAAGGGCCGTTGCAGGGGTGGAGATGAAAAAGCAAAACAAAATAAAATACAGAAAGTACGGCAGTCATAATAAATTGATCCCATTTACTGTAATTCAGGGTTTCTTATCCTCAGCAGTGTTGACTTTTTGGGAGGAGGATTTGGATAGGAGTGGGGGTGGGGGAAGGGTTGTCCTGTGCCTTTTTGGATGTTTAGCAGCAAACTTGGCTTCTGTCCCCCAGATGCTTGTTTTACCTTCTTTCCTTCCCTGTTGTCCCCACAGTTGTGACAAACAAAATTGTCTCCAGACAGTACCAGAGTTCCCTTGGGGGGCAAAATTGACCCCTGTTGAGACCACTGATGTAGCCTTTAACAAGTATAAAAACCTTCGAGGTCCATCAAAGCATACTTGTGATAGTCCTTGTTATAACTTGAAGCCATCAAAAAGTTTGTCTTTAGCTCGTTCTCTTTAATTTGACAGGTAAACGTGCTACGTTTCAGAAAGCCCTATATTCTACAGACTGGAATTTTAAAGTAAATTGATAGTGCTTGTGTGGTAAAGGTCAGTAATTTTAGAAATTTACATACAAGGAACCATTTTAAAGTCCTGTGACATGGAAAAATTATTGAAGATAATCATTTTGTAAAATATTTGCTTGCCTGATTATGCAGTCAAGTATTACAGGTCCTCTGGCATGGCCCTTTAAACTGATACTAAAATTATCTTCAGTTTCCTGAGCGCACATTATATAGGACAGTAAGCGGAAACAGCCGGAGCACAATAGGAAGTGTGGGGAAGTTGGCCTCAGATCCATGTTTGGATTTGTTGGACAGTCAAAACTGGAAATGAATAAAGATCCCTCGAAACAAAGAAAGTTCCTCTCAAGATTGTTCTTGATAGTTCAGATAGCAAGTTGTACCTTTCCTTTATTCATTTGGATATATTTTCCCAAATAAAAAGTGTGATGTGGCTCCAACCTTTGATCTGTTTAAAACTGAACATATTGGAAAAGATAACTTATATTCTTTCTAGGGATTTATTTTAAAAAATGTATCTGGTTATTGAATGCCAAATGTGTATATGCACCTTTCTTATACTGGCTATACATATCCAAATGGGATCAAATAGCATGATTGACAGAATCATCTATTGCGATAATATTTTGAATTTCAGATTCAGAAACCGTTACCAATTAGGTAGTCTCTTCAAGAAAACTCAAGTTTGGAAGGACCGCTTCCTGTAGGAGAGTGGCTGTCTGTCTACAGCTGCCTCAGATTAAAGTTTGCTTATGCAATAGAATTTTAAACCTTAGATTCTGCCTTGCCAGTTGGAATTTAATGTTTTTCCCTTTCCTGCATTTTCACTATTATTCTTTAACCTCTGAGTTCTGTAATTTGTACCTGTGTTTCCTTAACATAATTTTAGTCTATGGTGTTAACTTTTCTATGGTATACTTTTTGTATTTTAATTTTTCCTCATATCTTATCTTTATGATTGTATACATTCTTCCCTATTTTATCTTTTTTTAATTTTTGCTTAATCTTCCTCGATATTATTCCTGTTTTTATGTATTTTCATTATAATTCACATATTGACTAGAATATTCTATAGAAATTTTTTATCCTTATCCCATTTTCTTTGCACTTATTTTAAATGTTATTTATTTACTTATTTCTTTTGTATGACTATTATCTGTATTTTTCTATTGATTTTCACATCTTTGCCTTTCATTAAAAGGCTAGATATATGAGGAACAGCTATAAAATCCGTGTTCTGGGAAGAAGATTTTGAATATGTTACTCTTACAGTCCCCTAAAGCCTACTCTAAAATCTCAAGTGTCAAAAACTCAACTATCTACAGGAGCCAGACAGAACTGGTGAGGACTGGGATGAACCCAAGAGTATGTGTCTCTACCACATGGGCAGCTTCCATTTTGTACCAGTAGATTGCTGCCATGTGAAAGGCTGAGGCATAGCATTGCCAGATCTTCCAGGTTTTCAAAAGGTGTCAGAAATATGGATTCTCTTGGTTTCTAAATACTGGAAAATACTTTTATAACATGTTAATACTATGTAGGTCAAACAGAATGCCAGACAGTGATATCCGACTACTTTTCAAAGCTATTGCAGGAACAGTTAAAGGAAGGCTATATTGTTAGCCAATTCAATGATTTCTTAAATCAGGAGGTTGTTTCACTCTTATCCAGTCATTCTGAGAGTTAGAAATTAGCACTATTTAGCTTGTCTTTCTGTCTTAGGGTACTTTTCTAGTAATAATAACCTTAATGATCAGGATTCTCTTCTCTTTTAGGAATAAATTTATTTTCTACCTTTTGGTTACTTGAATCCTGAAGAGATTAAGTATTAGTAGATTTCTCTCTGTGTTAAGAAATTGCCCTATACATTTACAGCTATCATGTGTGGTCTTGTCTTACTATTTTTTGTTATTTCTATTTTAATACTACCCATGGAAGTCTCGTTAAATATAAAGGGCATTTCTAGAATTATTCTCAAATTATCATAAAACAGAATGATTAGGAAACAATATTAAGAATTCTAGAGAATATTGTATAAATAGAATGTTGCATAAATAGAAAGATGAGAAATGTTGAATAAAGTGGAAATGAGGTAAGTCATTGCTATGTTTAGAGAAAATAATATAATCTTGCTTACAAAATATTATAGTAAGTAGAAAAAAATCATACAAGGTGAATGAAAGCAGGATGAAGTTAACTGGAGTGATTTATAAGAAAGTCATTGTTTCTAAATGGATTTCCACATTTGTTCAGAAACGTTGAAGAGAATTATGAAGTTCCAAAGGAATTGGTAATCCTGTTATTGATTTCTAGATCCCAAATACCCAGCACTGTTCTAGAACAGTAGAGGATAGTGAAATTGAGAGCAAATTGATTTTTTTTTTAATACTTTGTCATATGCTGTATCATTCAACACTTAACACTATGGAGTAATCAGGAGAGTCATTATCCCTATAGAAGCTGAGACTAAGGAGAATGAACAATGTTACCGAAGACACATGGTTAGTTCTTAGATGTCAGAAATATAACTGTAGGCTCTTTGATTCCTGGTCTATCATGCCATTCTGCTGTTCTGCTATATTATCATTCATTGGTAAATAGATAGTCATGGCAATCATAAAATGTACTGGGGAATCCATTACTCTTGTGAGTTTACATGTGGATACACTGGGTAAGATTCTCAATAATTGACAATGGGTCTTTTTATTTTTTTTAATACAGGTTAGAACATACAAGAAACTAATGGTGAACCTCTAACCTGTATACTCCTTTTTGATTATACTGTATTTTCAGTTGGTTGAACTATATGATTTTTTTCTTAGACTTGAGTTTCTGGTTGAGCTTATTTAAATCCAAAGCTGTCATACTTTTTGTGAGTTTTTTAAATTTAATTTGAGAGAGAGAGCATGAGCAGGGAAGGGGGGAGGGGCAGAGAGAGAGAATCTCAAGCAGGCTCTGCCACTGTCAGCGCAGAGACTGACATAGGGTTCGAACCCATGAACCACAAGGTCACGCATGACCTGAGCCGAAACCCAAGAGTCAGATGCTTAACTGAGCCACTCAGTACCCCCCATACCTTTCATATTAAATAAGTGAGAAAGAAGGGAGGCAGTCACGAAACATACTCCTGTGCGATTTTCCTGTTTCAGCCATTTGCAGAGTTTCCACTGATTGTTCTAAACATGTGACCTGAAAACAGAGGAGTAAGTTTTGTCACTCTGCTCTAAAAAGAAAATAATTCTAGTGTGGTCGTTTTCAACTGAAATTTGAAGAGAGGGAACAGGGCCATCAGCCCTTCTAAATAATGGCTCTCTTCATCCTCCTGGTCCATCTCAAAGCAGGCGCTTCAACTCTTGTTCTCTTAATCCTGTTGAAGGCTTGTGCTTTAGATATGTGGAAAAGCTCTTGATTTGAATTCTGCAAAAATGCAGAATGCAAAATGAAGATGAGGTCCTTCTGTAGTCAGGTTTTGTTACTCAGTAGTTAGCTCAATTTTCAGTATAATTTTTTCGATTTACATCTTATCAGGAAGCAGGATAGAACAGCAGGTCAACATCATGATTGTGTGCTTTTGCTATTGATTATATACTTATGTATACTTCTACGGAAGTTACCAGGAAACCTCTGAAAAATTGCAGAATGAGAGCTCTGTGTCAGAGTACAATTCCTGCCTTTTACTGAGACCTGAGACAGAGAACTGATCTAGGTGGATATATTACTTCTGGGCCAGTGTTGCTTTGTTTTCTTTTGTTTTTATCATTTCCAGTTTGAACCCTGATCATAAGAGCGAAAGTTCAGCCCAACAATTTGTTCATTTTCATTCATTCTCTCCTGCACGCCCTCTCCTTCCTCTGCACCTCCCTCTCCCCAGCCGGTTGCACTTTTCCTGGAAGTAAACAGTAGATGTTACATATATTAACACTGTGCTCCATACAGTGCTTTTGGGTGTGCTCTCTGTGCAATTCCATGGCAGTCGTAAATTAATTAAAAGTAGACAGGAACCACAGAAAAAGAAAGTTCTTTTTTTCTCCCCCCTCCCCCCTTTCTTTTTCTATGGGTAAATAGCTCGTTCCTTTGTTCCTGGGTGCACGATTTCATTTCTGCCATTATTGTCCTCATTGTTCTCTGAAACAGGAGGGGTCTGGGCCAGGAGCAGCAAGGTCTCAGCTAATGACGGGAAGTCTTTAAAGTTTGCGCTGCATTTCATCTTCTCTGTGGGAGTTTTAGGACGTATCCAGTGTTTGATCCCCACCGCGCAACTTTGCTTCTAGTTAATTAACAGATCCCCCATTACACACTCTCATCTAGAAGCACATGGGAGGCCTATTGGGAGGTAATTCAAGGCCAATCTGAGTGATGGCAAGAATTAGAGAAATCAGTTGTTTTAGGGCTAATGTTCAGGAAATAAAGATGCCCCATTTTAGAGATCTCATTTGAAATTTTTGATTTTTTTTCTTTTCTATTTAAAAATAGAAGATAAGGGAATTATTTTGTCCATATAGTCTTACTGTGACTATTCAGGAGAGTTTGAACTTAGAACTCTTTATGACTGCATGGAAGAAAAAATAAAAATGAGAAAAAAAGCTAGACAGACAATAGTATGAGATGATGCAAGGCTAACAAGAATTTTTTGTTGCCTTTTTATTAGCTGTCTTTCCCTGCCCAGCTGATTAACCGGGTCCTAACTCCTAACTGTCCACAACAACTTTTCCAGGACACATGAGGCAGAATAGCTGGCCGGAACATCTCAGTAGTGGCTCATTTTACAGTCAAGGCTAAATCATACTTCGTTCTCATGTTGCTGGTTTGTTTCCAAAGGTGTCAAAGTGATTTACAAATAATAAATAGTAGCTTCAGTATTAGGATCACCTCCCCTTCTAGCCTCTTTCCAGATGAATGTTGCAAAATAAAACAAAGATCCAAAGTTAGAAGTTGTCACATTGATGCCAGGATAGAGCCCTCATATTTCAGTGACTCTGCTATCCTGGATCCCAGGTAGTCCAGGTTTGGGTAGCATTTGAAAGGGAACGCCTTGTTTAATTTCTTACCCTTCTACAGTTTCCCCAGCCCTATGAGCAGTGACCCCCTTTATCTAATGAATTAGGAGCTACTCCTGCCTTGCAATTCTCAGTTCGACACTTGGCAATGAGAATCAAACCGGGGCTATTTAGTGCAGCAGTAAATGGCCCGCCACATTAGCCCCCTGGCATGCTAAGCTATTAGGTTGTTTTACTGTTGTTAAAGTTACATTTGTTAGGTGGAGTTGCTGCCCTTCCATACAGACTCAGCAGTGCCTGATACTGGCGGAGGCGGCACGTGTACAAAACGTGTGCCATGCGGGACCCGAACGGCCAGGCAGTATGGCTGTGCTGCACATAAGAAGCATTCTTCTGTCTGAAAAAGCAGACACATGGATTATTATGATTCAAAACGAAGAAGAAAAGGAGACCACTGGACAATCATGATTTTTGCACTTTGCTGTGACTAAACTAATTACATGGGCTCGATTAACCATTAATTTATAGCAGTTTTTAAGTGAGCCACTAATTGTCATAGTGCCATGGAGAAGAAAGGCCAGGGATGAGAGGCACTAAATAAACTGGTGTGGCACTCCACAGACCAGCAGCCAGTGCTGCACACACACACTGGAGCTGGGCAGAATCTTCAGGAACCAAAAGATGAGCATGGGAATGAAGGAGAGATATTCAGGGTGCTTCAGTGGTGGTGGGTGCATGCGTGCATGCGTGCGTGCTTGTGTGTGTGTGTGTGTGTGTGTGTGTGTGTGTGTGTGTGTGTGTGGAGAGGGGGAGAGAGAGAGAGAGAGAGAGAGAGAGAGAGAGAGAGAGAGAGAGAATATTTCTGCAAAGAAAGGAAAATGCCAGTACTATATAGCTCCATGTAGCCAGCTTGCAGGGTTGAGTTGGCATTTGGTAACTTGGTAGCGGCTGCCAGTGTGTGTGTGGTGGGAGAAGAGGGAATAGACAACAAGAAAAACACATAGAGCTTAAAAAAAGATGTAAAATGATTCACTTCATGCCATATGGACAAAAATGTTGTCACAAAAATAAGGCCAAAAAATAGTGCCAGGTTAGACTTTTAGTTCAAAAACATATGTATAATCATCCCCATGAACATGAATTTTAATTAGTATTTTGATAGAGAGAAACCAGATATTTTTTTAACCTGCTCTGTTCTTGTTTTCTGTTCCTCTCCCAGTTTTAGCCTCCATTAAACATTCATATACTGTATGTTTTGTGTCTGTATGAAGAAAATGCCTTATCCCTGGATTGGTGGGAACGCAAACATCTTGGTTTTCTGTGGCATACAAAATATCTTCCCAGTGGAGCTCACAAGCAGAAACTTATCGCTGGGAAATCTAGAGCTCTCTCAGAGCCCTGGGCACACCAGGAAGGAAGGACGCCATATGCCTTTCCCCTTTGTCAATGGAGGCATCTGTACCCATTTGCTTCCCCAGATCGACTCTTCACACCCATCCACATCTCATCTCCCTGGGATGCCTTTTAAAAATGAAACAAGTTTAGTCTATATACATATTACTATGTGACAGGGCAGTTTTAGAGAAAAATGGGTAAGATTATCACCACAGCAACTTTAAAAAAAATAGAACATATAACTTATTGATAAATAAACTTAATGAATGCTCACATTTTACATATTAGTTTTCTTCCGTCTACTTCTCAAAAGGGTTTCAGATGACATCACTCATCAGAAGATACTGTGCTGAATCATCTTCCCTTAGTAAAGCTCTTTCCCACCTTAAATAAGGTGCCTCAATTAATGCCCTGCATATGATAATGAGATGCTGATATAACAACATGCTTCTGTTAGCAATGAATTTGCTGCTTAGAGGGCCACCCACACCCGAGGGTGGTTTGTTGTTGTTGTTTTTTTTTTTTTTTTTTTTTACCGTAAAAGAATACAGGGGAATCAGATATGTGATTTTAAAGTGATACAATTGAATAAAAAACCTTGTATTATAGATCAGTCAAGTCTTGGTGCAACAGTATTCACCTAGTTTGTATTCTTTATTAAAATCCCTGAGCTTGCCTCTTAGTATTAGCTGTCCTTCATTCTCTTCCAAGGGCAAGGATAAGACCAATGATAGTCTTAGGAAAGGTGAATTTTACCAAGCTCTGGGCGTCTTTCAGGAGTTTCTCAGACTTTTTTTTTTTTTTTTGGCAAACACTAACACAGCCATTCCTTTTTTTCTTTCTTCTTCCCTTTATCCCCTGAGGAAACTCGGGTCCCTTCAGCGAGAGTGTGAGGCCCCGTAGCCTGGTTGACTACACCCTCTTGGTGTTGGCAGTTCTCTCTGGGCTTGTTGTCTAGACCTCTACTCATCCTCAGAGCCATTTGTCATCATTCCTGTGGCGTTTATGACAACAGCAGAAAATGTGCCATTGGGCACTCAGTGATCTCAAGCCACAAATGGAGATCATATCTAACCGTTATTTTGGGACTGCTGCAAGGATGGCTTTCACATTATTAGGCTGCCTCACTTGGGGAAGAGTAGAAAACACTATTGCTAAATACACCTGCCTGCTTTCAGAACTAACGCAGGTGTCTGTTTTCTGAAAACGATGTCCAAGCTTTTGTGTCAGATTGGATTCAGTGGATCTTTTAATTTATTCATTTAATTACTATTTTCAAGCCCTGAATATGAGTTCTAAATGTAAAGAAAGTTAAGAGTTGTTTCTTGCTACAGAGATGCTTGTACATAGGCAAATGTTTCCCTGGCTCTTATGTTTTTAGGACTTCTAGTGGGTTTAGGTTAGTGTAAGGTCTCAAGAAAGTCTTCTGAGAGGAAGAAAAAACATTTTAAAGTTCTAAAATTTTAGAACTTTTCTCTTATAGATCTGTATTCAAGACTAGGAATATATTTGAGCCCTAGTGAAAACATCAAAAGTAATTCAGGCTTCCCGATCCTACTCCCTTTTCCATATCAGAAAGGTAGAGGTAACTGACAGCTGTAGACTATGCAGAGTAGACTCAGGCAGCCTCCTTTCCCACCAGTGATATTCTGGGAATCCTATGAGGATTTGAAAAAATACTCATGCAGGCTATTAATTATGAAATTATTTGCAATTTCAAACTACTGTAAAATAACCTAAATCTCCATCCATTGAATAAATGAAAGTGTGTCCATATAATGAAGTATGATGCGCTGTAAAAAATAATGGAGCACTAATATGGAGACATTTCCAGGATACATTGTTAGTGAAAATTTTAAAAACTTAAGAGAGTATGTATAGACTCTTTACTTTTCTCTACTTTACTCATAGTATACAGTATGCTGTATATTGCACAAGAAAGGACAAATAAGAATGAATGGATATTTGCTTACTGTTACCAAAAATACAGGAGGGATAAGCTAGAATTAATAAAAATAATTACATATAACGTGTGGATGGGAATGAACAGAAGGGATGGGGATGGAAGTAAGTCCTCAGAGTTACCTTTATATATAGTTTTGACTTTTGGAAAATTCAAGTACCATGTATGGGATGGGAATGGGAACATATCTGTAATATTTGATACTAACATTGATGGAAAGCTGAATGATGATTATTGTTGGTACAAGGCAATGAAGGGCAATCATGAGATTGATACCTATTGCTTTGTATCTATTACTGGTACTTTCCCATTAAATTTATTTATTTCTTTTCTTTCCCACTAAATTTATTCCTTAATTATTATTTTCTTGCATTTCTACACTACCAATAATCGCTTCTTCCTCTCCCATGCTAGTAGTCCTTTTGACAAGAGAGGAAAATAAATGAAACTATTAATAGTTTTTTCATTTTGGCAATAATTTGAGCCAATGATGTGATTTTATATCGTGTATTCTCAGGAGAGGAGGATACAGAATCAGTGCATATTCTTTGCCAGTTTCTCAGTCTTTACAATTATTAAAAAACATACATTATAGGAAATATTACTTGCTTCCTGAGCCACATTGTTTTTTTTCCTTTTTATTTACTAGAAAATGCCAATATGTACCATTTTCTACTAATACATAACTATCTCCCTGAAAGTGTAACATGCTTTTGGGGTTAACCTTCTGGAGGCAAGAGACTAGTCATTAGTAAAATTATTTTAAGAAAATGAAACACGACTATGGAAAGGAAAAAGGAAACTAAGGCTCAATAATGGTTAATTACCCAGTGCCCCAAAATGTTAATATTTTATTTTTTAAAAATATTTTTAATATTTTTTTTTATCTTTGAGACAGACAGAGCACGGGCAGGGTAAGGACAGAGAGAGGGGGAGACACAGAATCTGAAGCAGGCTCCAGGCTCTGAGCTGTCAGCACAGGGCCCTGTGCGGGGCTCAAACTCATGGACTGCGAGATCATGACCTGAGCCGAAGTTGGACGCTTAACCGACTGAGCCACCCAGGCGCCCCGACCCAAAATGTTAATATTTTAAACTTCTTCCTAACTTCTGCTCTGGATCACTGCTTCAGCATGGTCGTATACCTCCTTTATAAAACAAAGATGGGAGATGTGCATTATTTAAAAATTGGTGTGTATTGGGCCATCTTGAGGCAATTTTTTTTTTTTTTGGTGGGAGGAGAACCCATGACTTTGATGATGGATAAAGTAACCTATGGGGTCATATTCTCATCTTTTGATCCTGATGTCGCTGTTCACCTGAGGGAAGCAAAGGAAGAAGGGCATGTGAATCATGAGGTTTACTTCTTTATTGGTGTGGAATTTGTATTCGGTTTAATAAAAATTTATTGGCACCTGTTTTGTGTCTAGCACTTGAGTAATTCCTTTTACTCAATGACCTTGTCCTTAAATAGGCAAAATTTCATAGAGTTTCACCAAGTTCAAGCAGTCTGAGAACTAAACATAGTGTATAGGTAGAAAGCCAGAAGATGACTATAGTGATGTATAGAGTGAGCACCCTGTGTGTTTCTAATGAGAATGAAAGGAATTTACGAAGCCTAAATATCCTCTGTTTAGTTTTAAGTCAGTGATCATGATATTAAAGAAAGTTGTATCGTTCCACATATCAGTGCTTTTCATCATGCAGTGACATAGTGAAAAAAAATAACCAAGTAGAGACGTCAGTTCCCCATATCAAAAGCTATGAAATATAAGTGCTCCCAGCCAAAGAAGGCAAGATCTGGAATTTTTTTTTAAATGTGGATATATAGAATAAATATGCAACCCTCCTGATAATGTTGGCTGATGAAATGAAATTCACCAACTGTAATTCTGGCACGGAGAGACACACATAGTGCCCGCATGCGCGCATGCGCGCACGCGCGCGCGCGCGCGCGCACACACACACACACACACACACACACACAATGTGCACACACACGCGCGCATATACACACATACCCTCAGCATATCCTTCATCATTTGCTATCTTATTTACATTTCATTTGCTAGAGTAAATTCTATCATTTGAACTTTAAAAAAATGTATTTCAATATTACTTAGGGAAAAATAGGAAATAATGTGATTGGCTTTCAAATAGCTTATTACCATTCATATACTCTCAAGATAAATTATACTAAAGGAAAAAAAAAACAGAAAGAAAGAAACCCTGTTTCAGCTTCCAAAACATTCTAAATGGACACTTAGCTCTAAGTAATCAAAATTGCTTTAGTTGTGCAGAGCGGCATTAAAAGCCTTGTCCACTAATTGAGTGAAGCAGTGCTGTGGAGCAGTCCTGTCCCCTCATTAGGTGAACTTGCAGGCACTGTTTGTCATACTGGGTTGCCGGCCTCAATCTAACAGTACTGCTGGCTCAAATTAGCAGTAATTCATTATGACACAGTATGTCCTTCTGTGAAACAACAATGTGAAGCCCATGGGGCATCTGTCTGCCACTTGCACTTCCTTATCACATTCCTTCCCACTTCAGGGCAAGTGACCACCTTCGCCTGAGCCTTCTAACTTCTTTAGCTAACTGGTGATTGGAGATGCAGTTTGAGTGAAGCATTGCATCCACCTCCCTTCCACAGATGTTGTAGAGAGGAAGAGGGTGGGTATCAATGGGCCCAGTCCTTCTGGAAAAAGATGACATGTTCTGAAGGAAGCAGAGTGCTCTTGTGTATATGTGTGAGTGCAAGGACTTCTTTTTGAATGCAAATACCTCCCTTGTTGTCAGATCATAGGGGATATTAATAGAAAATATTGAGGTAAAATGTTCATAAATGTGATAGAATTCTGAAAAGAATGAAAGGTTTCTGACCATATACGTTCAGCTATTCAGCGACACATTTGGAAAGAAACTTCATGTTTATACGATGAGCATTGCTGTTCAAAACGCAACTTTTCTACTCTTATGAGCAGGTAGATTGCTATCACTAGGGAAAAGTTCTAGCAGTCATGCAATTGGATACTTCCTCTTGCCAACTCTAAATTTTGTGTTGTGTCAATTAGCTCATTGTGTTGATTCAGATAATTTCTTCTGTCTATGGAGGAACAACTAAATTCAGCTGCTAAAGAATCTCTAAACCATGTCTGGATACAGCTTTTCCTCTGAGATCCTTAACTTGACCATGGATGTAGAAAACTTTGCACATATTGACTGTTGACTCTACAGCGTTGGGTACTTATTAGTCAATGAGTGAGGTTCAGGGCTGTTGTGCCCCCACTGTTTTTCCAAGGCTGAGCCTAATCTCACTGTAGGACATCTACTCCAAGTAATACGGGCCTGGTGGGATTTTAACAGCATTAAAAGCCTGCCGCCTAACATACCATTTATCATTTGAAATTCCACAATTAGACTCATTCCTTTGGATGATATTTAGAAAACATAAAACACAAACTTTTCTTGATATAATCTGATTGCTTAAGCTGGTTCATACATTACGATTAGTTACTAGTAATTATTTATCTACTATTTATTTCTGTAAACTCTATCCCTTCATAAAAAGCACTCTAACAAAATCCATCAGTTTAGAAATAGTACCCATTACCTCATTTTACAAAATTCTTACATTAAACATAGATACATGTTTTTAGATAGTAGTTCTTAATGAGTCTTGACTGAATTCCTGCTTTCTTCACCAAATCTGCTTCATCCCTATTCAGTCTTCACAGTTTCAGTGAATAGCAACTCCATCCTATTTGCTCATTCCAAACACCTAGGAGTCATCCTTGACTTCTAGCTTTCACTCACATCCATATCCAATTAATTCACTGGCAAATGCTTTCTGCAAAAATATACATTCTGAATTGACCACTACCATTCTGGCTCAAGATAACACAAACTGTTGCCTGGAATATTAAAATAGACTCTTCAGACCTACCTTCACTCTATTTATAACATAGCTTTGAAAATAAAATAAGTGGTGTCATTTTAGTTGTCAAAAGGTCTGGGGATTATTACTGGCATTTAGAGATGCAAAATGACTTACCATGCATTTGATGGTGAGGACAAGGAGGAGTTACCCACAGAAAATTCCACTTTTGCTCAAACCCCTTCAATGGCTGCTAATTTTTCTGAGAATATAAGGCAGTAGTATTACAATGGCCTACAAGGCATTACACAATCCTTCCTTCTCCCTCCCTCACTTATCTGATCTCATTTCCTGTTAACTCTCATTCATTCACTGCATTACAGCCACTCTGAAAATACAGTCACGCTGGCATGCTATTCCCACCACCTGAAAAGTTCTTCCCCCAATATACTAGTCTTACTCCTTCACCTCCTTATTCAAATGTCTTCTTTCTCAGTTACCCAGTTGTAGAGTATCTTTTCAGATTCCTAACCACAAGCTATTTTGCCACTGAAATACTGATCACTATCCAACATATTTTGTTATATTCTGGTCTTTCTTCACTTACCAGACTATATCTTACAGTATCTTACATGAGAGATTTTTGTCTGTTGTTTTGTTTCCTGTTATTATCACGTAGCTTAGACTATCTGGTACATAGTAGGTGCTCAAAGAGTTATTGAATGAAAGAATTTAAACTCATAAAAACCTTAGGCAATATTGCATTAAAGAAATGAAAATTTAAAAGCTGAGGGGCTAGTAGATTAGTCAAGATACACATAGCTTAGTAAAGAGAGAAGTTTTCACCTGTTCTCATGAATACATGTATTTATTCATCCACTAAGTATTAAACTCCAATTTAAATCAGGTACTTTTATAGGTGCTAGAGGTAAAGCAATGGAGAAAATAGGTAAGGGCATGTAACAAAACTAGTTTTAGAGATGGTAAGTGCTATGCAGGAAATAAAAGGAAGAAGGGGGTACTGACAGGTGGCAGGGGGAGGCCTCCAATTATTGTATATTTCCCACTGTAACCTGACTAACTCATTTCTACACTAGTAATAATTAGTTTGTTTGATATACAGTAAAACCTTGGTTTGTGAGCATAATTTGTTCTGGAAACATGCATGTAATCCAAAGCACTTGTACATCAAAGCAAATTTCCTCATAAGAAATAATGGAACCTCAGATGATTCATTCCACAACCAAAAAATATTCATATAAAATGATTACAATACTGTAATATGATACAGAGTAATAAAATAGAAAATATAAAGAAAATAACTTAACCTGCACTTACCTCTGAAAACCTTGTGGGTGGTATAAGACAGACAAGAAAGAGGAGGGTTACTGTGTAGGATGACTTTCACGATCACTAAGGGAATTACTGCTATCTATTGACTCAATGGAATCTTTTTCTGCATGGGGGCCATTGTATATGCTCACACAGATGTTGATTACAGTATGGTATTAATGAACTCTTGTCATATACTGTATTTAATGAAGTTGGCAGTAAGGCAGCAGAGGAAAAGGTCTATACCTGCAGGCAGCCTGACCTAGAATGAAGCAAAGCATTCCTAAGCTTACTCTTGTGTGGAAAAGCAAAGGACTGTCCATAGGTGCTTTGAAGTGACAAAAAATTCACTAGTGCCAGTTGTGGGCACCTTCCAACGTTCTGAAAAATCACTGATTTCTGCCAAACACCACGGCCTGAGAAGGAGCATTTGAACATGGGAGATGATCGCCTACAATCCCACAGTGGGAGAGAGGAAGAAAGAGAGAGGAACCATGGGCTCAGTGGTGATCATATGACATTTGGCATCATGTACTACGTGTGTTGCAAGACACTTATCAAGTTAAAATGTATTAGCAAACACTTGAAAAGAAAATAAAGTGGGGAATTGATACACAAACAGGTATATTTTGAAGAGGTCTATGTGGCCTGTTGGAAATAAAATGGATTATGATGTGGGCTGTCTTGGGTTCAAGGATCAGCTCTGCTCCATGTTGACCATGTAACCCTGGACACTTAAGTTCACCTCCGTATTCTCATTTGTTAAGTATTAAGAATGCACACTTCATAGGTGGCTGTGAAGTAAGAAAGTGGTATAGATAAGGTATCTAATACATAATAAAAGAATAAATGGGTTTTTTTGTTTATTTTATTTAATTTTTAAAGGTTATTTATTTCGAGAGAGAGAGAGAGAGAGAGAGAGTGCACAAGCAGGGGGGCGGGGAGAGACAGAGAGAGAGAGAGAGAGAGAGAATATCTCAAGCAGGTTCTGCATTGCTAGTGCCAAAGCGGACATGAGGCTCAAAATTACTAACCATGAGATCATGACCTGAGCCAAAATTGAGAGTTGGATGCTTAATTGACTGAGCCATCTACGTGCCCTGATAACAAACGGTTTTTTGAAAGACTTTTGGCTACTGCACAGGAAATGGACCTGGATACGGTACCCCAGAGGGCATCTGTGTGCTGAGGAGAAAGATCAGGTTATTATGAGGTCACTAAGTACCAACTGAGAGCCTTTATAAAAATCCTTTCGCCTGGGTCACGATCTCGCGGTCCGTGAGTTCGAGCCCCGCGTCAGGCTCTGGGCTGATGGCTCAGAGCCTGGAGCCTGCTTCCGATTCTGTGTCCTCCTCTCTCTCTGCCCCTCCCCTGTTCATGCTCTGTCTCTCTCTTCTCAAAAATAAATAAACGTTAAAAAAAATATTAAAAAAAAATGGGGCACCTGGGTGGCTTAGTCGGTTAAGCGTCCGACTTCAGCCCGGGTCACGATCTCGCGGTCCGTGAGTTCGAGCCCCGCGTCGGGCTCTGGGCTGATGGCTCAGAGCCTGGAGCCTGCTTCCGATTCTGTGTCCCCCTCTCTCTCTGCCCCTCCCCCGTTCATGCTCTGTCTGTCTCAAAAATAAATAAATGTTAAAAAAATATATATTAAAAAAAAATCCTTTCTTTCCCCACTTAAATAGCAATATACAATTTGTATGAAATTTTTGTTATTGTATTTAATAACTTTATGCTATTATAAAAGTTATTTATTTGTGAAATGTTTAGAAAATGTAGATTAACAAAAGAAGAAAGTAAGAAATTCCTGTAATTCTAAAATTAGCATTGTCACCTTTCAGCTATCAGCACAGAGCCGAACATCGGGCTCTATCTCACAAAAGGCATAACCGACTAAGCCACCCAGGTGCTCCTGGGTTGAGTCTTGAGGGAGAGTAGATAAAGAAGAATTGCATAACATGGTCAAGTTGTCCCATGTGTAGAGTTTGGGACTGCAGCAAGGAGAACATCTAAGGAACATATAATGGTCCTGTAAGAGAAGAATAAGAATGTAGAGAAGGGCAATAGCTATTGAAATGGAGGGGAAAGGACAGATTTTGTAAATATTTAAGAGATGGGATGAGCATGATTCCATGGCCAATTAGATGTCGAAGGTGAGGGGGGGGGGATCTCCCTTCAGTCTTATAAGAACTTTTTAATTAAAGAGTTGTAATTTTATGTAAATCACCTCTTTAATATCTTCTGAGTTCAGATAAATTAAAAAAATCTGAGTTATAGCAAAGACTATTTCTGTTTACATAGTAGATGGATGTAAGTAGGCAACTGTTGTTTCGTATTTCAGCATGCAACACCACCCATGCAAGTCCTTTCCTTTGGGAGAACTGCTTCTTCATTCTCTGCCTGTGACGATGGTACACAACAGAGTCCTATCCAATCATAGAACTTCATTCTGATTGCCATTATGAGTGATTCAAAGAAAAAGCCCTGGTTTTTCCAATATGTATACACAAGTAATCTTCCCTTATGACATTTCATCTTCCCATTGAATGGTAATTAAAATACCTGTACCTTTTTGCTATGGCATGAATAATTATAATAAGAGTAAAAAGATGATATAACATTGATTATCTACAATAATAGTGGTACTCAATGGACCAGGCACTCTTGAATTTGACATGCATTAACTCACGTAATACTGTTAACACCATATAAGGCATGCATTATTATAATTCTTCTTTAAAAGATGAGAAAGTAAAGGAACCAAGACATAAAGTAACTTTCCAGTGGTCAGGAAAAAAAAAAAGTGCTGGAGCTAGGATAGCCTGAGTTATCAAAATTTTCAATAGAGGAGATGTGGTATTTGTTTTTCGTTATCTTAAGGAATGATACTTAAAAGTAAATATCTTTTCTATAACGTTCAACTTGACTTTCAATTACTCAGAATTTCCTGGGAACAAACTAAGATGATTGATCTATTTTTTACTTAATACTTTAATTAGCTTGGTAATCAACTATATAAATTCTATTTCCATTTGGTGCTAATGGTGACGCTATGTTATGTTTATCTGGTATGGATCATCTCACTTATTTTATCACTGGAAATTCCTACTTTATAATTTTTCACCTTATTTAATTCATTTATACACATTATAATATCTATTGTACAGTTAACTTCTCAAGTACAGAATCCATGTGTGATTAATCTTCCTAGCCTTCAGAGTACGCAGAAAAAGGAGAAATTACTGTTTACTTTGGGGCTCTGGAAACACATTAGTTCAATTATCACCTTGAATATGAGAAAACTAAAGTTCAGAAAGATCTTGCAACCTATAAGTCAAGGCCTGAACTCATATTCCATTCTGGATAATCCCAAAACACATGTTGTTTTTATCTCTAAATTCTACCTTATAACGTATACAGTATCTTACAATAAGTACTCAGGTACTTTGATGAGTGTTGAATAGATAGATGATGGTTGTTACTTAGCAAATCTCCAACTTAAACCAAAGCAGTGTATGAATGCACTTTAGAGAAGGGAATGGAACTTATTTAAATTCTAATAGCAGAAAATATGCTTGAATAGTCAACATGTATTAAATAAAGAGATTAGCCACTATAGGTTACATAACTGGAATGGATCAAGCTGCTTAATCATAGAACTCTTTTACCATTATGAAATTGGGTAAATTTGAGACAGCCCCATAAAATAATGTAGCTCCCATTTTTTAAATGAATTCATATTAGAATTAAAAGTTAGATAGTATTGGGAAACTTCAATTTTATGTCACTGAAATTTAATATTTTTAAAGTATATGTTTTCTCATATACTTACCTTGTTTCATTTGGCAGCTAAAACTTTATAACAGTCATTCTTTTTTAAGTTTATTTATTTATCTTGAGATAGAGAGAAAGAAAGTAGGGGAGGGATAGAGAGACACACACACAGAATCTTAAGCAGGCTCAGCACTGTCAGCATGGCACCTGATGAGAGGCTCGAACTCACAGACTGTGAGATCGTGACCTGAGCTGAAATCAAGAGTCAGACAGCTGAGCCATTCAGGCACCCCTAATAGTCATTCTTAAATCGAGAATTCTAAAATCACTAAAGTATCTATGTGAATTCCAACTTTTAACAAATCGTATTCTGAACTATCACCATAGTTTGGATTAAAAACATTTTCCTTTCACTATCAGTCCTGATAAAGTGACAATTATACTTGGATTGTATTATAGTACTTGGAACTCTGTGGAAAGACTATCTCTGAAGACTAGTTTAAAAGTAGAACATCTTCCTATTATTATATTAGTGGTATTTAAACTTGGCATGGCTTGGCAAGTTTATGGCTTGGGTTTATAGTTTTAACTCTTACGTTTAGTTATATGATCCATTTTGAGTTAGTTTTTTACATGGGATTGAGGTAGGGGTTCTATTCCATTCTTTTGCGTATAGATATCCAGTTGCCCCCAACCATTTGTTGAAAAGACTATTATTATGTTCCAATACTAATTCTCAGATGTTACCTGGGTGTCCTATCATTCAATTCAATCTGACAATATCTGCAGTTAGCATCAGATCCCAGAAGTTAAAGTGTAAGGTCCCCAATGATTGCTCTTATTCAGAAAGTAACTGCAAGTACTGTCCCCAGGCAATGGGCACTTCTGCCTGCCAGAATTGGCTGCAAATTTGGGAGTTCCCACCATACTCCTTTAGCTTCGGTAATTCACTAGCATGACTCATAGAACTCAGGGAAGTGCTATACGTATTATGATTGTTTTATTATAAAGGATTCAAATGAATAACTTAGTTGAAGAGATACACAGGATGTGTCTGGAAGGGTCTTGAGCACAGGAGGTTCTGTTTTTGGGGAGTCAGGGTGTGCCACCTTCCCAAACATCAGTGCTCACCAGGAAGCTCTCTGAATCTCATTGTTTAGAACTTCCATTAAGGTTTCATTACATAGGCATGATTGATTAAATCATTGACCATGTGATTAAACTCAGTGTCAAGCCCCTTTCCTCAGAGTCTGGGGTACTGGGGTCCTGAAAGTTCCAGTCCTCAAATCACATGATTGCTTTTTCCACAACCTCTCCCATCCTGAAGCTATCTAGGGGCTCTGTTATGAGGCAAGTATAGCATAACAAAGGCATGCCTATCACTTGGTGAATTCCAAAGGTTTTTGAAGCTCTGTGCCAGGAATCAGGGAACAGAAATTCAGAGAACAGTTTTATTCACAACAGACCAGATTTCTTTCCTCCAAGGTCTTGGCAAGTGTGTCAAAAACCAAATGACCATAAATGTCTGGGTTTATTTCTGTACTCTCAATTCCATGCCATCCATTGATATGTATTTGTATCCTCATGCCAGTACCACACTGTCTTGATTACTATAGCTTTGCCTTAAGTTGTGAAGTTGAGAACTTTATATTCTCCAACTTTTTTTCTCGGCATTGTTTTAGCTACACTAGATCCCTTGAGTTCCATATGAATTTAAGGATCAGCTTATCAGTTTCTATCAAAAAAAGCTAGCTGAAATTTTGATAGGGCTATGTTGAATCTATAGATTAATTTGGAGAGTATGTTCATTTTAAGGATATTAAGTTTTCTGATCCATGAATATGGGATGTCTTTTTTAGTGGTGTTTGGTTTTTAATGTACAAGTCTTTCACTTCTGTTACTAAATTTATACTTAAGTGTTTTTATTTTTTCCATGCTGTTGTAAATAGAACTGTTTTCTTAATTTTATTTTCAGAATGTTCATTGCTAGTATACAGAAATTTAATTGATTGATCAAATATCCTGCAACCTTACTGAACTTTTTCATTTTTTCTAATAGGTTTTTTAGTGAATTCCTTGGGATTTTCTAAATAAAAATAATGTTATCTACAAAAAGCTGGTTTTCCTTCTTCCTTTTCTATCTGGATGTGTTTTATTTCTTTAAAATTTTTTTTAATCTTTATTCATTTTTGAGAGACAGACAGAGTGTGAGCAGGGGAGGAGCAGAGAGAGAGGGAGACACAGAATTTGAAGCAGGCTCCAGGCTCTGAGATGTCAGCACAGAGCCCGATGCAGGGCTCGAACTCACAAACCGTGAGATCATGACCTGAGCCGAAGGCAGACACTCAACTGACTGAGCCACTCAGGGGCCCCAATGGATGTGTTTTATTTCTTGTTCTTTATTAACAAACCTGGGTGTAACCTCCAGTACAATGTTGAATACAAGTGGTATGAGTGGACATCCTTGTTTTATACCTGATCTGGGGAGAAAGCAGTCAGCCTTTTATCATTAAGTATGATAGTTGTGGGTTTCTGTAGATGCTCTTTTATTAGGTTAAAGGAAGTTCTCTTCTATTGCTAGTTTGTTGAGTGTTTTTATCATGAAAAGGTGTTGGATTCTGTCAAATATCTTTCGGACCTATTGAATAATTGTATGAGTTTTTATTTTATTAGTATGGTGTGTTACATTGTTTGCTATTTAGATGTTAAACCAATTTTATATTCCGAGGGTAAATCCCATTGGGTCTTGGTGAATAATTCCTTTTCACTCTTCTATATACTTTAAAAGAATTTAGGTATGCCAGAAATCATCCATAATGGAGGCTTTTAAAAATAAAAAGTTTTGTATAAACTAATAATCAAAAGTTATACGAGTAATCTGGCCCTAGATCACCTCCAAATCTCTGGTTACAGTATTTTAGACTAATATTCTAGAAGTGTAATTCTGTCATCCTAAAAGTATCACTTTTAAGTCTTTTTAAAATACTGACCACATGGGGCACCTGGAAGGCTCAGTCAGTTAAGTGTCTGACACTTGATTTTGGCTCAGGTCATGATCTCACAGTCATAAGATCAAGCTCTGCGTCAGACTCCGTGCTGGGCATGGATCCTGCTTGGGATTCTCTGTCTCCCTCTCCTTCTGCCCCTCTCCAACCCTCCCCCACTCACTCATGTATTCTCTCTCTCTCTCTCTCTCTCACACACACACACACACACACACACACACACACACACACACACACACACAGAATACTGACCACATAATCTGGTTGATGATACAGGTAACTCCACCATCTTAGGGCAGAAACTTTATATAATTTATGTTTGTACAATTTAGTAATCATATAGTAATATCAAAAAAATCATTAATGTTTAAACATTTCAAAATGATGACTAAACATTCTGGGGGCCAAAGTTTGAAAAGGTAGAATAACTGATGAACTCACCCTTACCAAATTATTTTACATACATCAATAAATAATAAAATCGTGATAAAATAGTTATATGTTTTGGATTTTTGGATTCATGACAAAATGAAATGAAACTATTTTATAGTTTCTTATAGTTTCTTATTAAGAAAATAAGCCTCCAACGGGTAAGATAAATTTCCAAAGACATTCAGCTCTTCTGTCATAGGACCAATGATTAAACCTTGGTCATTATGACACTGGAGTATGACTCTGAAAGAGTGACTGGGTATAAAAGTTTCTGTTTTTATTTTGCTGGTTTTATTCTTGTTGTTTTTAATCTAGAAATTATGTAGTAAGTTTGTAAACTTTTATTCTTATACAACTTAGTGTCCTAGTATAATATAGCACTGTGCTCTGATAAGTAATAATTTACATTTAACAAATTTTAGAGCACATTAGGATGTTTTCCATAAAGTATTTCAGCTACAAATAATGTTACATTATAAATATATTTTAAGTTAACCATCAATGAATATAAAGAAGTTTAACAATTTTTTTCCTATAAAACAAGTCCCAGAATTACATATTCATATATATATGTTTATATGACTGAATTAATAATATAAAGATTAAAAAATTTTTTTTGAGAGAGAGATGATGTGTGCATGCACATGAGTGGGAGAGGGGCAGAGGAAGAGGGAGAGAGAGAATCTTTTAAAAAATTTTTTTTTTCAACGTTTATTTATTTTTGGGACAGAGAGAGACAGAGCATGAACGGGGGAGGGGCAGAGAGAGAGGGAGACACAGAATCAGAAACAGGCTCCAGGCTCTGAGCCATCCGCCCAGAGCCCGACACGGGGCTCGAACTCCCGGACCGCGAGATCGTGACCTGGCTGAAGTCGGACGCTTAACCGACTGCGCCACCCAGGCGCCCCAGGGAGAGAGAGAATCTTAAGCAGGCTCCGTGCTGAGCACAGAGCCTGACATGGGGCTCAGTCTCACAACAGGGAGTTCATGACCAGAGCCAGAATCAAGAGTCAGACACTTAACCGACTGAGCCACCCAGGTGCCCCTATAATAATATGAAGAATTTTAAAAGCTATTTAATTAATATAGCTCTAAAATAACTGGTTCACATTTTTACATTTCAATTGTCATTATATCTTGACTGTCACTTATAAAATTTGTTTTTTAGCTGTTCATTCATTATTCATTTATCAGCCACTAAGTGCAATGTCTTGTAAGTCTGACATTTTGTGTGGCTATGAATCTGATCTAGAAAAAATTACTATGAAATTATTTAATATTTCTTTCAAAGTTTTGTAGTAGAAAGTTTGTTTAACTCTCTTTATGATGTTTGATTTGTTCACCTGAGTATTTTGGAATTACTTTGATTTCTCACTACTTTCCTTTTTTTTTTTTTTTTTTTTTTTTTTTTAGCATTGCAAGAAATAGATAACATCAAGAAGGACATCAGCAGTAGAAGAAATTGGCCTGGGAGGCTCAGCAGGTCAGGACGCTTGCATTATCATTTGCTGTTCATTCTTTTGCCATCAATTCTAGAGTTCTCAAGTCTCTTGCCACTTGTTTCTTTCTTGAGTATGCTTACTTGGTATATTCTCAGTTTTGCAAATCATGACTAACACCTTTATGTAAAAAGTCTGGCATTTGGGTATTCTTTTTTTTAGGATTTAAAGATTAAAAAATAATAATTCAAATAAATATTCAGGAATAGAAGGAAGTCTCTTACCTAATAAGTTATATAGATACCCTGGTTTCTCTTATTCTCATATAAACTGTTTTTAAATGAAGATTTCCTGATAACTTTTCCAAAATCAGAACTTTAAACATAAAATGTTATTAAGCAATTGTAGTAACATTAAGTTATTGTAATAACACTGGCATCATTAAAGTCAAGTTTCCTTTCTTTTCTGCTCTATTCTCTGGGCTTGGGCCCACCTCTGAAAGCTCTTGACACTTTAAAGTCAATCTGTTTGCTTGCACTAATTTGAACTACTGAAAGTTGACTACCATGTGTAAAATGAAGGTTAATTAAAATACAATTTCTCTGTAAATAGAAAGATGCCAATAGTCAAAGGGTCTACTATGAACATTGTCAGCATTGTAGAACGTTTAGTGTTAATCATATTCCTCAGTAAGCTGGAGCCATGCTGCCGTTTGGGGTCTCCATTGCCCTGAATGTCCCCATGAGTAACTAATGGCTTTGTGGTCATCTCCTGCTTCAGAGGAGTCTCCTAGTTGTCTTAAATAGTGATTACATCTCTCAGTACAATTGCTTAATTATTTATGGAAGCTTGGAGAGCCTTTACCTCTGTCATACCTATCACTTTCACAGCTCTCCCAGAGTTTAACTTAGCTCCTTCAAATCCAGGTCTGTTACGGAACAACTTTCCCTGAGATTTTCAGTTTTCATCACACAGAGGGACAAATGCTTCTGTCCTTCAGTCTGGTCACAATTCTTCTAGTAAAAAGGCATTTCAGGAAGGAACTAAGCTCAGAATTCTTCTGCCAGGACGATTCAGGGATTTTGTTATTTCTTAGCATTAGCATTACGGACCGGACAGATTATTATTGTTATGTATTGAGAGAACACTACCCTCCAGCTTAAAGGAGAGATAATTTCATGTATAACTGGATACAATAAATATGCTCAAGCTTCTGTTCTTAGCTTAAGTAGGTAAGAGTTCTACAAAGAGATGTATTTAGAATGATATATCTAACTGACTGGATTTATAAGTATGCCTGCACTGATTCTTGCAGCTTTGAGGTTTCCTTTTGGGCAATACTTTCATAACGAGTTTACTGTTGGTAGACCAAATTTTCAGTTGGCAAACAGTGTTCAACTACACCTTGAAAAGAAATAAATTGAGCCAAAAGTGGTAGGTTTTCTTGGCATCCAGCTAATATATAAGTATTGACCTTAAATTGAATATAGTTGTTGAGTTTTGCATGCTTGGAAGCAAAATCAAGAAGGAGAAACAAGTATCTTATAGATCCCATAGTCTTGGGAGATAGAATCCACTCCAATTTACCTATTTTACAAACTTAAATTGCTACCCAGTGTCATATGAAATCATAACAGAAGTAAATCGGTGTTTCTTGATATGATGCAGGCCTACTGCATTATGCTGACTTGCAGGTTATGGAATACTTACAATTCTGTGCACAACTTTGTACACACACGTGACAAGTATCATCATTTGCCATCTCCACCAATGTATAGTTTATATAAAACATAATTGATACTAATACTTGACTTTGGATTATACTGATATTTGAAAAATATCAAGAACTTTAAGTTTTTGTTTTCCTTTTTAACTGTTGTTTCTCTGGAGACGTTTCCTATTTGGCTGGATGAAATGGAAGGGTGATTATTCATTCATTCTTTAATTCATGCAACAGAAGTTCTCATGCTCCTGAAGCTTTTATTCTAGTGGAGGAAAACATTACGTGAAGATTTTAATGTACAGTTGATCCTTGAACAATGTAGGGGTTTGGAGTGCTCATCTCCCATGCAGTTGAAAATCTGTGTTTAATTTTTGATTCCCCAAAAAGTTAACTACTATTGGTCTACTATGGACCAGAAGCCTTACCAATACCATAAGCAATTGATTAACACATATTTTGTAAGTTATATGTATTTTATACTGTATAATAAAGTAAGGTAGGGAAAAGAAAATGTTATTAAGAAAATCATAAGGAAGAGAAAATACATTTACAGTCCTGTGCTATAAAAAATCCACAGATAAGTGGACCCATGCAGTTCAAACACATGTTGTTCAAGAGTCAATTGTATATATTAACGGGGGTGCATACTAAGAAGTAAATAAAGCAGAGTAAACAGAATGATGGGAGACTATTTCAGATATGTGTGTGAGGAGGGGTGCCTGGGTGGCTTAGTTGGATAAGCGTCCGACTTCGGCTCAGGTTATGATCTCACGGTCCGTGAGTTCGAGCCCCACGTCGGGCTCTGTGCTGACAGCTCAGAGCCTGGAGCCTGCTTCAGATTCTGTGTCTCCTTCTCTCTCTGACCCTCCCCCATTCATGCTCTGTCTCTCTCTGTCTCAAAAATAAATAAACATTAAAAAAAATTAAAAGATATGTGTGTGAGGAAAGTCTGCTAAGGAAAAACTGAAGCACAAATGTAAATGGAGAGAGGGAACCATTTTGATATACCCGGGTGAAGAGATACTCCTTAAACTTGCTATGTTGAAAGATTGTCGAGAAAGGCAACGTGACAGGAAAAGATTAAGTAGTGGACAAGTAAGACATGAAAATGGGAAGGATGCTGTGGAGTCTATTGTATAGTCCTGGTAGACCGTGGCAGGACCTTGCCTATCCTTCTGAGCGAGATGGGAATCATTAGAGTGATTTTAGCCAGTAAGAGGGCATCGTATGGCTCACGTGTTTTACGGATCACTCAGACTTACGGGGTATGTAAAGCATTTAAAAGATTTCTCTTGACACGGAATATAAATTATGAATGAAAATAGACTTAAATTAACAATGATCAGGGCAACATTATCTGATCAGGATATTGACGGATGATTGTGTTCCAGGAGCTAATGTTAAATAGTGCAGCTCTCATTTTTCTTTTCCGTGTCCTTAATTTGCATAATTCTTTTGAATTTGAATCATGCTTTTTGGCAGTGTATAATAACTTATTGTTTTATAATAGGGACATTAATGACAATGATATGTAATATTTAAAAATGATGTGCGTCTGATTGTTCCTTTGCATACTGATTTTCCCATTTGTTTGTCATTTATAATTTCAACCAAAACTACATAGCCTTGTACGAGTCCACAACAAGTCATGAATTTTATCTTCTATTTGTAAGGGAAGATGCTTGAAATTATGTCATGGCTTTATTATAATTATCACATGATCTATTAGACTATTTATAAGGAGGAAACATGGAGTAATTAGTAGGAATTGGAGAGCATGAGTTCTGGAACCAGCTCTGAAACTTACAGCTGACTTGGGGTCTTTAACATGTTTGCCTAGAAATGATCAACACTGCTTTTCCCAAAGGGAGAAGCATACTATTACTGTTACCTCTAGAGTTCCTTTACATTTGTTAAGCCAGTGTGTACATGCTAGGTGGTGAATAAAAGTTGGTTGAATTAAGAGTCACCTACACTAGAAGTGACCATTTTTAATACAAATGAGAAAATAAGGGAGATTATTTCCTATAAATAACAACGAAAAATCTCCATATTTATTTTCATAAAAATCGCTTCGAGTAGATATTATTGATACTTGGAAGAGTTGTTTCTTAAATTCTCATTGCTATCATGTGAAAGAATCAAAGTGAGCATTAAAAAATTTAATGGTTGCCTTCTATTATCAGTCTTATGGCAGCAGTGTCCAAATAATTTACCATAAATTTTTTAAATTTTTAAATGAATACATTAATAAATGAATTTAAAACTATAAGCTTATATCTAAGCTTAGATTCCGTTATTGGCTATCAGAATAGTCATGCAACAAATAAATGTATATATTTGAAAATTTTTATTTATTCAAAATGCTTTCCTTTTTAATCATAAGAATAAAAGTCACTTTTATGATTAAATGAGAAAGAAATTATCCTCTGAATTCTGTTTTAGGGGAGAGAGCATGCCTACCTCAACTTCACATGCACATTTGACAACTATCCTTGAGCCTACGGTGGCTCAGGTTCTTTTCTGCCACAGCGAGTGCAGATTCCCTTTCTCTCCCATCATACTTTTTTTTTTCCTTGAAAGACTCTTCCCTGCTTTTTGATGGGAATTAATCTGTTTTGTTCTCCACTGTAACCCAAATACACCTTTCAAAGTACTTTGCTTATAGCATGTGTTAAATAAACTTAGTTTGAAGATCCAAAACCAAATATTATAATGCAAGATAAAATGTATTATAGACTAACAAGAGCTACAGTGTAACATGATTTGAGGGTTCATAGAAAAGAGAAAGCTTCATAGGCAAGCCAGTACTTGTCTTAAAGGATGCATGTGATTTTCTTAGCAGAGATATTAGACACAGAGGTAGGGGGGTGGTGGTGGGGGATTGCCTAGTATATATTTAAGGTCCTGGTCTCTGAAGTCTCTCTTTGGACTTGGGTGAGTTTGGATGTGGCACAGGGTATACAAAAGGCAATAGTGACTATGAAGTTATGTTGAGCTCTTTGCAACATAAAGAGACTTTATAATTCAAACTCTCTGAAGAGGACTTTGACTGGTGATTTGACTTTTAATTCAACAGGACCTAGGAAGTTATTGAAAAGTTTTGTTTGTTTAGAAAATGTGGATGATGATTCGGTCTGTGCTTGGATTAATTAACTAATAGGATAGTAGTATGAGGTTGACTGAAAGAGGAGAGGTTACAAGGGGAAGAGAGGAGACCAATGCAATAATCAGACGAGATCCAGAAAGTCAGGACCGAGATAAAAACACTTAGGGACAGTTATAAGCAGAAATTCAAAGATGGAATCAATAGACTTTGACTTACGAGAAAAATAAGGGATGAATTTAAACCTTGAGTAACTGAAATGAAAGCTTTGCAAGTCATGGATGTGGGAAATCAGAAAAGCCTACCCGTTTTTACTTATTTATATTTTTATTAGTGAAGAGACACCAACTGATTTGAGAATCTTTACATTTGAGTTGCCAGTGCTGATATATTCAAGAAGTATCCATGTCTCTTCTGGAATGTGGCAGGAGAGTTGAAAATGAAGCTACGTGAATTTAAACTTGACAGCAAAAGTGTCCTCTTTAGCAGAAGAAGAAGGGCAATCCAGGCTGAGGAATACCCTGAAAGACTAAGAGTCTTAATGCCATGTGGAATTTTGAAGAAAATCTAATGAAAGAGTCAAAATAAAAGAAATCTGAAATTTGAATTGTAGTTCTGCTGCTTGAGCAGCTGTGTGGTTCTGAAGTTGGCTTTGGTTTGTTTGTTTATTTATTTATTTTTACTTAAAATTTTTTTAAATGCTTATTTATTTTTGAGAGAAAGAGAGACAGAGACAGTGGGAGGGACAGAGAGAGAGAGAGAGAGAGAGAGAGAGAGAGAGAGAGAGAGAGACAGCATCTAAAGCAGGCTCCAGGATCTGAGCTGTCAGCACAGACCCTGACGCAGGGCTCAAACTCATAAACCATGAGATCGTAACCTGACCTGAAGTCAGGTGCTCAACTTACTGAACCACCCAGGCGCCCCTATTTATTCATTTATTTATTTTTAATGTCTGCAGGAGCCCTGCCTGAGTGATCTGCAAATAGTAAGCACTAAATGCAGGCTTTATTGTCTCATTAAAATATAATCATTTCTGAATTATGGAATCTTTTTTAAGTATTGAAATTATTTAAGTGTCATTCATTCAGTTTTAATTTGTTCATTGATTCATTCACTGATTGATTAATCGATTCATTCATTCATTCATTCATTCATATATTCTTACTGAGTCTTAACTGTGGCGGGTACTGTTTTAATTTTATTGCCTTTTTCTCCATCCCATACTTGACTAGAATCTTCACTGGTTGAACTGAGCATATTATTCTCCGTCACTTACAGGAAAAAGACTGATTTAGATATTGTCTATCTATGGAAGCATGCCTTCCACAGCTCAAACTGTCTCCTCTTCCTCAAGTTGGTTGGAGTAACTATAAAAGGAAGTGATGGAGAATGTTGTTTTTACTTTTACAATAACAGGAAACACATTCATTGTACTGATTCCCTGTAGACACTGAGAGTAAAATATTTAACTCACGAATTATTTAAGTCACCCTCCTTAACGGTAGTTAAACACGCTGATGTTATAGAGATCTGACAAACATAACTATTATCATATGACTACTGAGAAGTTTTTGGACAGAAGTGCCAGTAAGAGGAGGGGAGCCCTATCCCTGAATGCTGAATGAGTGCTTGCCTGGGGTGTCCCCAGGAACAGGAGCTGACACAGGTGTTCGGCACAGTTGCTTACTGCTTCCCATCAAGAAGGATAGGGGGTTCTTAGCACTGCTGGTTTGTGGCACTCAGCATATTTGGCAGCAGTCAGTCCTGGCTGTGGATTTCCCTGGGGAAAATAAAAGCCACAGGGGAGTCATCAGTGTGACCTTCTGCTGGGTAGTTGGCACACAGTTGCACCACAGGAAGGCTTTCAGTTGTCATTTTCTGAACGGGTAGATATCAGGTGCTGATGGAGGCTCCCCATTCAAGGTGGGAAGTGGAGAAGGAAAAAAAACATTGAGCAGAAGCTTACCAAATAATTCCCAGTCTTGAAGCTTAACACCAGCTGATCTGCTGATAAAAGGGATTTTGGGGAGGCGGGGGGAGGGGGGGTAGCCAGGGAGTTTCATTGGTTCTGTAAGCACAATTATAAGCTTTCCTATTTAAGTCTGACCCATCATATTGAAATGCTGTCACTAGTATCATTAGCAAGTAAAGTGTTGATAACATAGTCAAATGCACAGCAGAGTTCTGGCTCTTAAGTGTCTGGACTAACTCCCAATATTAGGAATAGGAGTCAAACTGCCATCACTTTTCCTGTGCTAACAGACGCCCTGCCATTAGCAGTCTGAAGGCAATTTTAATAAAATACATAGCCCCGCTGAGTTGGTCTCAAAAGATAAATAAGCAATGCAGAAAAGAAGCTTTTGTTTAAAAGTAATTATTTAAACTATGCATTACAGGTAATTTTCTTTTACCAGTAAGGCAAATGCTATCAGAATTTCAATAATGATTTGGTGGCACTTATCTAAATAATGTGATATTGTCATTTCTAAGAGTTAAAGCATTGCTTTATTTTCACTTATATACAAAATGAGGGCGAATTGGATTCAGGTATCATGTGCATGTGTTTTACAGTTTATGTTACATTTTTTTTGGGTGAACAGTGTTGTATTCTTAGACAGATTTATGGAAATGTAACAAGCTGGTGATAGAGTTCTGGGAACTGCAGACTTGACTTCCAAATACAGATTAGAACAGGAGGGCAAAGAACATCTTTTTATTTTTCCTTTGCTGTCAGAAAGGAAATCACATTTCAGTCTTTTAAAAACTCTTTTAAATAAGATGCTTGTACATAAACCACAGTCACAAGGGTATAATAAATGTGTGCATGTATCAGAGGAGCCAAAGCTTTGTTTGCCAAAAGGTAAAAATCTCCGAAAGCTTTTTCAGAGTCTATTTGGAAACCATTGAAACCACCACTTTTCCTTTCCATCATGATAGTGACATGCTGGCCTGAAATCTGTCACACAGAATTGGTCCTGTCCTTAGAGTAGGCAGAATAAAACTTGCCTATGTAAGTGTGATATAAGGGGCATCAGGAAGGCTTCTATTTCCAACCGCAATCAGGGGTAAAGGTAAGCAGCATGTGCTTTAGAATGAGACCGACCTCAGTTCAAATCCTACTCAAATCCTAACTGTTTTTTCCCCCATAATACATCCCCTTAGACAAGTTATGTGTCCTCTCTAAGTCTTTGTTTTCTCATCTGTAAAATGGGGTTAATAGTAAAACCAACTTTGTATGATTATTACCAGGATGAAATGCGACGATACACATAAAAATGTCAGTTGTTATATGGCACAGAGGAAGGACTCAAGAAATGTTTCTTTTTATTTTAATGGTCTTTTAAGAAAATTTCATCAGGAATGTTATATGTTGAAGATTGTGCCAGAAGTTGAGATAAATGTGTTGATCAATATATCATTTCTATTTCAAAACTAAAAAGTCTAACATAAGACAAACATTTAAGCAGATAACTGCAGTACTGTGTGCCAATTGTAATATTGGTGTGGTGCTCGGGGACATAAAGGATGCAGGACTTAATCTTGGCCATGGGAAAATTACTATAAAATCTTGGTGTTTTGACCTTTCGAAGTGAAGATGCTAAGCTATATATTTCCATCCTGAGCTGTTGTGATCAAAGGCAACTATTTTTTTTTAAAGAGTGATTTTCCAGCTCCTTGTTCTTTCTGTTCTTCTTCCTTTACAGTTATGTAAACCTTTTCTTTGAGTTTTAGCACCATGGTTAGATAATATCTATAGTCAGAAGAAGTAAACCTGAATCAAGCACTCAAATGCTGCTCAGCATCTGTCCTAAGATGATTTGGAGGCAGAGATAAAAACACAGCCTTTATTCTCATACCGTGCTAATAGAAATAAAAGTTGGTACAAATCCTTTGAACAGGAATTGGGCAATACCTAACAAATTTTTATATATATATATGTGTATATATATATATATATATACACATATATATATATGTATATACTTATATATACTTACTTATATATGTATATAGTTATATATACTTACATATATATATGTATATACATATATATATGTACATATATATATATACCATTTGATCCAACAATCCTATTTCCAGGAATTTATCCTGAAGACACACCTTTAACAATATGAGAATAACAAGCTCAAGGTTATTGATTGTGGCATTGTTTATAATTGTAGATTAAAAACTATCTAAATGCTCATGCATACGGGAGTAGTTGAATATACTACTACACTATAGCATCTCCTTATAATGAGGTACCATGCAATTGTAGAGATAATGAACAGATATAATTTTTTAGCCTATACTGCCAAGTGAAAAAAGTGCAAAAGTATGTTACCCATAATGAAAAGGAAATAAAGAAATATACATAGATCTGCTAACTGGGGTCAACAAATAAGAAAGAAACTCCAGAAACGTATGGAATTGGTGACTTACAGGTGTTGGGCTTAGTAAATGTGGATTGAGAGAATGGAAGTAGGGTAGAAGGGGTGATGGGGGAATGACATTTATATGAATGCTATCTGTCTATTTATTTTTGTATAGTTCTGATTTTTTTTTTTAATTTTTTTTCAACATTTTTTATTTATTTTTGGGACAGAGAGAGACAGAGCATGAACAGGGGAGGGGCAGAGAGAGAGGGAGACACAGAATCGGAAACAGGCTCCAGGCTCCCAGCCATCAGCCCAGAGCCTGACGCGGGACTCGAACTCACGGACCGCGAGATCGTGACCTGGCTGAAGTCGGACGCTTAACCGACTGCGCCACCCAGGCGCCCCATAGTTCTGATTTTTAGAACTGTGTTGTTTCACATACTCAAAAATAAATAAATAATTAAAATTAACCAGGGTGTTCTGGGATCCCCACGTGAAAAACAACAACAAAAATATCTAGTAAGCTAAATTATATTTCTAGGAATTACAAATGAATGGGGTGGGGAAAAAAGAGCTAATCTAAGTAACTTTGATAAACAGTGTTTTGACTTTAAGATTTTTTTAAGAAGGAACTATTGTACTCCAATTAGAAAATATAGATTAATGATTCTGTTTTTTGTAGGGGTAAAACTTAACATTCTGAAACTGCTTTAAATGTGTCATAGGATTGTCATTAATGATGGCTATTTTTCTCACTGTAAAGAAATAAAGAGGGGTAGAACAAACCCTATGATGTTGAATTGGAATCGGAGTTATCACTAGGAAGTCATGTGTGTTTAAATATTAAGTATGTATCACAGATATACAGATATAAAAACAAAGAAATAGGTGTGTGTGTGTGTGTGTGTGTGTGTGTGTGTGTGTGTGTGTGTGTATTTGCATTTATATCCCCTATCTTATTGATTGAGACGCTTAGGAGCAATAATACCTCAGTAGTGATGAGCACACTTAGTACCTGGATTTTGGTTTCTAAATACCATTCTCCAATAAAAGAAACCAAGAATCCTTATAGAAATGGATGTTTCTAGCACCAGAATAGGAAAAGTATATGATGAGAAACTGGAACATCTTGTGGTACCAGAAAGTAAGGAAAGACTAAAAAATGATGGAAACACATTGAAAGGACACATAGGCCAATGTGAAGTGGCTCCCAATGGCCACATATGGGACATTTGGGTGAGAAAATAATGATAGTGTTGATTTATATTCAATATAGTTCATGATATTATAAAAGGTATTGAATAAATAAATGTGGGAGGAAAAAAAACTCTTTTATCGGTGTAGAATACCAGTTAATAACTATAGAATGAATGATGGAAATAGAAAATCACCATGTGGTACACTAGAGTAATAATTTTTTTTCAGGCAAGAATCACCACTGGATAGTAAATTAGTCATGAAAATATGATAAATAGGCTACTTACATAGTATATTAAAATGCTTACTAATTACAAAAGGAAAGTAGTAACTTTTCAATGGAAGAACCTAAGCAAGCAATCAAAGTCACCACCATCACTAGTAATGGGATGTATTGGCATCATGTGCCACTCCTATGATTCACTGAGAAAGGCACAAAAAAAAAATCTCTGTCATGTTCTTGTCAAAAATCCATTATATGAATTTTATCATAAGGAAATATCAGACAACTCAAATTAAGGGACATACTATAAAATAGCAGAAGTAGTCTTAAGAAGTGTCAGGGTCATGGAAATCAAAGAGAGACTGAGGAATTGTCCCAGATGAAATGAGACTGAGAAGATATGACAGCTAAACATTGGCTCATCGTCCAAGAAAGGATATCAGTGTTACAATTGTTGCAATCTCAGTAAGGTCTGTAGATCAGCTAGTTGTGTTGTATTAATGCTAATTTCTTGGGTTTGATAATTGTACTGTAGTTTTGTAAGATGATAGTATGTGAGAAAGCTGGGAATTCTATTTTTTCAGTGTTTCAGAAGTATGAGATTATTTTACAATGAAATGATAAATTGAAAAATAAAAAATGTCTTAAATAAGATGTATGTATGTATTATCCATTCTTCTTTATTATCATAAAGATTTTGCTGTACAAGAGGGTAATCACTAGGCTCTAAGAAGAAAGGAATAAAATGTAATAGAGTGATGAGTATGTAGCATTGTGAATTGGGTCTTATTCTGTTAACTGGCTGTGTCACACACTGTGTAAGCCTTGAGGGTACTTACTATATCTTTGCATTTGCTAGTCTATTTTCCAATAAAACAGAGATAATGATCTTAGCAATATGGTTTCTAATTATTCACACCAATGGAGGAGAGCAAAAATATCAAGTATGGAGCCCAATGACAATAACTTTAAGCGCTCAAGTGAAGATCAAGATTTAATGTCAGTGAAGGACCAAGTGTATTCTGGTAGGTATAAAATTCTGGATTATGACAATATTTCCAGGGCCAGAAGCCAGAGCTAGTATATTCAGTTCAGCGGATATGTGTGAAGAGATCCATAATCAGACAAAAGCTAGAAAGAAAGTACTGGAAGACACAGTACACAGTGCAGCCAATCAGTCAGACTTTGAGAGTCTAGATTCTTAAGTTAGACACAGGGTCTGGTGATTCACATCTCCCCAAGCTTGATGGTGCCAACAGGGTGGGGGTAGTACTTATCAGCGCTCTGTGACAGCATTAGAAGACTAAGGGAACAAGAACAACATCCATTTGCACAGAGTTCATTGTACCACCAATTTGTTTTCACATACCTTTCTATTCAAAAATTTCATGTTCAACATAGTTATAAGATGTAGGCAAAAAAATCAATTTCAATATCTACGTTTTTGTAGATAAAGTCAGATTCACTGTTTCCATAATCACATAGCTAGTAAATACAGGAAGGATTTGTGCTCAAGACCAGGATGTACACCTAAGTTTATGAACCTCCTTCTAGCATCAAAGAACCCCTTTTTACATGAATTCACATGAATTCTTGTATGTAAGATTATTCTGGTGCAGTTTTTTTTCTAAGGAAAGGATACAAATCATTGGATTCTATCAGGTCTTCCCAAAGGGTCTGTGACTTAAAGGAAGATAGAATATAGATTTTCCTTCCACAATAATGCAGTATATGGCATGGAAGTATTTTGGGGGCTTAGGAATATATAACTCTTATATAGTGCAGCTACTCAAGAAGCATCTTTACCAATGGCATCTAACAGAGAGGTTTTAGGACTTGCCCAGAATCCCAAGAGTTAGTGCTGGAAATAAAACCAGAACTCCAGTTCTGGTTGATCACATTACGAGTTAAGCATTGTCTTTGATGAAGATGGTTCTTTCATAGTCTAGCACCAATCAGGAAGACTGGAGGTCTGTTTCCCAGGCTGGATACCACTCAGTGGAGGAGCCAAGTTCTGCTCTGGTAAGACATTAATTAGTATTTTGAGCATTAGGGTGATTTGAGTAAAATTCTGTAGATTTCTTGAAAATCTTGGGAAGACAGGGGCACTAGTGCAATTACCTTACCTATGTAGAATAAAAAGCAGTTTAAACCTGACAGAGACCTTGGGGTGAATATTGAGTGTGTCATGTCATTCAGCACTTGAGAGCCTCCCCCAAGTTTTCATTTCCTGAATTACTCTTGGGCATTGGAGAAGTTCCTTCTTTCCTGCAGCAGTACACTCTTTTCTTTGAGGAATACCTGAAATGATGTCGGTCTTTGTATGACTTTGACATTTACCAAAAGTTTATGGTATCTGCTAAGATACACAAATATTATCCCATTTTCCTTATCTATGATTATGTGTGTTGCCATCACAGAGCAGATGAAATTTAAAAAAAAAAAAATTTAATTCTTTACCATTAGAATCAGAATCCCTTGTGTATTACATATATTCGCCTTAAAAATCTGGGATTTATTAAAAACTTAATATTTAGATATATTATAAAAACCATATAAAATTTAAAATTTCATTTACTCAGTAATGATTTAGAGAATACAGACTCTAAGAACTAGATAATGTTTATCTAAGTCACTGATTTTGTAGACAAGGAACTGAGGCTCCAAGAGGTTAAATTTTGCATCATTTTACACAGTTAATAAGTGACAGAGCCAGAAAAAGAACCCAGATTTCCTGATTTCTGGCTCAGTTTTCATTCCACTCTGGCATGGTGCCTCATGACACGTATGAGATTAGAGCAAAATTATATTTGTTGAAATTCATGAAAAGTGTTGTGAATCTTTTGATGATGTTTTGTGGGGGGAATGGGTCATTCTATCCTTGATTTTTTTTAAAAAAAATCACTAAAATTAATAAATTAATAATACCCTTTATCAACCTTAGATTAATAAGGTTCTATTAATTTTTCTCTCTTCAACAATTTGCCTATAGTTGTGGAAAATAACCTCTTAGAATAAATGCATGCATACCTTCAAGTTGCTAGCACTTGAGTTGCTCACCCATTAAATGACTAATCTAAGAAATCACCTCTCTTGTTAGGTGCACTGGATTGTAAATGTCTTTTGATAGTACTGCAGCGGTAGCATAGGGATTTGCAACTGGCAGGCAGGAATTGAATTGCCATCATTTGGCTTTAGCAGGAGTTAGAGTCTTGTCTCCAACATAAGCATGAGCCAAGGTACTGTCTCCTTTTTTCTAATTTTAGTTGGAACCATTGGCACTGATCTTACCTAGACAGACTAGTGTTATTTCTACCCAGCACAATCTGCTGGCATGGGCTCTATTCCAAGCCATGCATTTGAACTTCTCCCCCTGGTTTACCAGAGATATGATTGGATGTAGAGGACAGTAACTCTCACCTTTTTCATTAGAAGGCAGTCTTTCAGACATAGGGATTCTCAGTTTAATGGATTCAATGTATGACTCAGAGGGAATTGGCTGTTGTGATGGGAAATTGCAGTGTGCTTTAATTGTGGGTCATGAAATAATTACTCTGACATTTGGTTCTGGGAGATGGATATTGATACGTTTAACTGCTCAAGGGTAAGAGGAGAGGTGAGAAGTGATGTCTGCTTTCCAGCCCTCACCTGTTCTCTACTGGAACAAATGAGTTGTACAATTGTCCTGTCATTAGCTCCAGTTGTGGGCATCCATCCCTGCTGGCATCTCGCAAACCCCAGTCACACTGGCCATACTGTGGCTCTCATCTGCATCCCTTTATCACAATCCTCAGTGAGACCCCTTCAGACCATCAGTACCCTTCCTGAGCTAACCCCCACACCATGGAGGGTCAAATGGGGACATCACAGCCTCTGGAAACCTGACCCTACATGAAGACATACCTGTACCCATTTCTCCCTACTTCATTTTGTCATGGGATATCTGCAAGGCTGTTGCCTCATAGAGTGCCACTCAGGAAGCTAGCTCAGTCCTTGTTTTGCTTGGAGCCTAAACGTAAAGGGATTTCCACTGTTTCCAATCTCATCCCAGCCTCTTCATTCTGATCTTGCCCTTTGTCAGTAGGAGGGCAGGGCCCTTATATTATCATTTGAGGCTTCTTCCTGCCTTGACTCTTCCTTCTCCCTAAATTAAAAGTGCCCAAAGCACTCACAATTTTCCCATTATGCATAAACAGTAATTTTACATATGTAAAAGCAGAAGATTTTTTTCCCCTCTGGTTCCTTATGACCCAAATGAATGGGGAGAGGTAACACATCAGGTTATTATTTCATATATCATCACACAAGGGCCTCAGTGATAAATAGAAAAGACACAGACTCCCCTCCTGGGGCACTCACAGTGAGCTCAGATGGAATTTATTAGCTTTTTGTTGTTCTTCATATCAATACATACAAACACATCCACAAATAGAGAGATTCTGATAAACAAGTAGACAATATGTTTAAATCTTATATGAAGGAAGTCTTTGAAGTGTATATCACATCCTGAAGAGCTGGTTGAAAAATAGCAAATTATTATCCAAGTGGAAAGGGACGGCATGATTCTCTCTCTTTTTCCCCCCACTTCCTCTCTCTCTTTCTCCCCCTCTCTATCTCTCTAATCCCAAACATTTTTCTGTTCCCCTTTTGGGTGATGGATTTGGTAGAAGATCTGTGTTCCCTGACTGCCATATCCTGTTGGTAACTTTTGCGGACCAAATTCTGAAACCCCATCACTTAAGCATTTTATACAGCTTCAAGTAACAGAAACCTGAATGACATTGGTTTGAACAAGATAGGAGTTTGTTTTATTGTTTAAAATATACCCCAAACTTTCCTTTGTCTATAGTCTCCTTCCAAATTATGTTTATTAAAATATAGATATACACACTATGACTGTGATAAGAATCTATGACTCTTAAATGGAGTATTTTCTGTAGGATCGTAAGCAACTACTTAGCACAGACTGGCCTAGAAGGGAATAGTAAATTAATTTGGAAATGAGGAACTAAGACAACATCACCTAAGTTTAAAGATAGTGAACTGACTGAACCCCATCTCCATCTTCCAAAATGCTAATTGATAAATGGTTAGTTATTGAGATAGAAATTGTTTCCTTTAGGATAGAGCATTGTGAGTTGTGTATTTTCCTCTTTATGCCTGGTGAAACAAAAATTGCTAATCAGGATAATATCCACCGGAGGCAGTATGCTTCAAATTCAAAAGACTAAAATTCCATGAACTTATTTATTTCTTTGTATCCCAGTGTTTGAATAAAAACAAAGGGTTTGCTTTTAAACAGTGAGAGAATATTGACTGAAGATTGAGTGAAATACAGTGTGTGGTTTCTTCACCTGATTGACCTTCACCTGATTGAACTTACCTTTGTCTTCTATGCTACCTCAGTTTTTCCATTTAGAAAATGCTGTCATATATGTGGGATTTGTCTGTGGAGTTCACGTCAGTAAAATATATTACAATAGAATGATAATTCATAGGAATTCTAACTCGGTGGTGCCTCAATGTTATCCTGTTCTTACATATGTCTATAGTACAGTTGTTGTCTTACCATGTCATTGTAATATGCTTAATATATAATATTGTTTTGATAACAAATGAATTTTCAACAGCTTTATATTTAAGAACCATGTACTTCCAAACAGATAGTACAGGGGCACCTGGGTGGCTCAGTCCGTTAAGCCTCCAACTTTGGCTTGGGTCATGATCTCACAGCTCATGAGTTTGAGCCCCGTTTCAGGCTCTGTGTTGACAGCTCAGAGCCTGGAGTCTGCTTCAGATTCAGGGTCTTCCTCTCTGTCTTCCCCTCCCCTGCTTGCATGCTCGCTTGCTCTCTCTCTCTCTCTCTCTCTCAAATATAAATAAACATTAAAAATTTTTTCTTTAAAAAAGTACAAACCCAGGCCAAACCAAATAAATACTTATCCACAGCTTTCTATGTGGAAAATATGTAAACAATTAGTTAGACTATACTTACTCCAGGATATTTATTGGGAGTTTTAGCTCTATTCTTAATAAATCCCTAACATCAGTATATTTTCTAAATGATGGAAGATGTTGGTCAGTTGAATTCTTTTTAAGCAAGGATTTATAGATTGTTTATTTTTTAGCTCAATTCTATATATTATTGTCAAATTTGGCTTTAACTCTTTAAGAGGAAATTGGAGCAATCGCCAAAAGGAGAGTAGTTTGTATCATTTAGGTTTATGAATTAGTTTCTTAGTAGCTGTTTTTAATTCTAATTAGGCAGGTATATTGCATTTTTCTTTTCCCCTTTTTAATGTTAAATTTGCCAAAGATTATTACATGCACAAAGGAAATATGTATGATAAAGATAATTAATATAAAAAAAACTTTTGCCCTAATTATTTGAATATTTCATGTGAAAGTATTAAATGGGCCTAAATTGGCTTAATAATTAATTGTCTCAGTTCCTTCTTAGTTTCTATGTTGAAATCATGGCCCTAAACCATTACTAAGAATGCTTCAGCAACAGGAAGTGAACTGAATATTTTGATTACGAAGAATTTAGTGACTTCTGGAAATGTGAATTTACTTGTTTTTAAAAAGGTGATTATTTTAGTGTAGAATTTCGTGCGATAACTTTTTTATCAGTATTCACAATCTGATCATATAAATACTTTTCTAGTGTTGTTTTCCATAAAAATTTATTTTAGACTGCAACTGGTAGATAATAGGCTTTTGTTTTAGAGGTAAGGATCACTTAATTTTTGTAATTTCCCAAACAAAACAGTATTGGAGCCTATACCATTCCTCGTAACAGCCCTTCAGTATAGCTGCATCTTGCCATCAAGCCTACTAATCTAAGGAATCTCAATCTTCCTTTCTCTTCTATGAACTACCGTACTTGACAAAAGAGATTTCTAAAGAGATAATTGTATTGATTAATTCAATTTCTGGGCTGAGCATAAGGTTGTAAATTGGAGATCACTCACAGAAATTGAATACAAAGGGAAAATCTTTTTAAGTCTTTTTTTTAGTGTATTGAATGATTTATGCTGAACTCCTAAAAGCTTTCCAACCTCACAGAGCTTCAATAAACTTCTAATGGAGTCCTGAATGCCAGCTCTATTTTTGTTGCTTGTACCGTAGGTGGGAAACCTTTAACTAGGGGGATGAGTCTTGTTTTCATTCTATTGAAAAGCTCCTGTTCTAACACTTAGGGACTTTTAATATTTTAGCTTAAAAGTTTTCTGGTGTAACATAATATACACATATATCTATAAGTTTATATATATTGATATATCTTTGCTGAAGTATAAATATGTATTTTATACAATTATATTTAACCAAACTCAATTTTTGTGCATATGTATAGGCAAGCAAGATATCTTCACATGTGTATGCATAGTGTCCATATTCATTATATGTTAGTTGGTTGAGTATTTCATCAGATAATAGGTTCTCTATTGCAGAAACTGTTTTATCCACATTCCATCACCCCCGACAGAGTATAATACGGTGTCTTTTACACAATGGATGCTAAATTAATGGTTGTAGTGAATGGTGACCAAAAGAATACACATTTAATCAGAGATAAATGTACCATTTGATTTTGATACAGGTATACAGAAAGATGTCACTTAAAGAAAGTCCCCTTTATTGTCGATTAGAACTGTTTTATTCCACTTAGATGGAAGCCAGCTCTGCCACTTTTATATAGTTTTATTTATAATTGTGAACATGTAGAACCACATGAGGCCATCAATCAGTAGAGAGATGAGGGCCCAACAGAATTATTTCTGTAGGTGGCCAATTTTTTTTCAATCAAGGACAGCTGAAAGGTCATGATTAAAACAGTGATTTTCCTGAAATTGTAAGTAACTGTTACTGACTGTTTTGCACAAAGATGTCAAAACTACTTTTTCCTCTGAAAAAGAAAATTATAAGTTCTTGAAAATGTTGGCAGTTTTCCAAATTTCACTTGCACTACTGTAATGTATTTTAATTACTGCATTTGAGTCCATTTCTTAAAAAAAATGTAAGAGGCAAAAATAAGTTAGTGTGATAGGAACCACACATAGATTAAACAATAGGCATCTAATCCTCACTGATAGGTACATATTCATTATTAAATCTCAGCCAAAGCATAGGATTTAACAATTTTTTACCCAAAAAGTGTACATAGCATTAATTCATTATTCTATATGAGATGAGGGATTATGTCACTGTATATTTCTAGTAAAACATGGCAGTGATACTCGAGATATTTCAGTAATTTGCTTCACATAGACCAGTTCGCCAAGGCAGCCAAGGATAGCAAATGTTGGTTGTGATTTCTGTAGGTGGCCCTTTATTCTCTGAGTCGGAATTGACTCTATTCCCTGGGTAGTGGCAGGGAGGACTAACTGCTGATTGTCATCATCTTTCAGATGAGGTGTGGACATGAAGTCCTAACCATTTGTAGTCATTAAAGATTCCTCAGAACATTTGTAGCAAGAAGGATTTTAACCGCGGTGTCCTGGTCAGTTTCCAAATCGGGTAATTACATTCTGCCTCCTAATGTCTTCCTGCAGGTTTTGTTTTTGTTTATTTGTTTGTTTGGGATTTTTATTGTTGTCATTGCTTAGATATATGGAGCTGTAGTGTTTTGGGGTGCATCTCTCCTTAGTTTTAAGCTGTCGTGTTCTTTTAATCTTCTATAGACTATACTACAATGGAACTGAAGAGTTTTGTTAGAGGCGTAATCCTTTAGTCTGCATTAATAATTTGTGTTCCATATTTTTATACTCTGTTTTAGTTTAGTTTTTTTTTAAGGGACCCTTACAAAGGAACAAATGAAAAGGAATACTGGCAGGAGGTACAGTAGTTATGGTGGCTGACATGGGCTGCTATCATGGATATGGCCCAAATATACCTGCTCTTCTTTACCTTGGAGGAAGATGCTGCAAGGCAGAGGAGATAATTGACACTTGCTGAGTTTAGAGAGGAATCACAGGAGAATATGCAGAGTGTTAGTTCACTTAGAATTAAAAAGCGGTAAAGTTCCATTCAAGCCTCAGAATGACATGGTTCGTTTTCATCTTAAATGTCAATCTTTTTTTTCCCTCATTGATAAGCATGTTAAATTTGGATTTGTGAGGCAGAAGGATATGTATCTGATTTTAAGAGCAATATTTTGATATGTCATAATTTTGATGGCCATGTTTTGAATTGGATATTTCACTCATGATCATTTTTTATAATCTACAGAAAGATAAAATTCTATCAAATCAACATTTATTGGATGCCAACCATATTAAAAAGAACCACATTTGATGTATTACTCTTGAAGAGAGTTATTTGGTCCAAAAAAAAATAGAGCAAAATAAAACAAATAAAAAACTGTATCAAGTATTTATCCTATTATATTCCTACTGGGTTAAAAGTGATTTTTTTTGTTGTTGTTTTATTGTAATTTTATTTATTTAACAGAAAATGATAAAACAAAATTCAAAGTAACTGAGTCCTAACCCAAGCATAAATTTCATCCATTAATCTTAAAACTTACCCTGCCAACAGCATTATATGGTAGGAAAAGCATAAGCCCATGTGTCAAAAGAGCTGTTTGTTAATGCTGGCTCTCACGAGTTCTATCATTTCCAAACGGGTAAGTTGCTTAGCTCTCTTGTCCCAGTTTTTTCTTTGTGGAAAAGAATAATTCTCATGTTTTTGACCTACCCACCTAACCGGTTTTAAACAAATGAGAGAAAATACATTTCCTTTTAAAATGAACTAGAAACTGTAATACGGTGCTTTCCTCGCTAAATAATTTATCTTTTATCAGACTGGTTTTTACACATAATCCCCAATTATAAATTACTCTTCATGGCTTTTCTGGAATCTTAGCTTGAGATTAAACCTGCTCTGGGTTCTGTGTGATGGGGCTTTTCGCTTCTCCATTCAGCCTCTGAAATGTTCTCTTCCCAATACTGGATAGTTGTGCATTTTCTCTAATACATCTTTTTTTTTTTTTTTAATCATATCTGGGACACTTAAGATACACAAATAAAAGACTTTAATACTGCCCTGCCTTGCCCACTGAATCTGAAAATATCTATACCTGATAGGATCAGGGCCCAGCTGTCACTGGTACTACAGACGGCTGAAAACTAAGTATTGGTGAATGTCACCACCAAGGAGTAGACTACTGGAGCATCTCTTAGCAATAAGAGGAAGTTCATACATACACGGGATCAGATGATTTCATGGTAGGCAAATACCTTGCCGTACAGGTGCTGAACGTCTAGCGGTGGGCTGTTCCAGGGAATAAGGGCGCCGTGCCATGACTGGAAACTCCATCCACAGATAGTAAGAAGCAGTCAAACTGATAAACTGTCTGTGAGCATCACAGAGACTTGGCAACGGTAGCAGATTGTCCCAGGAGACTAAATTTTTAACCAAGATTGAAAACCTGATGACAGAGCCTGGAGGTGAAACTCATGGAAACTAAGTGGAGGAAACAAAACTTTACTCCAGTAAGGGAGCAAAATCCAAACACTACGTTACTGACACTGTGCTTTTGCATGAAAAGACAAAAGCAGGCCTCCAGCTGCTAGCACTATGAGGTCTGCCTTTGAGGCCAGACAGTGAACTAACTCATATTGTCTTTGGCTTTCTTGCTCTGAGGTCTTCTCTTGGCTACCTCCTATCTTATTTCCAAATTCATGCAAGGCAGAGAGAGAGAATTTATATAAATTCTGAGAACACGATCTTCATTTTCTTCTCTTTTTTTCACTTTTATGTCAACCAAAGGAAGGTTCTGTTTTCTCCCAGCCATCAACTTTCTCCCCTCAATGTTCCTGTAACATGTGTATGAAAGTTACACCAAAATTTATTGGTTTAAGACAATTTTAGCACATTTTAACATATGAGATTGTGATGGATCTTAAATCTATGTTTTGTCATAATTTAATTGCCAGAGAATTTTTTTTTCCTGGGGATACATAAAATACAAGGTTGTCCTCAAATCAATGGCATCTTGGATGCAATACAAAGCTTACCTAACTAGGAGTGTTGCTGCCAACAATGGCTTTAAATACAATCTGAATCATAAAGACATATGATATCAATGATACCACATGATGTCATTGACATTGACTGTCACCAGTGCTTGACAGAGTCCAGTTGTTTGTTAAATCCCCCTAACATCTAAACCACTCTTTCCCCGTCTGGCCACATTCCCCTATTCTCCACATTTCCTCCTATAGAGGAAAAGATCAACCAGAGAAGTCTCTCCAAAGGAGGAGACTCCTATACAGGTTTTTAACAACTATATGTTCTTCATAATAGGAATACATTTATTGTAACTGGCATCTCCTTTCTAATAGAATTTTATGAATCACAGTTTAGGTAATGCCTGTCTTCTTCATCTGTATACATATATTCATGTGTCTAAAAGTGACATCCTGATGTATGGGAATGAAAACACTATCTTCTTTCTTTAGTGGATCCTATCCCAGTACAGGAGCTTCTCAGGTAATAAACATGTTTTTACAATTCTTCCTGGTTTTCTGATACTGAGGTTTAACTTAAGGTTTTCAATATTGACTTCTTTGAATACGATATCCTCCCCAAATTCTCATTTTGATCTAAAAGAAGCACAAATTCCTAACTAGGACTTTGAATAACACATGGATTTGATTTTATCTTATTGCCTAACTGAAAGGAAACATATTTGCAAGGTAATTACATCCTTGGTTAAATTTCCTCATTTTAATTAACATACCTTTTGTTCTGTCACTAATAGAAGTCCTTCTACTCTTATTGTTAAGAGTTATAGCATTTCTATCATTGGTAAGCTTAGTATTTCAAATGTGTTGAATATTGGAATTTGTCTCAATATGTCTTAATATTTGAGCAATGTCTTGATTTCATGATTTTTACATTTTTTAAATATTTTTTAAGTTTATTTTGAGAGGGAGAGAGAATGGCAAGGAGGGCCAGACGGAGAGAGGGATAGAGAGAATCCCAGGCAGGCTCCAAACGGTCAGTACAGAACCCAATGTGGGGCTCAAAACCACAAACGGTGAGATCATGACCTGAGCTGAAACCAGGAGTCGGGAGCTTAACTGATTGAGCCACCCAGGCACTCCATGATTTGATTTATTATATATTTATTATATGTATAATTCTTCACATAATTTTTTTTAGAAAGAAAATGGGGGACGCCTGGGTGACTCGGTCAGTTAAGCGTCCGACTTTGGCTCTGGTCATGAACTTGTGGTTCATAAATTCAAGCCCCACATTGGGCTCTGCATTGGTAGTGAGGATCCTGCTTAAGATTCGTGCTCTCTCTCCTTCTCTCTCTCTCTCTCTCTCTCTCTCTCTGTCCCTTCCCCAGTTGTACTCTCTCTCTCTCTCAGAAATAAATAAACTTAAAAATGAAAAAGTAATACAAATAGTAAAAAATACAAAAAAAAAATGGTATATGGGCCCAGTGAGAAAGAAAGTACAGTATGACTTGACTTGAAAAATGAAATGAAAGATTTGTGGACAAGAACTAGGACTATAGACCAAGAAAGAATAGCTATATATAATAAAGATTTGTCAAATTTGATAAACTGCTTTTCCTAGACACAAAGACTTCCTTTGAAGGCGGTACTGAGCTTCCGTGGAGAGATAATCGGGTGTTGTGATGAGACCATCTATGTAAGGCTTGAGAACACACTTACTTGTGGTTCTTGCTTAGAAACAATCTACTCATTTAGCACTACATTCATAGCTGGTTCAGTGTTAGCATGATTGAAATCACCTATCAACAGAACCCGAAGGAAGAGTATGTATCCTGAATATCGCTGATTACATGAATGTGAGAAACAGCTCTCTTATTAAAAGAGAGAGAGAGAGAGAGAGAGAGAGAGAGAGAGAATTTCACAGAATTTCAAACTTATAAATTTAAAAGACAAATAGGGTTTATTTAATATGGATAGATCTCTGACTCTCAGGCCTTTGAAGTATTTGAGAACAGACAGGTTCCTGTTTGTTATGCTTTCATCATATATTTCAGAAATTAGAAGTCAGGGAGAGACTGTGGATGCTGAATGTCTGTACTATCATAAGAGTTCAAGTTCTAACAACTATCTCAAAGCCCTGTTATTAAGGAAGTTTTCAATAATTGCTAAGGATTGAGAGGAAGCTTCGAGATGCATATGGGGAAAAGCTCTTTTGGCAAAAATGATATGGGATATGGTAGACTTCTTGCAGGCATTCAGTTTACAGTTTCTATGCTTGTAGATATTCCTTTTTTGTTTCTGGTAGAATATCTATCATGCAGTATCATGAAACCTAATGGAAAATCATTTTCAACAAATCATTTTTTAGAAATCGCTTTCCTATAACTACACATTTCCTTTATTAGAAGAGAATGGTGCAGGTCATTGTCACTTACCCACAGCATTTTATTAACCTCTTAACTGGTGTCTCTACCTCCAGGCTCTTTCTATGATAATGTACTGTACACACTACAAATGGATTAGTCTCACTAAATCACTGCTCTGGTCCTGTAACTCCCCTGCTCAAAAATGGTTAATGTCTCCCTGAGTGACCTGTTGGATGACATCTACACTTAATAGCCAGATATTCAAGACCCTATATGCACAGGCCCTGTCCTTGATACTGTGGCCAGCCATTAGCTCAAGTTTACATGTCTTCCTCTTTATAAAATCTTCACTGATTATTTTGAAAACAGAATTTTCTTTCTTAACTTTTAAATATTGAATAGATGTTGGTTAGTAAACTGATCCTGTTTCTCCATGCAGTCTATACATAATAGATGCATTTATTACTACAAAGAATAAACATACATTGGATAAATTGGTAATAATTCTTGGATATAAATACCTCAAAGTATTGATTATTCAGGGAACTCTTTGTCGTTTGTGCATTTTCCAAAACTTTGCTTTTCCTGCTTCATCCGCAGGCTGCCTAACTTAGGCTTTTTTGCCTTATTCATTTAAATTCTAATTTAGGAAGTACACAGGAAGAAATGAAGCATTCAAATCACTTGAAAAGAGAAGAGAAGCATTCAGCCTTTGTTCACTCCTGGCTTTTGATCATAACTATAATTCTCTGTAAGCAATCCAATAAAACTTCCCATTGAGTTGCACTTGTGTTTCCTTTGAGCTCGAATTTACAGCCTACCATCGGTAGATTAAAAATCCATTAAAATCTATAAGAACAGCAGAAGTTACATATTCCTTTTGCTGTAGTAAAGATTTTTTGGAAAGATTTTACATTAAAACTCTGTTGCTAAGTAGTGATATTAATAGGCCATTTTAAAGTCAAACTTGGCTTGTCCTTAAGGCACGGAAGACTGCACAAGGAATAGTTTCTCATATTCCATGAGATTGCATTTTGGACAGATGACTGAGACACAGTTGATTTTTTTTTTCTCATGTCAGAAAGACAATGCTAGACTCCATTAACAAACGCAGACAACCTCAAGGATAAGTGGTAATGAGGATAGTTGGCAAAGAGCATGCTAGGAAGGGGTGATAATAGATTCAGAGAAAGAGTGCCCAAGTAATTGTCCTGTAGATAGTGAGAAATATGAAACTGGAAGAAGGGTGAGAGGTGAAGGATAGAGATGTAAATCTAAACTAATATATAGATTAATAGTAACCAAAAAATCACAATGCCTAATTTTATAAAAACACTCAGATAAAGTACAGATCTGAAGAAAATGTATTTCTGTCATTGCCTTTTCAAACTGATGCTTCTCTTTGAATGGGATGCTTTATGCTCTTTGCTATAAATTAACATGCTCTCAGCATCTTACTATATTTTCAGATATTTAAGAAGTAAATTTAATGTTGAGATGTCATGTTTATAGCTCAGAAGGCAACAAAGCTTTAACGGGTTAGAATACTATGTTTTCTTGTTTTCGTAGGTGATTTTCCATTACCGGTTTTAGCTCTATCAGCTACACTAATGAAATATGATACTATTAGATATTTCCTCTAGAATTATCTGTCTACTGGAAGTGAAGCTACTCTTCTTAGCTAACCAAAGTAAAAGTCCTGGATATAATATCCTTGGGGTGGGATTGAGTTTTTTAAGCCAAAGTTATTTCTTTTTAAAACTGTTCAAGAGTCTTTAAAATGTCCAAAGCCCCAAATATATCTGAGTTTAATATTATATTGCAGTCAGGTTGTGACTCCATTGCTAAAGCTTCAGAAGGATCCTGGGCAGTGCTGCAATTCATATTTTTTCCTGTGAAAGTTGATATCTGGTTTGCTTCATGCAAGTACATCAATCCAGTGATGAAGGAAAACACACCATGTCAATAGCAATCATTGTCTTTGCAGAGGAGAAAGGTGTATGATCAGAGAACAAAGCCATCAAAGCATTGCTAAGTAGCCATATTATTATAGTATGGGACAAATTGATCATGCTCTTGTGTTTTTCCTCTCCTAATGGTTCACATCCTGATCATGCTGAGATCAATTTGGAATCCTCCTTGTTCTTCCTGATGATCTTATATACCTTCTTCTACATTTTAATCATTCTCCTGCCCAGAATTTCTGTTGAAAATTTACCCTACTTTTACTTTTTATCAATATGTTTTGTCATGTTTTTGTTTGTATGTTTTTCCTACAAAAGGATCCCATGTTCATTGGGGATAGACTGGGGGTGGGGAAAGCAAAAAGAAGAAAACAGTATTAAAAACACAACTTTATGGGGGGTGGGAGGGAGGGGAGGGTGGGTGATGGGTAGTGAGGAGGGCACCTTTTGGGATGAGCACTGGGTGTTGTATGGAAACCAATTTGACAATAAATTTCATATATTGAAAAAAATAAAAAATAAAAACACAACTTTAATTCTACTAACCAAAGGAGATAACAAATAAGATTTTCATTTTGTATTTTAAAAAGTAAATTTGTGTGCTAGTCAAGATATAATGTGTATTAACAACATATATGTTTTGTATAGAAACTAATTCATACTGTAATTTTTTTAAATGTGTATTTATCTATTTGGTGGGGGGAGGAGCAGAAGGAGAGAGAGGAAGGGAGGATCCCAAGCAGGCTCCATGCTATCAGCACAGAACCTGATGTGGGACCTAATCCCATAACCCTTGGTTCATGACCTGAGCCAAAATCAAGAGTCAGATGCTTACCCAACTGAGACACCCAGGCACTCCTATACTGTAATGTTTTAGAGCCTAATTTTTTATTTGATGATATGAACATCTTCTCATGTAGCTAAATATTCCTTATGCATTAGTTTAAAGACTGCATCATATTTTTTATTCTACCATTTGAATGTATCATAGTTAATGCAACAAATCCCTTGTTGGGGGCAACTAGTTTTGCTTTCTCATTCCTGTTTTCTATTCCCATTGCCATTCCTAGAGGCAAAGCTCTCATCATACCTTGCTTGGACTATTTTAGTATTAATTCAATTGATGGATTGTGTCTAGTAAACTGATCATTCCATAAATGTAAAACAAAACACAAAAAAGTGAATAACTCATAAGATTGTGGCATGAACAAAGGCTTTGATCAGTCTCCGTTTGCTTCAGAATCAAGTTCCCATTTCTTAGCATTCATGTTGATTCTTTTCTGATTTACTCATGACCGCCTTTATGATTTAACCTACATTCACTTACCTCGTATTATTCCTTTTTTAAATTATTTTTAAATTTTTATTGTTATTTTTTAAGTAAGCTTTACGCCCAACATGGGTCTTGAACCCATGACCCCAAGATCAAAATTGCATGCTCTCCTGACTAAGATGGCCAGGGGCCTGTATCTTAGACTCTTCTTGATTCCCTAAGTACTACTTCAATGTCCTTGTTGTTTCTTTGTGCCAAGAACACCTTTTCTTTTGTTTCTACCTGTTGATACCTCACTTATTCTTTAAAGATGAGGTAAATTCACCTCCCACATTCTCCCAGTGAAATTTATTGCTTCCTCCTCTATGTCCCTGTAGCATTTTGTTGTTGCCTCTCCGATGTAATCTAGTGGGGGGACATAACAAGCATCATCTGAGTATAAAGGCAAGATCTGTCTCTAATGTTTCCATCTTAGTTTCATCCTTCACTCATTTGTTTGACAAATATTATTAAGTATCTTCTGTGTGCCAGGCCTTCTGTGGAACTCTGGGATTCAACAACAAACAAATACTAGTCTTTATTATGGAATGTCTATATGCCAGGCAGTGCTCCAAGTGCTTTACATGTGTGAGCTCATTTAATCCTCACAACAGGTTCTATTACTCTCCCCCTTTTATGAATGAGGAAATTATGGTACAAGAAGTTCAGCACATGTGAAGGTCTCACAGCAAGGGAGTAGCAAAGCAGGAGTTCAAACCCAGGTGGTCTGGTTCCAGAATCTGTTCTCATAGTCAATATGAGGCTTTATCACCTCCTAAAACAAACAGCATTAGACACAAACTTTGCCTTTCTGGAACGTTCAAGCAAATGGGAAAGACATGTATCCAATAAACAGCAACACAATCACTTGATCTTAGCCAAAAGGCCAAGAAGCGATTGAACAGCAATACAATCAAAAACAAAATTACATATAGTAAGTGGTATGAAGAGGATGTGCACAGTACTATGCAAAATAATAACAGTTTTTTGCATGCTTGTGGGAGTTAGGCTATGTTTTCTCATTTTCTTCCTAACAGTGTGCCATTTGAACTTAAGTCTGTAGGAGAAGGAGGAGTTAACCATGTACAGAAGGGTGAGAAACATGACCCCAGGTGCAGGAAACTATGCAAAAGCTCTGTGGACAGAGGGAATATGGCATGTGGAAGGGCCTAAGAACCAGCTGCATGGCTGGATAGAGGCCGAGTTTGTAAATAGATGGGACCAGAGTCCTTTAGGCAATGCTAAATCTTGTCTGTTGTATTAGCAGTGGGAAGTGACTAACTGTCTTTAAGGCGGGAATTCACGAGCATATTTTTACTTTCTAAAAACTTCTCTGGCTGCAATAGAGAAGAATTTGTACAAGGGGAGTGAGATAATGTATTTCAAAGTGTCTAGCACAGTGTCAAGCTTACTGTGAGCACTTAATAAACACTGATATCCTTCTTCATTATTTTATTCACCAGATTTTATGCACTAAGACACTGCTGTGTAAAATATCACAAAACAATAAATGCTTGTTGATTGACTGACTGAGTGAATAAATCATTAAGGAGACTTTTCTTGAAGATTTCCAGAGACAAGGAACACTGTGTCACATAAAGCAGTCCATTAAACAGCTTTATGTGTGAGGATATATTTTCTCGTTCTGAGCCAAAAAGCTAACTTCCTATAATTCTACTTCATTTTGCCTCTGGACCTGTACAGAATAGTATAAATCCTCTTCTGTGATAATCTTTCAAATAATCAAAGGCACTTATTTGAAATATTTCTGTTCCAGATCCTTCAGGCACATAATGTATCACCCAGATTCTGCCTCACTCTGGTTGTCATCCTGAATACCCTTTCTTTTTTCAGCTGTAGCACTCAGAATCAAAACCGCCCCTGTGCAAGGCACATGGGTGGCTCAGTTGGTTGAGTGTCCAACTTTGGCTCAGGTCATGATCTCATGGTTGGTGAGTTTGAGCCCCGTATCAGGCTCTGTGCTGACAGCTCAGAGCCTGGAACCTGCTTCGGATTCTGTGTCTCCCCCTCCTTCTCTGCCCCTCCCCTGCTTGTGCGCTCTCTCTCTCTCTCTCAAAAATAAATAAACGTTTAAAAAATTTAAAAAACAAAACAGCCCCTGTGCTCAACGTACAGAAGTAGTAAGGCTATTAGCATCTTTATTTGAAGTGACTACTCTAATGCCACACACAATTACATGGGCTGTTTGGAAAGTGATGTAATATGTTAACTCATGTTGAATTCACAATCTGCCAAAACCCTTATCTAAACTGCTTGAACCCGTTTCTCTTTCGCTTTTATGTTTGTACAGGTAGATTGTGTTGGCTTCTCTTGCCAGCTTTACATTTATCAATATTGAATTTAAATGTAATACTTTTTGGTGAAATCTTTTTGAATAGTGATTCTACTATCATCTTCCAGTATATTAGTTATTTCTCCAGGATTTTTGTTTTGTTCGTATTTGCATAATTTTTTTTATAACTTTAGTTTTGTTATTGATAATGCAACAAATGAGATTAACAAAGTTGGAGCTCTTATTTTACTAAAGATTTCTTTCTGGTTTGCACTGGTACTTGGCTGGGTGTCATTTGATTAGTACATTTTTCCATCCTGTAATTTTTTTTTCTTTTTTTTTCTTTTTTTCAACGTTTATTTATTTTTGGGACAGAGAGAGACAGAGCATGAATGGGGGAGGGGCAGAGAGAGAGCGAGACACAGAATCGGAAACAGGCTCCAGGCTCTGAGCCATCAGCCCAGAGCCTGACGTGGGGCTCGAACTCACGGACCACGAGATCATGACCTGGTTGAAGTCGGACGCTTAACCGACTGCGCCACCCAGGCGCCCCTGTAATTTTTTTTTCTTTAAAGGCCCTCCTGAAAATCAGAATCAAGTCATTTTGCTGATTCCATGGTTGAATTAAACCTTTTGAACAAAGACAATGCATGTAATATGAAAAAATATATACAGTAAAGTAAATAATAACAACCACTGCCTAACGAGTGGGAACTCCATGTCAGGCACACTTCTGAGGGCTTTAATACATTAACTCAACTAATTTGCATGCATAAAAAATTAATACATTAACTCAAATAATTTAATACATTAACTCAAATAATTCGCACGCACAAAACTATGAAAGAAGTACTACTGATACCCACATTTTTCAGAAGAAACAACTGAGGCACAGAAGTCGAATCATTTACCAACATAATATAGCTAAAAAGTGGTGGAGTCAGGATTTAAACTCTTGCAGTTTGAGTCCAGATTCTGTGCTCAAGCCATGTTGATGTAGCAATCATTCCTTGTTATGTATTATAGAAAAACAAAATCAAAACAGTAAAATAATGTGGTACTTTGGATAAGAATTATTTGGGAATTTTTGAAAATTGCCTTTTTGTCCCTAATAGTCCATGTGTGTAGGACTTTTCCAGTATGTTGCTTTAAGCCCCAGATAATTCATACACTATATATTTAAAACGATTTACTAGGTATCTACTGTCTAGAGAAACTACAGATAAGGAAACTCTGACTCAGACAAATTACGTGCAGGACAGTTCAGTTCTGTTCCTTATGGGGCACTGGCAACAATAGCAAATGCAACATAAATGCATCTGTGGGGAAAGACAGGGGGACCTATGTAGTCATTCATTGGATGCATGGATGCCAGAAAACGCATGCATACTATTTTCAATATGTTTTTTTTTTAAATTGTGGCAATGTCAGCTGTTGGTGAACTGGAAAGAAAACTAGGATTCAAAATAGTTTTTTGAATGGCCAGTGCTAAATACTTAGCGGTTGCCTTACATTTTGGTGCTGGATTATGGTTCTCAGCTTCTTTGTGGGAGAAATCTCATAATTGATGCAAATTATAGTTCTGGTAAATGTGGCAGTATTTCCATAAGAATTAACCATTTGGAAATTTGGATTTTTTTTTGTAATCATATAGTTAGGACTTTTACAATGAATTATATCTGTATCAAAAATCCATCATTAAGATGTGTTGGAAACAGTTTTACTTTCACTGAAAGTATCCTGCAGGTGAGAAGGAGAATATCTCAATGGCATATATTTTTCTTTTTGGCTCCATCAACAATAACAACATCCTAATTTGGACAGCTAATATGCTTAAGTATTGTCTGAAAAGCTATAATATATTCGAACTGTTTAGTTGCTCTCACAAATCATTTTGCTTTACAGCTTTGATCTTGAAATATGTGGACTGATGTCTGATTTATGCTCTCGGTCCTTCTTGTAGATAGTTAAGTGTTCTTGCTTAATGTTATTAAATAAGCCCAAAGCTGCAAATGGGCCTCCTTCAATCAGGGCATTTAAAAAAGACCTTTCCCTTTAAATTGTATACCTTGTCCTTTTGGGTAGTTTTGCTGTGGTTCACTAATGCCTTTTTGTCCTTAGGGTAGTATTTGTTCATTGTCATTTTCACTTGTCATCTCCTGAAATCTCTTGATCTTGATTTATAACTATTATCTCTGAAAATTTAGAGGATGATATTCAAAGAAGGTTATTTAGTGACAATATAGATGAGGAAACTCTGACTTAGACAAATTGCATGCAAGGCATGTAAGCTCTATTGTTCTTTACAACCCATGAGTTGTCTTCCGATTTAATTCTAAATAGAAGGCACTTCATAGAAAACAAATCTGGCACCATACAAGAATAAAACGTTGAGTTAGTTTTACATTGTACATACGTGGAGCTACAAACTGGGGAGGTCATAAACATACCCATTTGAAAACTCTAGACCAAATTCTTTTTTTTCTTTAATGTTCATTTTTGAGAAAGAGACAGAGTGTGAGCTGGGGAGGGGCAGGGAGGGAGGGAGACACAGAATCCAAAGCAGGCTACAGGCTCTGAGCTGTCAGCACAGAGCCTAATGTGGGGCTCGAACCCACAAAGTGTGAGATCATGACCTGACCCGACACCAAAGTTGGATACACTTAACTAACTGAGCCACCCAGGTGCCCCTAAGACCAAATTCTAAGAAGACATATGTGGAAGGCTACTTTTGAATTATGATCATTCATTTTATGTTTCTTTCCCCCCAAACTTTCATCTGTGTAAAGGGAATATCTTAATCTTACTCATTTTTGTTTACCAGAACCTAGAACAATATATCCAGTACACTTAAAAAAAAGAACAACAACAATATTGAATGTTTTTAAATTGTTTACTATGTGCCAGTCACCAATCTAGGTTCTTCCCATGTGCCATGTCATTCAATTGTCACAATTCTAAAAGGCAGGCCCTATTATGATCCTCTGTATATAAGAGGAAGTGAGGCACACTCATGATCACATAGAAGTCGAAGTGTATACACTGAAACAGTATAAATAGGTAAGGAGAAGAGAATCTGTATTTGTTATTTCTATATGTTTATTAGTGAGCTGTATCTTACTAGTCAGTCACAAATTTTGCCCTGGTTATCCTCGGTGAATGAAAGTTGAGGCAGGATTGGTTGACTGAATATTGAATGACAGGGTATGATATTCAAACCTACAAGAGTAGAGAAGAAAGAGGAATCATAATTAACTAGGGACTATCTAATTTGCATTTCAGTGGAATCAAGCCCACTTGAAGGAGTCTGCTCACAGAGTTAATTTTAAGGTGAATATCTGGTATCATGAATTCTTGGAAAATCCCAGTAAGCCCTATAATTAGGGCCAATGCACTGTTCTTCAGCAATGTGCAGTGCAGCCAGTTTTTCCTTTGGCATCAGAACATCTGTTACCTCTTCAGGTGAGATGCGGAGGATCTAGGCAGCTTGTGCTGAGAGCCATGCGATATGAAAAATTCTTCTCTTTAAACACTAGAATCACCCTGATGGTAAGATGCTCACACTGTGAGCGATACAGTGAGATCTGAGTGTAGAAGATGACAGACTGACACCTCCCATTTCATGCTTACTCTGGGCCATGAGTGGGCTGACTAGCATGGTGATGGAATTATACTAGTTACATTAACTTCTTAAACTTTTGCAATATATGCTCCATGAAGAGAATTGAAATTCTCATAAGAATGCAACTTGAAATATGTATATATGTAGAAAGGAAATTTAAAAATTTGTAGCATATAGAGATGCTTTAACTTCTATGCAGTTTGAATTTATGCTTTACGAAATTTGGATGGAGGAGAACGGGCTGAGGAAGAAACCCGAAAGAATGTTGACTAAGAGAACAGACTAGGAGACACAGGCATGCCAGGTGTAAAGGGGCCTCAGTGCATGCCCCAGCATTGTTAAGGGATTACAAACTTTCAAACTGGGCCAAATGGGACTTTGAAAGGTCTGTATAGTAACTACAGATCCTCAGACTTAAGCTTTAGAAGCTTATTAGCAATTGTTCTTCTAGGAGTCAGTAGATCCCAGGGAGTAATTTGTGCTAACCAAATATACAAAAAGCTGACAGATATATTTATGCCGAGACATTTAATTATCAAGATAACTAGAAATCTCGTCAGTAGAAAGGTTTCCTTTGGCCACTTGTTAATACGTTTCTAAAGATTATTTCCTGGACATGGAGGGAGGGTGAAGGCAGTGAGATAGTTTTAACTGAAGTATGGTGAGATCGTTTTTCACTAGGCTTGGAGGCAAATATACCCTCGTCTCTCCTAGAAGAGTTAATTCAGTAATTCACTAAATGGACCAGAATACTCAGCCAACTATCAAGGTAACTTACCAGGGCACCTTTTCCATGCAAAGTGTTAAAAAATAAAGGTTTTTTTTTTGTTTTTTTTTTTTTTTTTGTTTGTTTTTTTAATCGGCTCCTTTCCTTTTGGTTTTCTAGATACCATTCGGTTACATAAAGAGTTATAAAAAGAGCTCTATAATGTTAAGTGTTTATTTAGCTCACCGTTTAAATAACTTGTGTTAGTTATATTTTAGATTTCTTGATAACCTTTGAGATATTTAATTAGATCTAAGAGACACTATAATATCATGTATATGTTGATAAACCATTACTCTAGGTCAGTTCTTTTTCCTGCAGATGGTAGAGCCTATCTATTTACATTGCTTTTTTAAAAATTAACCTTGCTTTTGGAAGATTATATACTGTGAAATTGTCCTCCAAACCCCTCCTGCTTGCAGCCCATCAAAGATGGGCATCATGGGAAGGACACGGGTTTTGAAGTTAGGCAGACCTAGATGAAAACACTACTTGAGTGATCTTAGGATCACTACTTGATCTCTCTCATGGTTTCCCCATCTGTAAAATGGGAATAATTAAACTTATTGTGTAGGGTTGCATATAATTCAATAACATAGTAGGTGCTAAGTAACTTAGCTTTGTTTTCTATACAAAAAGAAGTTGTAGAAGGAAAACAAAGAAAAATTCCTTAAATCGTTTTAACAAGAGTTTTTACCAAGGGGCCAAATCTGCCTACACAGTTTTTTGAATCATTTTGGAAGTAATTGCCAACTTTAAACATCAGTAAATGTCATCTAAAAATCTGTATTTCTCACTTTTCTTGAGAAGTGTATCTTCTGGGACACAGTGTCCCCATTTCTGTGCTGAACAGTGGGCAGCAGTGGAGTATCTGCTGTTCCTCTGGACAGGCCATTTACTCAACAGTTCACTGCAGACCCACGAGCCCATGGCACTCACTCAAATGACCTCTCTAGGTCTTTGCATTTGAGGCTCCCTCACTACATTATCCTTATCCTAATAACTTTTCATTTCATGATATTTTGACCAAAGAAAAATGAATGTGAGTAGAAACAGATACTGCAGTGCTTAAATTAAAAAAAAAAAAAAATCATGCTCTTGTTTTGATACTGTATTTAAGGAAAGTGTGATCATACTTTCCAAATTAAAAACTGACCCGACTCATGATTTGAAGATGACACTGAATATTTAATTATTTTATGAGACTTCCATAGAGGAACTTTGTTACTGTGGCTTTGAGCCACATAGGCACCCAGGTAATGGTGCTGACTGATTTCTGTGGGTTGTCAAGGTAGTGCTCACAGTTTCATCGCCCCTGTCTGGGCTGCCTTGGAGTCTGGTGACAAGTATACACCATTTGTAAAATTAAAGTGCTATGTTCATCCTTGAAACAAATGGCAAAGCTATTTAGGGTTGGTTTAATCTGATGTTCTGGCAAGGATCCCGTTGGGACACACAAATTAAAACATAGTCCTGGGTCAATTATAGCAGTGTATCTTTTGAATGCGAAAGACTCAATGGTCGGTTTGACAAGAGTCTGGTGACCCTGCTGAGTGTTATTAATTTAGTTGTCCCAAGAGACTAATGAAAATAGGACCCATTGTTTAGCCCTCAGGCTAAAATTGTACACCATTATCTATATGAACAATGTCTGAAATATCCCCCACAGAATATACTTAAGGGGGAGAGACATGAGCACAAACATACCTTTAAAATAGAAACAACCATCGAATATAGAAATAATAGCATGACTATAAATCCAAAATCAAAAATACATGAAAGAGAAAATTTTGGAGATAGAGGCCTTGAGTTCTGTTTCTAGATTATTCTGACACTCATGGCCCCCAAGATCTTCTATTTACACAATAACCATGAAGTATCACAGTGCATTTGACAAAATATCACATTTACATTTTTCTAGGGTCTTTATCATGATCATTTTGAATGTATTCTCTAAATGAGACACAATGTTGCAATTTTTAAAAGAGGTCTTTGGAATCAGATTACCTGTGTTGGAAATCAGGCTCCAACATTTATTATCCAGTTATGTGACCTCAAAGAAGTTAACTTAACCTCTAGACTACCTCACTTAACTCAGTCAAAAAATGAGGTAATGATAGCACCTTCTTAACAATGTTAGTGAGAAGGATACATGGTAATGGTTTAATAAAATAATAATAAATGGTAATAAGCTCTTAGCCCACGGAAAGGCCCAATAAATGCTGGTTATTGTTACTTACCTTGGTCTAAGCTGTCCTTCAAACACAACTTAGGTTTGGATAAAGAAGTCTTCTGTGATTCCTCCATTCAGTCATCAAATCTAAACCAAATTGATGAAAACAAAGCTTGGCTGTGCTGCCCTAAATGTAGTGTGAAGTACTATGAATTGTCACAGCCAAAAGCGACAGTTTCATCTTTTAGGTGACAGGAAATCATCAGAAACTAGGTGTTTGTTGGGCACCTGGGTGGATCAGTCATTTGAGCGTCGGCTTCGGCTCAGGTCATGATCTCGCAGTTGGTGAGTTCAAGCCCCACATCGGGCTTGCTGCTGCCAGCTTGTCAGCATGGGGCTCACTTTGGATCCTCTGTCCCCCTCTCTGCCCCTCGCCACTTATGCTCTCTCTCAAAAAAAATAAATAAAACATTAAAAAAAAGAAAGAAGCTGTTTGTCTGTAGCCTGCAGCTGCAAATCTAGTTATCAGGGAAGAAGATACCTTTCACAGTATGATGAGTGATGGGGGAGTCAAAAATATGAGAAACCTAGGACGTTTAAGTCCAAGATTACCTCGGAACTTCACTTCTCTGTCCTATGCACTATATATAAAATGAGGGAACAGGAAGAGACTTCTCACTGCCACGATGATCTTGGATTCAGCAGTGGCCCTTCTGTATTTAAAATCAAACACTGTAGCCTATCAGCTATACCCCATATGCTCATTTGCACTAGTCTTTCAGTCGCTTGGGAGGAAGCGTGCTCATTGTAGCAGGCTGTTTAAATTTTTTTTTCAACGTTTTTTATTTATTTTTGGGACAGAGAGAGACAGAGCATGAACGGGGGAGGGGCAGAGAGAGAGGGAGACACAGAATCGGAAACAGGCTCCAGGCTCCGAGCCATCAGCCCAGAGCCTGACGCGGGGCTCGAACTCCCGGACCACGAGATCGTGACCTGGCTGAAGTTGGACGCTTAACCGACTGCGCCACCCAGGCGCCCCTGTAGCAGGCGGTTTAAACCACAGCAGGCTGTGGATGGGACTGGTATCTGGCAGGTGATTTGACTTAGGGCAAACCACTATATGTTTAAGTACTACTTAATACATTTATGAGTATTTCTTGGCTCATCTTTAAAGATAAGTAAACGTGGGGGTGCCTGGGTGGCTCAGTCGGTTGAGTGTCTGACTTCGGCTCAGGTCATGATCTCATGTCCGTGGGTTCAAGCCCCACGTAGGGCTCTGTGCTGACAGCCTGGAGCCTGTTTCAGATTCTGTGTCTCCCTCTTTCTCTGACCCTCCCCTGTTCATGCTCTGTCTCAAAAATAAATAAATGTTTAAAAAAATATAAAGATAAGTAAGTGTGCTTTCCCCAGTAAATTTACACACCTCCCCTCCCCCCCCCTTTTTTTTTTAGCTTTTTAAACATTTCAATTTTGCCTGTCTGAAGAGTCTCATCAGGATTGTTTTTGATGGGATCTGACAGGCCTTGCCTTTGGAAGAAAAACCAGCTAGCTTTATGATAGAGGGGTCAGTTCTCAGGACAGGGTGTTCAAGACGTGGGAGTGGAGATGCCTTAGTAACAAGGTCTGTGACATCAGGGAAGTCTTCTCTAGCGAAAATCATTTTCCTTTCGTTTGTTTTTAGTACAGTCAGCAGGTAATATTAATACTCACATCTATTTTTAATTTATTTGATATTTCTTACAGTTCACATTATGGTCTAAGGTAATTGGCCCTTGCACTGTTGGCTCCAGGGATCTTGTGTCGTCTCATAGAGCCCGCTAGGGATGAACAGCGCCAATGGGAGGAATTTATAGTCTGTAGGTGCAGAAGACTGTGAGCCTTTGCCTCCATGAGCGTGTGCTATGCTTGCAGTGCAGGAAACTGGAAGCTCATCCACCATTGTGAACAGAGAGCTTATGAGAGCAGAGTACTGCTTCCAAAGAAACACGGTCAACCCAAATCACCATTGTACTTTTTTGGTATGTCTTTGGTTTGGGGTTGTTTTCCCCTTTGGGAGGGGTCACCCAGTCACTCCAGTTTAACTGAAAATATTATGTGGACCCCTGCTGGAAAAGTGTTCCTATTATATGAAGGACACTAGAGATGCCAGAAAGGCAAAACATGAGTGACGAGGACGGCTGTGTAATTACCGTGTAAAGCATTTAAAGTAGAATTCTAAATATAATTAGCAAAAGTTGAGAATATTTGCGTCCTTTAGTTTTAGAACAACTGTGGCCTACACTTTAGGGCATTTACGTGGGGTCCGCCAGGAAATGCTTCATAATGAAGAAGTAGCTCTTAGTCTCTGCACAGTACTTCCAGAAGTATGACTGTCAAAAAAGGCTGGAGGCAGTGAATCCCTTCAGCATCTCTGCATTTTTCTGTCTGTTAATCTGGAATCTTCATAGGTCGCTTGGTGATTATTTTTCCCGCTGAGCAGTGTCTCTACTGTTAAGGCAGGAAACTGATTTATTTCCTCCTCATTTTTGGTGTGTGTGAGTGTGTGTGTGTGTTTTACATTCTCCTTCCTCACTAATATCTGGAATAGTAATTTGGCATGGTCCCAGTGAGTGTCCCTTAGACTCCTTCCAATTCCCCAAGCGATAATTGTATCTGCTGGAGTTTGACATAGGAAACAAAGCAGCTGTTTGAAATCCTTGCCTAGTGGTTCTCAGAAGTTTGGTAAATCTAAAATTCACCTAGGAAGGCTGTCACAACTCAGATTTTTGGGGCCCACTTCCCAAGATTCTGATGCAACAGGCCATGGTGGTTCCTAAGAATCTGCATTTTTGGATGGTTCCCTTGAAAAACATCATTTTGTGGATTAATGCCATGGATGGTAGAAATTGGGGGTATATTGCTGATACCTTTTTATTCTTAACTTTGAACATCAGAATGTACAGTGGATTCTTGTAAAAATGCCTGGGTGCAATACCCAGAAATTCTGATTCATTAGTTTTGCTTTTACACTTAAGCATCTGTATTAAAATATCAAAATACCATCCCCCTAACACACACACACACGCGCGCGCGCACACACACACACACACACACACACACCCCAAAACTCCACAGGTGATTATTTTTTTTTGTGCAGCCAAGATTGATAACCACTGCCTTAGCCCTTAACCTCACTGTTTCGTTATTTGAATGCTTCTCAATGATTACCAGGTAGAAAGCTGGAAAAGGTTGCCTTCTTTGTGAATAACTAATACAGGGCAGAAAAGGCCAGATTATCAGCCGCCCCTCATTTATACATTGATTAGGTCTCAAAATATGACAAGCTGGACTTAATTGTTAGGGAAAGAGTAAATGAGACCAGGAGATAGCTGGAAAACAGAGACCTCTTGGCTTATTTCTTAAGTGTCACATCAATCTGCCCGGTTACGTGATTAAAGGAGAGGCTCTAACCTGCAAGGGGAACCAGGCCCTGATTTGTTCAGGGTCATGAGCAATGGCTCAAAACCATCTTGTTTGCAGATACTCCTTTCATGTTATTAGGCTGTCAGTTGACAGACTTTGCAAGATTTATGGCTCAAAACTCAAGTGTCCACATGTGTGTGAGAGGCTGGGATGGTGTGACAGGTTAGATGAGGTGAAAGGGGAGGAAAGGCAGCGCATGAGTGTTGCTGAGAATTCCAGGCACCAGCCTTCGGCCTTCGGGACTCTGCCTCACGGTCCTTCTCTTCTCTTGCTTTTCTCCTCCTTCTCATCCCAGTAAATCTTCTTTTTAGTTTCTGGAATTTCTGCTATCGGAATTTAAAATAGAAAGTGGGACTTCAAAGGGAAGCACCTAATTTTTATGAAAAGATTCCTAGGGTGCTTTTAATAATGTCCTATTGAGGGTGCAATAATAAAGATTTAGGACCTCTGTCCATAGCATTTCACAATATTTCTTGTTCTCTTGAGAAAACTATGCTTTGATAGCATAATGAACTATATTTTATTGGGCCTGTTTACGTCTCTCTAACTTACTTGAAATTTCTGATACGTGAAATCTCACATTCTCTTCACGGTAGGGACAGTAATCTCCTGCATCTTTCTGCTTTTCCCTCAGATATTTTTCTCTTTCCTGCCAAGAGGGAACCGGCCGCCTCTTTCCTGAGCTGCCCTCCTTACGGGCTTCCCTCTGTCAGTTTGTCCATTCCAAACAGAAAATTTCTAAAAGGAAATGTTACCCTATTACTCATGTTTTTGAAATCCTTCTGAGACTCTGTAGGGCACATTAAATCCAGACATAGAGAAGCATACACTGGTTTGGGGCCTAGACTTTGTTTCTATTTCCCACCTCCGAGCCTATTAACACACATACAGGCGCACACACACACAGACACACGAGTTCTCCAGCCATAGTGAACTTATTTGTCACTCTTCAGGATGCCGTGTTCCTGTATTCTCATGCCTACCCACATTCTTTTCCTTTTGCTTAGATTTCTTTCTGTCTGGAAGACCTCATAAACTTCAACCCTAACTTCAAGACTTTACTTAAATACTGATTTCTCTGTAAAAGTGGGAACTTTGCCCCTCAATCAGAGAATGTCAGGGGTCTCTTCTTTCCATGCTTCCACAGTACCCTGTGCACACTCCACTGCCCAACACATTATGTTTTTGTTACATGATGTGACCCCCAGAGATGGTATTTGAAAGCAGGTTCTGTGTCTTACATTACCTCCTAAAGGGCTGACCAAATACTAATTAGAGCTTTTAAAAGCGTCCATTTCCTTTTAGAAAACACACACACACACACACACACACACACACACACCTAAAATTACGACTAGGGATGGCCCCAAAATATGTTCCAAGGATGGAGATAAATACTTACAGGTAAAATATGCGGGGAGTAAACTATCCAGTTTTCATTTTGCCCTGTTTCTAGGGCACTCTAATTTAGCTGTTAACAACACTTGCCGAGAACCACTGTATTCTGGAGCCTCGCTAGACTAAGCCGACTTGGAAATGGTGTTTCAGCAGGATAGCTATTAGCCAAGCCACATTCCTTCATTATGGTGGTTTGGGGGGAGGGGTCAGTATTCCCAAACTTTACATGAATGTGTAACGATGTTGCAGATGAAGTGGTGCAGGTACAGTGACTTGGCAGGGGTTTCTCATTAGTGGCGTCCCAATATGCTGTGTCCTCTGATTCCAGAGGATCACTTTAGCTAATAGACTGACTGCATGAGTGAGAGCCAAAATTCCACTATTTTTGATAATTGGGAAGAGTATTTTGTGCCATATGTATTCATAATGCATTTGGTAATTTGTGTATTAAAAAACCCATGGACATATTTTGCTTCAGTGCAAACTAAGTAGTATAAATCTTCATTGATTTTCAAGTTTTAATGCTTACATTTGAATATGTACATATGTGAGGAGATAGGTTTGCAGTGGGCTAAGAAATGGCACCAGGAAAAAACTGTACTACGTGACAAAGTTTCCCAAGACAAGTTTTAAAGTCTGCATCTCCTATAGCAATGCACGTCTGAGGGCAAAATAAGATTTTCCTTACGAGGAAAAGCAGAGTGACTCCTGCCTCTTCTCCTGGCTTCTTCCCACCAGAGAATGTGTCTCGCTTATGCTCCCAAACGTGGCATCTGCCCTATCCTGTGGTGGTTGCTGTTTCTCCTCCTTTGCTCTGACTAATGCAGTTTCATCGGACACCCTCTGAGCTCCTTGCAGTGTGGCCCTCTCCTTGCAATGATGCTGCCTGCTGTTTTGTGGGCTGCAAAGGAGGGTGGCCTGGTGGTTTTAGCGTTGCCCATGAATTTTGTGAAACAGCTCTTTTATTTCATTTCTGTCTTTTTCTTTCCCTCAGATTCTGGCACAAGCCCCTGAGAAAAAATGTGAGGTTAGGAAACAATCTTAAGCCATATAACCTGCTGTGCTTAAAAGTGTCACTTTCCTCTGAAACTAACCCATTGTCCTTAGACTTGGTCTATAAGCCTCTGCTATTGTTTTCATCTAGAATACCCTTTGTGGTTGAGACAAATATACACCTTGTGAACACCTTCTTCTAGCCCTTCAAATAGCTACGCATAAAATTGGCCAGCCTTGGGACTATGGGGGAGAGGGTAGATAGGTCAGTCAGATTGAGAGCATAGTACATATGTATAGTGAGGCATATGTAGGCAAAAGCTAGAAGACCCCAAAGTTCTCGAGAGTAATCATTTGCCCAAAGCCAGTTATGCAATATCGCATTTGGCATTGTAATCTAGGTCTTTCCAACTCCAGAGTCCTGTTCTTTTCCGGCTTATCATTTCTTGTCTGACTTTCTATCTTGACTCTAGTGCCATATAGTAGCTGTAAAGTATAGTTGAAAAGTAGGTATGAAATAAATATTGAATGAACAAATGACTGTATATCGGCATCAAACGCATTTTGTGTTAAGGTGCTAATACTGTGGAAACACTGTGAAGACAATATGCAAGTAATAGAACTATCGTGTATAATATCTTTTAATATCACTTATTTAAATCTACTTGTTAGGAACTGATTTGGAGTAAGAATTTACTATGAGAGCTTGAATTTTTAAAGTCTATGGTCTGCCTTACAGTTGATGAATTCTGACCATAATTATTTGAAGTGAAGTTTTTTTCTGGAAACTTAAACAGATCTCAGGAAGTTTTCTATAAGGTGTCACTTTTCCGCGTATAGAATTTTAAATAATGCATCTTATAAGTCAGTAACTTATTCTTTTAAGTGAGAAGATAGCAAAAGTTGGTAACCTTGAGGTATGTCATAATAAAAATGACTTATTTACTTGAGAAGGACTTTTTAATCTTGAGGGATCCTTAATTATTTATGTCGTCATTACTATTCATTGTAAGAATCACTTCCTTCTCCTCTAAAATTTAGTTTCATTTTTTTTGGAGGGAGCTGATTTGTCTACAAGGGAGATGATACATTCCATTCAAGAGCTTCACATCCCCTTTTTCCCCCTCCCTCTCTCTTTCTCTCTCCATGGAAATTCAGATTGTAGTAATAATGTTTATTTGCTGTTATTCACAACAGTGATAGCATACTAGGCTCTGCATAGGATAATATATACAGACACATTTGCATTTATATACATAAATACATACACAAGAATGAGTCCCTAGTAGCTATAGGCACATGCCTGCCTGCCCATCTTTCATAGATACATAAGATTTTCCTCCCCCCTGGGAGTTTGATTTACACAATGATGGGACTTCTTTTATACTTGCTAATTCTATTCTCTATTATATTCCAAAAGGCATCATATTATCTGCCTTGTCCGATTTGCTTCTGTGTCTCATTAAAGTACCCTGCTGTGAAGCTAATTTTTTCTGCTCATTTTATTGATATTTTGGGAGAGGGAGATTTTTTTCCAAGCAGTTCCTGCTTTAGTATAGGGTTATAGTAGCTGTCAAAAGAAGGCTCCAAAAACCATTCTCTAAAATAAATCAAAAATAAAAGCAGCTTATTTTAGTATCTCTATTGAAATATAAATTACAGGTCATTGATCTTTCCCCCTACTTCCTTGCAATTATTGAAGATTTTTTTTTTTAAAGTAAGACAATGTAATGTATTTTAAAAAGCAAGAAAACAAACCTCAGCGATAAGAATAGTACCAAATGGGTTTGTAAATGGCCATAACACACATTTAGTGGGAAAAAAGCATAATAAAACCTAGCTTTGTTGTTATTAATAGAAAATAAAGTGTGGCCGTGATTAGGTTAGCACAATTCTGAATCAATCTAAGATCTCACCATAAAGGGACAGTTTAATTCTAAAAGTTTAGACAATTATTCTTGTCAGGTCAACTACCTTATGTATATCTGTATCTATAGTATACTATATAATATATATAAATAAATCTAAATGTATATTAAACATGTAATATATAAAATATGTAGATATAAATATATAAAACATGTATATATACACACTGGAGTTTATATGATTGAATATATATTTAATTTAAATTAAACTAAATTTAATTTAATTTTTTTTGGAGAGAGAGAGGATGGGCTCAAGTGAGTGTGGCGCAGGAAGAGGAGGGACAGAGGGGGAGAGAGAGAGAGAGAGAGAGAGAGAGAGAGAATCAGGGCTCACCTGAAGTGGGGCTTGTGTTTTACCCAAAGTGGGGCTCGAACTCACCAGATGTAAGACTCAAACTCATGAAGCTCACGTGAGATCATAACCTGAGCCAAAGTCAGATGGTTAGTGACTCAGCCACCCAGGCGCCCTATATGTGTTAAATAATACATACTGATACCAGAAAACAGAAATGAGGCGATAGAAGAGCCTGCACCAGCCTGGTTTTGCACCTTGGCTCTGCTGCTTCCCTTCATCTCTTTGAGCCTCAGTTTACCCTTCTGCAAACGAAGCATAGTCAGAGCACTTTCCCCATAGAGTCTTTGGGGGCTTTAGTAAATTTATATTTGTAAATCACTAGACAGTAGTGCCTACCACATGGTAAGCATTACAGCATGTTTGTTAAATAAAGATATTGGTAGCTGAGCTGATCAGAAACAAACTAAATATGGTTTAGAATAACAAGTTCCTGTTTTTTAGGAAGGCAAAGAAAATGTGTACCTTCTACAGATCCACCTAGGATTAAGTATTTTGTGACAGAAGAAATTGTTTCCCTTCCAGTATATGCTTGAGAAGTCCCAGTATGGTGGAGGGTCAGGGGCATAGTTTCGAAGGAGGGGGTCAACCCCTAATGCCAGGGGCAAGTCCCAAGTGTCCTGAAGGTTTTATCAACCCAACAGTGAACACTGAGTTAAGCTATTTCTTCCAGCCAGCTCCACAGGTGACTCGTTCCGTAAATTGTTAATAGGTGTGCTTGGAAGAGGCTTCTAACTGACATAAGTTTGCCAAATATTGGGTTAAACTCAAATAACAATCTTTGCAGCTTTCAAAGATTTAATATGCATTTCAATACTGCAAGAAAAGCACATAATCTACATTAGATCCCAAATTTATTTCTTCATGATTTTTCTTTTTTTCTTTTTTTTTTTTTTTTATCATTGAACTATTGTCATCTTCCAAAGGTCGAAGATAGAACATCATGAGGAAATAATGGTTATTTTTTGGTCCTTCTTATATTACATGGAGAAAAACTAAATAGAACAAAGTTAGCTTAAAAAAAAGGAAGGAAGATGTTAATAATAGCAACTGAATGACATTTACAACTTAAGCATATGTCCATATTCATTATTTCCTTCAGTAGCTACTTTCCTCGTTTCTATTCACCTAGTAATTCTCTACCTCATTTCCTATTTCCTGAAACCATAAGGGTGGGATCACCTCAGAGCCCAGCCATTCTGTCTCCAAGTAAATGCCTTCTTATAAAACACTTTGCTGGGGCGTCTGGTGGCTCAGTCGGTTAAGCATCCAACTCTTGGTTTTGGCTCAGGTCCTGATGTCACAGTTCGTGAGCTCAAGCCCCACATCGGCTCTGTGCTGCCAGCTTGGGATTCTCTGTCTCCCCCTTTCTCTGTCCCTCCCCCACTCACACCGTCTCTCTCAAAATAAAGAAATAACTTTCTAAAAAAATGTACTTTGCTTATGTGAGTTAAAGTACATTCATTGCAATGCTGTTTTTAGGGGCGAAGAAGTTGAAATCATCTAATGTTTACGCGTTAGTTAAATGAATGAACTAGCTTAGCATGTAACTGTATGTGTAAGTTTTAAAAGCATAATTTCAAGGGAAAATAAATAGAACAAAATTAAAGGAAGCAAAAATATGATTGAAATTTAAAACCCATTGGCAGACAGTAACAAGAAAGAAATGTCAGTATAGGTAATGGTGACCTGAGTAAAGTGAGTTGGCTGTTCGTCAAAATTTGGGCAATCTGATCATTAGGGTTAAGAAATTAGGAGAGCCGCAATTGTGTTCATGTCCTTGCTTCTGTGTCCTGTGTTTCTTTATACTTACTAAGGATCTCATTCACATGCAAGATGTTATTATCCAAACTATAGGCTAACAACACACACATTTACATTTATATTTCCACTTCACACTTCTCTCTTGAATAGCAGGCTTGTATATCCATTGGCCTCTCGGACACGTTTGTTGAATATCTCACAGACAACTCAAATGTGACATGTTCTAAACAATTCATTGTTACTCACTATCCCCTTTGCTGTTCTGAAAAGAAACAAATAAAGTTACTCCTCAAGGCACCTGGGTGACTCAGTTGATGAAGTGTCCAACTTTGGCTCAGGTCATGATCTCAGTCCGTGAGTTTGAGCCTCGCATCAGGCTCTGCACTGACAGCTGCAGAGCCTGCTTGGGATTCTGTCTCCTTCTCTCTGCCCCTCCCCCACTCATGCACGCAAGCTCTCTCTCTCTCTCTTTCTCTCTCTCAAATAAATAAACTTCAGGAAAATTTCTTTTAAAAAGTTACTCCTCTTCTTGAATTTTCCATATGTTCCTCACAAATGACACTAACCCAAAAACCTGGGTGTCATTCCCAACTCATTACCCTTCCCCTGCATATAATATCAGTTCCTTCTCTTAAATTTCTGCTCAGCCCAGCCGCTTCTCTTCATCTTTTCTCCCACTGGCCAGGTTCACCCATCCTATTAATTGTTTTCCTGGGTTATTAGAATTCCTCCTTAAATGTCTTCCTGCCTCCAGTCTTGCTTTTCTTTAAGATATTCTCTACGTGTATCTTAGATCTTTATGGTATCTCTGCCTTCCATAAAATCTTTTGCTAGCTTTCTTCGTATTTTTAGATTGTGTTCAAACTTCTTAGTATAGTTTAAAAAGTCTGCGTTGGTTAAAACACTGCTTACCCCATTAACTCTTCTTTCTAACCAACCATTCATTGTATTCCCTTCTTCTCCAACCTGGGCTCCCCCAGACTCCAGTCATATCAACCTACAAACACATCTTTTCCTGTGTGTTTCTGTCTGCCAAGAATGCCCTGGTCCCCGATGAGCTCTTGTTTTTACTTTATGACTTTAAGAAATACAACTATTTTGTATTTCTTTCTAAATCAAAAACTGCAAAAGAAGTTGCATATACATTTTTACTTACGCCACTTTTTATCCATTAGAAAAAAGAGGCGAAGGGGTGCCTGGGTGGCTCCGTTGGTTAAGCATCCAGCTCTTGGTTTTGGCTCAAGTCATGATCTCTCGGTTCCTGAGCTTGAGCCCCCTGTCGGACTCTGCATGACAGCTGCAGAGGCTGCTTGGGATTCTCTCTCCCCCTCTCTCTGTGCCTCCTCTGCTATCTCTTCTCTCTCTCTCTCTCTCTCTCTCTCTCAGAAACAAATAAACGTTAAAAAAAAAAGAAGTGAAAATGAGTGCGCTGAATATTTTTTAAAGTTTTTATTTAAATTCTAGTTAGTTAACATACAGGGTACTATTAGTTTCAGGTGTACAGTATGATTGAAGACTTCCACAAATCACCTGGCACTCATCACAGCAAGTGTACTCCTTAATCCCCATCACCTGTTTCACCCATCACCCCTGCCTCTTCCCACCTCGCTTCTGGTAACCATCAGTTGGTTCTTTATAGTTAAAAGTCTGTTTCTTGGTTTGCCTCTCTCTTCTTTTATCCCTTTGCTTAGTTGTTTTGTTTCTTAAGCTCCACATATGAGTGAAATCATATGCTATTTGTCTTTCTCAGACTGACTTACTTTGCTTAGCATAATACACTCTAGCTCCCTCCACATCCTTGTAAACTGCAAGATTTCATTCTTTTTTATGGCTGAGTAATATTCCATTTCTGTGTGTGTGTGTGTGTGTGTGTGTGTGTGTGTGCGCATGCGCACACGTGCAGATGTGCATGTATATACATACACACACACACACACAAATTTATATCAAGTGTTAACTGAGTGTACCCAAAAGGTCTTTGAATTGTACTTTGAAAATGTTAATGTTATTATATTTTTGTACTCCTTGTAACAAATGATGAAAGGTGATGGTATTTGTATGATATATGGAAGTATGTTTAGTTTACTCTATCCTAAAACACTGCTTATTTAAAATCAATTTAGTTCATACTGCTTAGTTATATTATGGCTTTTTAAAAATATGACTTTCAAAATATCTTTTTACTTGAAAAATAAGAATTGTCATAAGTGCTTTTCAATATTTTAAAAAAATAATGTTTTTATTTATTTTTGAAGGAGAGAGAGACAGAGCATGAGTGGAGAAGGAGCAGAGAGAGAGGGAGACATAGAATTTGAAGCAGGCTCCAGGCTCTAAGCTGTCAGCACAGAGCCTGATGCAGGGCTCAAACTCACCAACTATGAGATCATGACCTGAGCCGAAGTCGGACGCTTAACTGACTGAGCCACCCAGGCGCCCCCAGTGCTTTTCAATATTAACACTAAAATTATGTCACAGAATTCTGTGTTTGAACTAATTGAGCAAATGGCATGTTAACTCTTTTTTACTAACAAATTCTACTAATTTAAAATGGAAAAGTGGGAGAACAAAGCAGGGATATGTTGTGGCAGGAAGCATTCACATAACAGGTAAAAAGTATCCTTTACTCTTCCATCTGTTTCCTCAGTTTTCATTTTTTTGTCATAAATAGTTATAGACACAGAAAAGTGCTGGCTTGCTAGTTAGCACATTGATAGTGATTTGGTGTGAATCAACTGCTTATTTGGACACCTAGTATAATTAGCAACTGGGACAGATGAGTCTAATTTATAATTGATCCTTTAATGGCGTTTCATGGGGCATGTGGTGAAATAGAATTACTATTTTTCTTCTTGGTAAATGAGTTAAATGATCATTTTGGTTTCAAAAGTGAATATTATATGCCTAGGAGTGAGAAACTAGATAAAAATATGTATGTGCATTGGAGCTTTTTTAATTAAAAAAGGAAAGCATATATTATTATAATGTTTAGATTTGACAGTAATTTAAGGAAGAACACTTTAAGTTTATACACTCTGAATTTAGCATTTCTGAACAATAAAGCATCATCTGCAATTGCTACCGATGGGTATTACTCTGTCTCATAACAGCTAGTGTGTACTATGTCGTAGAACACAGTATTATTGTGTGCCACGGGACTCACTGGAGAGAATGGAGTGAAAGGTACAAACTTATAGAATATTTCCTGACTAGAGATTATTTTCTAAGATATACATAGAAAAAGATTAGTTGCCCCATGGGCAAACATATATGTTTATTTTTGTAATAAACCACTCAATAACCTATAACATGTACTATGCAATTTAATTTCTACTGTATTATTTCTCTTCTCTTGAGCTAATTTTATCTTGGTGAGTGATTTGAATTTGTCTGCCATTTTTGTCATTTTCCAAATTGCAGAGCCAGGGATTCCTGCTGCTTTTCTCTGCCTTGGGATATACTAGCTAGCTAGCCAGTGATGGATGGATGGATGGATGCGTGGATGGATGGATGGATGGAAGGAAGGGAAGGGATAGGAAGGGAAGGGAAAGGAAGGGAGGGAAGAAAGAAAGAAAGAAAGAAAGAAAGAAAGAAAGAAAGAAAGAAAGAAAGAAA
>NW_024412407.1:24369622-24414941 GCF_014898765.1 Herpailurus yagouaroundi
AAAGAAAGAAAGAAAGAAAGAAAGAAAGAAAGAAAGAAAGAAAGAAAAGAAAAAGAAAAAGAAAAAAAAAGAAATGAAGGAAGGAAGAAAAGAAGAAAGGAAGAAAGAAAGAAAAATCCATATATACATTTGAAATTATAGGAGAGGTCATTTTACTGAACAGGAAGTTAAAAAAAATAATTACCTCCACCTTTTCATTGGCTGTCACTAACCTTTCAGAAGTGATTCATCATCATTATCAGAAAAACATTTTGAAGATCCGTGCTGCATTCATACTCTGCATTGCTGTTCAGACTGACAAAATCCTTCTGTTCTAGGCGCACAGAACCCAAACCGGGTAATGTTGGCATAAGTCTACAAGACAGAGATTGCACAATAGAAAGCACTGAATAAGTACACAAAGAAGAGAATTAATTTAGGAGAAGGCCCAGATTCAGGAGTGTGATGAGTAGACAAAAAGAGCATTACTGAAGTTTGATCTTCTCTAATGCAGTATCGGCAAATAACTCTGGCACCAAGATCATTGTCATATGGCTACCTCCCAGAACCTGAATGAGAAAGCCTACTGTTTATTAAGATAAATGCAGATGTGTCTGCAAAGGAGCACTTCAAAATAACAGACCTTTTTAATGCAGTGTTATTAGTTTGGGATTCTTTTTTTAATCATTTGCTTTATCCTTTGCTTTAGGTCATTTTTGAAAGCCCTATTGTATCATTAACTAGATTATGCTATGATTTGAGCATATTTCTTCATACTTAAAAAGCTTTCCAGGGCTACCCTTCTCTGGTTTGCACTTAAGTGAAATTAAAAGTCTGACTGTTAGGTATTGCCTTTAGACCAGCTGAAATAGCTCCTCCAGCTCACATCCTTAGGGCCTCATTAGAAAGAGGCTCACAGCATGCCTGACACTGGTTAATATTTGCAGAGCTCATTTACCTACATTGGAAACAAACCAAAAAAAGGCCAGACAAATCCTACTGAAGTGAAGAAGGCTGAGGTCATCAGTGCCCATCATCTGGGTCACCCTTCTCTGTCGGAAGTGGATGACCCACCAGGCAATGACTCCTTATCTCTTCTAAGCTGAAGGAGACCTGTTGAAAATGTGTCTTCAAGTACCTTTGTTGTTAAAGATTCCAGAGGACAAAATAGGTAACCCATAACGTTGAGAGAAAAAGGGAGTAAGGGCAGGATTCCTTTCCAAAACAAGATACGTTCTTTACATAAACCTGGTTAGCCAGAAAGTTTATTTTCCAAGAGGATAAGTGAAAATTTTCCTACTCTTGTGTCTCTGTCCTGAGAGGATTCTGAGATAATACTTTTTCTCTATTCAGAAATGCAGGGTATGATAATTTGCAGTTTTCCTGATAAAACCGGTCAACACTTCTTCATTCCTGTTTCTCTTTGCTATTTTAAAATTCTGCTCTGTTGTATTGTCTGATACATGGCATTTAGATTCATGTACTCTATATGGGGGAAATCTGGTGTGAATAGTCAATATTCGAACTCTGTCTTCTCATACATCAAACTTATTTGGAGCCATTTGTTCAGTTATGAAGACGATTTTGGCTAAATCTAGATGAGTGTGGTTAAATCATAGGCACTAGTTTGTTTATCTAGAAGCATCCTCAACCTTTGTATATCATTGGATTAGCTAGAGATTATGAAGTACCTGGTCTATTTACTAGAGGTTCTGGTCTACTGTACTTCTTTTAATAAAAGCATACTGGAGAAAACATGTCAAAAGCTCTTGAACTCCAGTAGGATTTTTATCAACTTAATTACTGAAAAACAAATTCCAGGGATGCACCCTAGATTCAGGAGTTTTAAAAATGTTTCTTCTGCTTATCTTTTTCTTTCTGTTTACTGCCACTGTTGTTGAAGACATAACATGTCTTCAAGCTCAGAACAGCATTTTCCTCACCAATGATTTTTACAAAATTTTCAGGTAAACCGTATTTTTTTTCAAAATCATACTTTTGTATCCTTTGTTGAGTTATGAGCTTTTTTTTTTGAAATTTTTTCAATTTGGAATTGTTGGGAAAGGGGTGTACATATTGGGGCTTTTGTTACTGAATACTGGACTGCTCCAATTGATATTCTGAAGAACAAAGTGTGAATTTCCTTTTTCCCTGAACCCTCACTAACAGATATGTTGTAAGTTTTAAATTTTTGCCAAGTTTATAGATGGCAATTTTTATTATTAGGAACAATAACTGTTTTTAAATGTTTATTTATTTATTTTGAGAGAGAGTGCACAAGTGGGAGGAGAGCAGAGAGAGAGAGGAGGGAGAATCCCAAGCAGGCTCTGCACTGTCAGCTGCGAGCCCAACGTGGGGCTCCATCTAATGAAGTGTGAGATCTTGACCTGAGCCAAAATCAAGAGTTGGACACTTAACTGACTGAGTCACCCAGGTGCCCCAGAAATAACTTTTGTTTTAAATCTTCAAATTCAATGAAATTTCATGAGTTATCACTCCTCTTTTGCTCTTTGCAACATTTGATTCTATTGGGTATAACCACTACTTGAAACTTTCATCTCCTGACCTCTATAATACTAATCTTAAATTAGTTTTTATTCTATTATTCTTATTTGGTCTCCTTAGCTGATGTTCATTAATAGTAAACATCTGGCCTTGGCACAGACTCTCTCATATTTATGCAATCTGCTCTAGTAAACATATCCTGTGTATTCAGTTTACCTCTATATACTTCAAACTTGATCAGTGAAACATGGTCCATGTGACATTTTTGCTTCATATAGAGCTGGTGGGGGGTTGGAATTAGAAGAGTGCTAGGCAATGCTGAAGGCACCTTTAGTCTATTTTTCTATTTTATTTTCACAACAGCTGAGGTTCAGTGAGAAGTAATTTGCTTGACTAACATTATATGGTTCATAAGTGGAAGATTCAAGGCTTTCTAGAAAAGGTCCTTTGGAGCTTTCCTAGAAGTCCATCACTTGCTATCATGCAGAAAAGAAAAAAAAAAAAACAACAAACTTCTTGATGTTAGGATAACAGCATCTTGGAGTAGGAAGGTCTGGGATTAATAAGTGGATCGTGTCGCAATTTGATGACACCATGCACACAGAATCATCTCTGTGTTTCAGATAACTGCAAGCAGGGATAATGATGACTATTTCAGTATGGTTGTTGTGATTCTTGAGTAATACACTTGAAAATGCTTTGTTAATTTTAAAGCTCTATAGGTGAAGGGTGTGCATGTTTATGAATGTGTTATTGTTTGTGTCTAGGGGTGTATGTGGTGAAGTCATCTTCTGAAAAATTATGTTTACAACTTCCCTTTAAAAACATCATATTTTCACTGTCTAGAATTTTTTTTTATATTAAGCTACTCTTCTCATTAATGTTGATGATGTTTAGTCAATTCAATTTAGGCAAATAAAAATACAAAGAAAACACTTCAGTGGGGTTAAATTGAGTCCATTACTCTTAAGTGTCTCTTGTGTCCACCCCTTCCTCCCTCTCTCACAATGTAACCATGATTTCAGTTCAGCCTCCTTCATCCTTTCACCGTAGTCTTTAGCTGATCTTCCTTCCTCCAGTCTCTCCTCTCTCGCATCAATTTTCCACACTGCCAGTAGAGTGATCTTTCTAATCAAAGGAAGTCAATCATATCACTTTTTGATTATAAACATTAACTGGTTCAATATTGAACTTATAGGGTGCAATGCAAATGGCAAAACAGGTCATAAAGTTCACCTAACTTCCCCTGTTCTCCTGATCACCAGCTTCTCTCTTTCTACCACATGTATCACAATCAGAGTTGATGAAATATGTTTTATGGTGATATTCTTTCATTCCTATTTTTCTTACTATAGATATTATGATCATTAAAACTTCAAGAATAGTATAAAATTTAACATGTCTAACTTCATTCACATAATTTCTTGTACATTACTTTTCCTCATGAAATTTTCTCAGTCTTTTTCTAGACAAAATTGCCTTTGACATGTTCATCACTTTAGCATCTTCATATTGGAGAAAATAATCACATGTAAAGCTAAAAGCTAAGATATTTCATTTTATTCTCTTGATTGAGTGAGCAGTGTGTATGGCAATAAGTCATAGATTTTTGCCTGGACTATTCTAGAGGTAATGATAATTTATATTAAAACATTATTTTGGGGGAATAAAACAATATTATTGGGGGAAAAAAAAACCTTCGGTTATTGATTATCCAGGGATAGAAGGCTTTTGCCTAAAGGCATATCCTAGTTGAAAAATATTTTATTTGAAAATAAAAATACTAAAAAGTAGAAAAATTATTAAAAGATTATAAAAATATGTTATTTATAATGATCTGTTGTTGAAAACATTGAAGAGACTATACTTTTCTATCCAAGTACAGTATCCAGAATAATGTTGCATCCATAAGGATTGCAGATCTTTGCAGTCTGTCAACATTATGTTTCTGCATAATTATTCACCTTGTCAATTACTCGGATATGAGTGTTGAATGAGTAGAGTGTTAGTTCAAATATTCTGATCCCATAATATTCCCTGGAACCTGGTCCTTAAAATAAGCCTGGAATATGCATTTGTTTTATTATCCTATGCTATCTTCTAAAATTAAGGAAGGAGAATGAGAATAATATATGGTTAAGAGTTCAGTTAATGAGATGCTGGGTGATTAAGTCATTTCTATGCCTAAATGATGGATAGTTCACTGGGGGAAATTTATTGAGTTTCAAAACCAAGTGACAGGTTATTCTAGTTGTTGGCAGTAACAGGGAAAACACAAGAATCTCAAAGTCAGTAAATTCATTGAATATTTTTTCTAAGAACAGACTTTGTTACAAAATAAATGTTTTCCTTAAGATTCTAATTTTTAAAACAATTTTGTATTTAGAAACAGATAATTGAATGTGTAATATTTGAGGGGAATATCCAAGAATACAAAAGAGAAGAAGGTACTCTTATTCATCTTGTGCCCTTGGATTTAGCCTGACACATTATAATAGTTCACTACATGTTTGATTAATAAATGAATGAATGGCTGAATGGATGGATGGATGGGTGGGTGAATGGATGAGTGAATGAAATAAGGACTTGTCAAGTCAGGGAATCAGATATAATAAATGTAAACAATGGTTTACCAAATCCCTATGTATATAACATACCTAAAAATTATTTCATACCATGATACATCATATCCCTTCAAATGAATGTCATTATTCAAGATTATTACTTTGGTCTATGATGGCTACTGTTTTAAGTAATTTTGAAAATATTATTTTATATTTAATTTCAGAATAATTTTGAAGTTATCAAATAAAACAGCCCCAACACTTCATAATTTTATGGAAACATTTCAAAAATTTAACCAGATATATTACCAAGTGTTCTTAACCAATTCAGTAGACAAAAATGGGCTTAAAGTGACTTCTGATTCTACAACTGCATTTGCCATCAGAGGAGTTTTGCTTATTGAGATGTACCCCAAAAATATGTTGTAGTTTGTGAATGACAATTCTAAAAACGGAGCAATGGACTGGAATAAGGTTGTTGTTTCCAAGGAGCCTACTTTGAAGGGGCAAATTTAATTTCAAAGTATGTTTACTAAGCAGTCTCATTAAATTATTATCCATACCTGAAAGCTACATTTAAAGGCATAAAGATTGGGGCACCTGGGTGGCTCAGTTAAGCGTCCGACTTCAGCTCAGGTCATAATCTCATGGTTTGTGAGTTCAAGCCCCGTGTCAGGCTCTGTGCTGACAGCTCAGATTCCGGAGCCTGCTTCAGATTCTGTGTCTCCCTCTCTTTCTGCCCCTCCCCCTCTTGCACTCTGTCTCTCTCTCAAAAGTAAGTAAATATTAAAGGCTTAAAGATTAATGTACTTCACCTACTAGTTACAAATTTGTGTCAATTAATTTCTATAAAATCAATATTTTTTTCTAAATACATATTCATTCTGAGTAAATGTGAATATTTTTATGGCCTTGTGAGCAACAATAATTCAGTTTGATTTATTCTATAAAATATTTCTCTGGATAGAATTAAATTCTAAAATTTGTAAAGGTAATATTAGTGGTTTGTCAATTCCACGAGGATCAAGGATTTTTGTTTCATTAAATAAACATTTTCACTCTGTTAACTATTGTGTAAAGTAATGAAATGATATGCTGTCTTTTCTAGTGCTTCACCCCCTTTTATGAGAGTGCTAATGTGACCTACATGCTAAGTAATTTAGTAGAATCATTTGAAAAGTTTTGGTTTTCTAAATGTGTTGAATTTATCTTTTGAAAAACCTGACCTTGGCAAAACTGCCTTTCCTTTAATAACTAGTTCACCTTTAACCTGAGTCTTAAAATCTCTCCTTTTAAAGGAAAAAAAGTAAAATAAGTAAGGTGTTCTGAATTAGCAAGCACTAAAAAAATTACATATACCATCTTATTTCGGAACGTTCAAGATTATTGTATAGAACACAAACAAACCAAATATAAAAGAAGAATAAGAGAAAAGATTTGCTTGATGGATGCTGGAGCCCATGCACATTGCCATATTATTACTCTCTCTTTTTATTGCTCTTGAGTTACATATGTTTTGTAATGCAGTAAATATTGGTACTGCACTTAATGTGACAGATGGGTTCAAGGGGAATGACTTCGCTGACTAATAGTCTACATAATATGAAAGCAGTGTTACATTTCTATCAGGACAGGCCCTATAACAAGAATTCATTTGCAAATCAATTGTTGGAATTTAAAGTACATTTTTCATAGGATTATTATTATGGACTGGGTCTGCAATGTACCCAACCAAATCCCAACTAGATATCTCGTTAAAACATTTACATTGCCCTAGACATGTTAAATTAATCGACAGGGAACCAATAAGCATTTAGAGATTAAATGAAAACATATGCCTACTAAATTATTCCTACTAGCATTGAAAGATGAGAAGAGAGTTGTAACTTGTTTCTGTGCATTTGTTTCATTATTGCTCTAATTAAACTTATAACTTCTACAGAGTATAGTGTTGAATGTATCTCACCTATTTTTTAACTTAGTGTGGTATTTGAATGTGTTATGATAATTGTATGCAATTCTAAGCATTAATTTAGTTCAATGAAGAATTTTAATGTTTTGGAGATATTTACTTAATCAGATATTTATATATTTTAAGAAGTTTAAATATGCTTAACTTTATCATCTGAAGGCAAAGGAGCTGGACTTTACAGTACCCTATGAGGCAGTCATGGATTATGAGCCTTCAGGGCCTAGAGTAAGGGAATAAGAAACATGTTGCCAGGTACTTCCAGCCCAACGATCCTACAGTGCAAGATGCCCCAGTAGACAAAGGGGAGTCCTCTGAAGAAAACGTGTAGATGCTAAGCAGGAGAAACGAAGCCCCTGGTTGCTGGGAGTTGGGACTCAAACCACTCGCCACGGGTGAAAGGGTCTGGTCTGAACAGCAGCAGTGTCCAAAAAAATATGCCTACTAAGTAACATCTGCTGACATCGAAAGAAATTAGAAACAGAATTTCAAAATAGAAGCATCTCTACACTTTTACCTGCTGCTGCTGCTGCTGCTCTTTTCAAGCTTTCTCAAGTACCTGATACCCTGGAACTGGCATGTAGGTGCCCATAGCCAGGCCCACCCTCCTTTCTCAGGGGGCTCTGTGCTGGACCACCGATTTTTTTTACTCTGCACGAAACTCTCATTTTCTTAGCACAGCTCAACTAAGCATTCAGAAGAGACAGGTTCAGATTCAAGCACGTTACTTTATCTTTTGTTTGTGTTTGTTTTTGTTTTTGTTTTACCAGCTATTTGTTAACCTACATGGATTTCTTATTCATGGTATTTTAGACAGCTTACATGAGGAGAACTTGACATGCTGCAAGGGAAGAAGACATTTTTCAGTGTGGAGGCCACCGTGTGAGCTAAAAATGGCTCTAGATGGCTTTTCTTGCTCTCTGCACCTCTGAACCCAAAGTCTTTTCATGGCTGCAGCTTTTTTTGTTGTTTGTTTTCAAAATAATGGCATGTCCTGATAGTAACACCAGGAACAATGTCCAAAAAATAGAGAGTCTTATAATAAAGAGTATTTCAAAATACTCAAAATATTTTAACAAAGGTAAGTAAAGAAAAAAATCTATTGGAAACAATTTTCGTCTATCTTAGAAGTTATGAATATATTTTTGTCTGTCCTCCCCAGCCTACCAGTTGGGTATGGCTGACTGAAGTATCCTATCTTATGAGGGTTGACATACATGTAATTTATTTAGAAGAAACCTCTGGAAATAATAGGAATTAGGAATGCCCATTATATTCATTGTTCAGGTTCAGGTATTGATAGAGGACCTGCAATGTGAGGAGACCCTCTGATACAAATACAATAGTATTTGTTCTTAAGGAGGATACACTTGTGTATATTCTATTTCAAGTTCTTAGCACAGGCTTAATAAATGTTAGAAAATGTTCTCAAAGTTTTTATCTAATAATGTACATTGATTCCAATTATAAGGCATAATTTACTTCTTCAACTAACCTCCGAGAAGTTTTAAAATTAGTCCTATTTTCACAGTAACATTTAACTTATTTCTATATAAATGACACATTGTTATTATTTATTATAATATACTAAATTATAATTGCTATATTATGTATTATTATGTTATGAAAAAAATCAAGGCAGAAATAAAAGGAACATAACTGAATTTTTCTACCACCATAATATGACCCCTTCCAATGTGGACTTTTTTTCCCCATCCAAGTATTTTATTCTTTCTACAAACATTTTTGTGTTCTGTTTTTCACTCTAACGTTAAAGTATAAGCATTTTTCTGTTGTTATAAACTCTTCATAAATCTTCTTTAATGTCTCCCAAGCATCCCACTGAATGGGTTTTTAGGCTAACAGTTTTCTGATTGTTGCGCACCTAACTTGTTTATGGCTTTTTCTCTTTTGTCCTTACCAAGAGTATCAGCCAGCCTGTTAGTGATCAGACCTTACCATACAGCTGTGCAGAAGGGGCATTAACACTTTCAAGTCCTTTGTTGTTCAGTAAGCCTCTCGGTCTCTCATATGTCCTCTTTTAGCCAACTAAAGCCACCTATTTGAGATAAAAAATTTATATCTCAGTAATAGACCCAAACAGGGCTGATTAGGCCTGGTGCTGCTGACTATCATCTAAAGTCGGGCAGCCTAGATCTTAGTAGCTCTAAAGCCTTACATTTTACACATGTTTCCACAGGCCCATACCATTTAGAAGCAAAAGGACACCTGTATATTTTGAGATCAAATGGAAAGGAGAGTTACTCTCGGGTAGGTGTGAATTACTCCCATTCTCCTAGTATCCCGGGGGAAATTTCTGAGAGGAAGAGGGCTCTTGTGAGCTGCTTGGATAAAGGAAAGCTTGTTAAATTGGAGGTGGGGAGTTCTGGGCATGTGCTGAGGGTTAGTCTGGTAGGTTCAATGTTCATTTCCAGTCTCCTAAATTACTTCTAGCGACTGGGGGTCTCGTGGACAAGGGAGACAGAAGTACTTTGGAGATAAACACACATTTAGGGGTATGTGTGTTTACATGATAACATTTTATTTGTTAAGGGCCTGATTAGTGGTTTGAATGTCATAAAATCCCTTGTACTTTTCATAGACCAGGATAGTCTCTTTGATAAGAATTTCAGACGGCAATTGAATCTTGCATTGATTTCCACACCAGAACTTTTACGTATGTTTAAAGTCTTAGAATCACTTTAATTTTATTGTAAAGTTGCTTCTTAACATTGTTCCTGCATACCTCACTGAAATAAAGGTAATGTCATGAGGATCTGGGTAAGAAGATGTTGACATATGTGTATATATATACACATATATATATAATATACACACACACATATAATGTGTGTGTGTGTGTGTATATATATATGTGTATATATATATATGTGTGTGTGTGTGTGTGTGTGTGTGTGTGTGTGTGTGTGTATATATACACATATATATACAGGAGCATACATAGGAGAGGTCATGGCCAAGATAAGTGTACTTATTCAATAGTCTGAGCTTTTCTAGAAAACTACTTTAGAAAGCATACATTGCTTTGAAACAGCAGTAGGCAAAGTAAGACCAAATTGTGATGTAATCATCAAGAAAACCATATTTGTAATAAGGTTAATTAAATTTGCTGCGATCTTGAGACAAGCATCCTGTAAGTGTGCCAGTAAATCTGGTCTTGCTTTATCAAACTGAAGGGCACCCCCTCCTTCTCCCAGAACGAGTAGCTCATTGCCAGGGGACACACACAAGCTGGCAACAATAACTAATATGTTATGAGAGGTTAGACAAGTTTAAATAGAATTCATCTCTGAACTGAAGGGCAAATTGTAAGAAATGTCTTTGTCTGCTTGCGATCCTGTTAAATTGAAAGCACAATGGGAGGTTTGGGAGAAGCAACAAAGGTTGAAATGATGGCCTGCTGTTTGGAGCAAGCATCCTGGCTCCACCGATGGTCCAGACATCTGCTAACAACAGCCACTCCTTGTCAGGCTCTGCCCCACACAGGGCGCAAGAACACTTTGCACCATTTTAACTCATCAGAGTCGTTGAGTTCTACAGTGTGCTCCACATCAAGAATGTTTGTGTAGTAAAACAGAACTAATTTAATCAAACATTTCAAAGGGAAACATTATTTTAACCCTAATTAGGTATGATTACAGTTTTTTTTCCCCCTCTGTGTTGGGCTGAGCTGCACTAAGCACCTTCATTTTGCTTTCTTTACTCAATTTTGTAACCAAGTCACCAAATAATGCGTGCTGTCCCATCTCTGTCCCATCTTATGATATTCATTTCAGTAGATTGATAAGTTCAAAAGCCTTTGTCAAATTTAAGGTGATTTAAACAAACAACAATGAGAGTGTAACAAGGATAAATTGTATGGGGGGGTGGAGAATAGCATATTTATATTAATTTATATCCAACTGTGGCCTTTTTTGAGATTCTTTAAAGGTGATACTCTGTTATATTTTATTTCAAACCCATCAAGCTGCTCCAAGCAAAACATATCCCCATTTCACAGGTGATGAATCCAAGGCACAAATAGGATACACAGGTCTGGAGCAAAGCAGAGCTGGTTAAGAACAACTCAGAGCTTGCTTTCTGAGGGCATCAACCCTCTACAAGTGCTATCCAAGTACTTTTGCTCAAGGTAGTTAAAATCCACCAGATAAAAACTCATAAAATGTGCATGAAAGTCATGCTGGGTTGCTAACAAATAGACAAAAGATCTCTTTAATCAATGACATATGAAATACTGTAATATACTTTTAACTAATTAAAGACTAAAAAAAATCTTTGAACTCTCAAAAAAAAACCTAGTTTTACCCAAGACGTAGGAAAACTTACATTTTTATTTATGTACATAGTATATTAATGAAAGTCTAAAGAAATTCACAAAGATTCAAGATAAGATTTAAACAGAATAGAAAATGCCTTTATGTTGGAAAACAAATCAGTTGAAAGCCTTTCAGTGATTGAGGGAAATAGAGGGTTTTAAATGTTTGAATATTTCTTAATGAATTCAATGAGATGAGGCATTTTCCTAGCTTCTACAAAGCTATTTGTGATTAAGAATAAAGTATAGGGGAATATGTATGAAATGGAATTATGATAGAATGAAAATATTTTCGTTTTTGTGGTCTTAGAGAAATATTAAGCTTACTTAACTCTTTCCTCAAATTCTATGAAATCATACTTTTATAAGAAAGAGAGAAATCAGTTCTCTGTAGCCCTAATTTAAAAAAAAGTCAGCAATGGGGCGCCTGGGTGGCATAGTCGGTTAAGCGTCCGACTTCAGCCAGGTCACGATCTTGCGGTCCGGGAGTTCGAGCCCCGCGTCGGGCTCTGGGCTGATGGCTCAGAGCCTGGAGCCTGCTTCCGATTCTATGTCTCCCTCTCTCTCTGCCCCTCCCCCATTCATGCTCTGTCTCTCTCTGTCCCAAAAATAAATAAACGTTGAAAAAAAAATTAAAAAAAAAAAAAGCAAGAAATTTTTCTTTCTACTTCTGACCCAAGCTGAGGGCATAGCAGCAGTTGGAGAGTATATCGTGTTCATTTTGCTGTTTGAGTAGCTCAGGAAGGAGTTGCCTTTCAAACACCAAGCAACTAATATGATGCCCTGAAGACACTGTTGTCACCTCAAAGTTTCTTTAACACACACACACACACACACACACACACACACATCATCATCATCATCATCGTCATCATTATCACCACCATCACCAACAACAACTAGCTAAAGTTTTAACAAATATAGCAGAGAGAATTTTTCCTCAATTATAATTATTCAGGTGAAATTATGGCTATGATTTTACCAATAACACTCAAATAAATCAGAGATGATACACTGTCTCATTAAGTTGGCATATCTTAGTTTTATAAAAATTCCAGTGACTGTGTAGGATTTCTTTTTCATGAATTATAGATTTATTATTTACACCTTTGCAAATATCTCTAAAACTTGGAATAGGAAACTAGAGAAAGATAAAATTACTTAGTAAATAAAAATGTTCCTCTCATCTTCTCCAGATGGGTCTCATTCCTATTTTCCAATCTGCCATGACTTTAAACATGGGATCTTCTTTTAGTTCTCAATCTCTTTTGATATTTACATTTAGTACAGTAGTAAGTCATATGATTTTTTTGTCTGTGATGTTGTGCAGTAGTTTTCCATGCAATTGACTGACATCATTTTTTGTTTATTTATTTATTTTGAAAGCAGTGGGGGGCGGGGGGAGAGAGGGGGAGAGAGTCCCAAGCAGCTCCACACTGTCAGCGCAGAGCCCAACATGGGGCTAGATCTCATAGACCGTGAGATCATGACCGGAGCCAAACTCAAGAGTCAGAACCTCAACCGAGTCACCTAGTTGCCCCTACACCATTTTTATATAGACCCTCTTCACCTCACTCCAGTACAGTGCTTTACAAATGGACTTCCTAATTCTCTTTAAATTCATCTCCCATGCAATTACCATCATACCTACCTAAAACAAGGTCTTTGCCTCGTTGACTCTGTGTTTGAAAACTTTCTTCCTCACCACTGAGGTATTGCCTTCACCAATCTTGTCACAATTCTGTTCTAGACTGAACGGAAGATATTCTCCATTACCATGCCCAGGAGCTAGGATTCAGCCCTTATTTTATTTAGGGTCTGTGCTTTGTGTGAGTTGTTCACTGTTCTTCCTTTTTAGAATTTTTGTTATCTATTGACTTTTGAGACATTGTTAAGTCAGCTTTTTCTCCATATTTTTAGCTGCCATATCTTAATCCTTTTTATAGCATCTCCTTCCCCTTCTCATCTCTTAAATGATAATTTGGTTCTAGGTTCTGTTTGACCTTTTCCCTCTTACTTTGTCAATTTTCATTCAGTAGTTTCAGTGAAATCAATAGCTTTGATTACCACTTGGATGCTGGTGGTAAATTTATACCTTTAGCATTTAACCTTGTTTATTATAACTGCTTACTAAGCATCTAGTGCTCCAGACACCTTAATTTCACATTTCCTAATTGATATTATATTCCCTACTCCAACGCAAATCTTTTCTTAACTTCTATAGTCTACATCTTTGTGTGTGAACTCACTGTTTCTGCACTTGGATGACCTAGAGCCTGAGAATCTTCCTGTATTGCTCATCACAAAAGTCTTTGTTTAGCACCTACTACTGACAATCAAGCATTGGGGGTATAGCAGTGGGGTAAATAGAAAAAAAAATCCTTGCTTGCATAAATTCTACATTCCAGCAAAAGAATAAAAACAAATAATATGTGTATAGTATAATAATAGTTCCTAATTTTATTGAGATAAAATTGATATGTAATAAACTGCACATATTTGAAGTGCACAGTTGTTAAGTACTGAAATAGGTATGGACTACAAAACAGTCACCACCATCAAGATAGTGAACATATTAGGGGTACCTAGGTAGCTCAGTCGGTTAAGCGTCCAACTCTTGATTTTGGCTCAGGTCATGATCTCACGGTTCAGGAGACTGAGCCCCACATCTGGCTCAGCACTGACATCACAGGGTCTGCTTGGGATTCTCTCTCTCTCCCCCACCTCTCTCTCAAAACAAATAAATATTTTAAAATGTTAAAAAAAATAGATAGTGAACATATTCAGTCATGTCCCTACTTCTTTCTGTCATAATAGATTACTTGGCGTTTTCTAGAATTTTAGACAAACGAGATCATACATTAGGTGCATTTTTTTTCCCCCTTGGTCTGATTTCTTTCACTCACCATAATTGTTTAGATTTATCCATGTTGTATTAACAATTTATTACTTAATTCTGAGTAGTATTCTATTGTATATATGTAAACAATTTGTTCATCTTTTGAAAGGTATTTTGGTCATTTTAATTTATCCTATTGCCAAAAAAGCCCCTGTTAGCATTCATGTCCACTATTTTATGGCCATGTTTTTTAATATCTCTGGAGTAAATACCTAGAAATGGAATGACTGGATCATAGGGTAGATGTATGCTTAAGTTTTAAGGAACTGCCACTGTTTCCCAGTTCTTCCACATCCTTACCACCAATTGGTGTGGTAGGTCTTTTAAATTTTAGTCATTTGAGGGGCACCTGGGTGGCTCAGTCAGTTAAGCGTCTGACTTTGGCTCAGGTCATGATCTCTTGGTTCACAAGTTGGAGCCCCACATTGGGCTCTCTGCTGACAGCTCAGAGCCTGGAGCCTGCTTCAGATTCTGTGTCTCCCTCCCTCTCTCTACCCTTTCCCCACTCATGCTCGTTCGCTCTTTCTGTCTCTCTCTCAAAAATAAATTTTAAAAACATTTTTTATATCCCACACTGGTTTTAATTTACAATTACCTAATGACTAATGATGTTGAGAATATTTTCATGTGCTTAGTTGCTCTCTGCATACCTTCTTGTTGAAGTATTTGTGCATATCTCTTGCCCATATTTTAATTGGGATATTTGTTTTCTTATTGACTTTTTAGATATATTCTGGATACCAGTCCTTTATCAATACATGATTTGAAAGTATTTTCCTGTGGCCAGTGACTTCACTGTTCATTTTTCAAAAAGTGTCCTTGAGGAATAGATTTTTTTTATTTTCGATGAGGTCAACTTATTTTTTTTTTCTAAGGGATTATGCTTTTGGTGTTGTATTTAAGAAATACCTGCCTGACCCAAAGTCACAAAGATTTTTTTCTATGTGTTCTTCTAGAAATTTTATAAATTTAGGATTTATTTTTAGATCTGTGCCCCATTTTGAGTTAATATTATTAGTGTATGGTGCAAGGTGTGGATTGACATTTTTATTTTTCTGTATGGATGTCCAGTTGTTCCAGCACCAATTTTTGAAGACTATCCTTTCTCTGCTAAATTTCCATTTTGTACCTCTGTCAAAAGTCAGTTTTCTATATATCTGTATGTCAATTTCTAAACTCTCTCTGATGTTCCATTGATCTATTTGTCCTTCTTTATGATAATACCACATTGCTGTAGCTTCATAATAAGACATAAAATTTCTGGTTATTACACAAGTTTTATATTTTTTCCTCAAGGTGTCACAGCTATTCTGGGGCCTTCGCATTTCATGTGAATTTTACAATGAATTTGTCCATTTCTCCAAAAAAAAAAAAAAAATTTAAAAGACTTCTGGGATTTTTGATTGGGATTATGTTGGATTTGTTGTTTGTAATCTATAGAATAATTTGAGAATTGACATTTTAACATTATTGAGTCTTGTGACTAATGAACAAAGTATTATCTGTCTCTCCATTGATGTAGGTCTTTTTTAATTTATCTCAGCATTGATTTATAATATTCAGTATATACATCTTTCACATTCTTTTCAGGTTGATCCCTATTTCATAATTTTGATGCTATTATAGATGATAATTTTATTTTAAACTTCAATTTCTGAATTTTCCTTTTTGGTATGTAGAATGCAATTGGATTTTTCTGTATTGCCTTTAAATTCTACAACCCTCCTAACTCATTAGCTTTAATTATCTTTATTATAAATTCGATCTGATTTTCTATATAGACAATTACGTTGTCCACAAATACAGTTTTACTTATTGCTTTCATATCTAGCTGCCTTTTATTGCTTTTTCTTACCTTATTGCACTCTGATACAATCTCCAATAAAAGTTGAATAGAGGGGCGCCTCAGTCAGTCAATCCCCTCAATAGAGGTGACACTCACTCAGTTGAGTGTCTGACTCTTAATTTTGGCTCAGGTCATGATCTCATGGTTTGTGAGATTGAGCCCCATGTCGGGCTTTGCACTAAATGCAGAGCCTGCTTGGTATTCTCTCTTTCTCTCCCCTCCCCTCCCCCGCTCACATGCAGGTGTATGCTCTCCTTCTGTCTCTCAAAATAAATAAATAAACATTTTTTTAAGAAGTTGAATAAAAATTATTATAGTAGGCATCTTGTCTTATTCCTGATCTTAGGAGGTACCATTCATTCTTTCATATTTAAGTATGATGCTCCCTGTAAGTTTCTTTTGATAGATGTTCTTTATCATGTTTGGAAGATTCCCTCCTACTTTTAGCACACAGAGAATTTTTATGATAGAATAAATCCTTTTTGTACATGTATTGATATGATCAATGATATCAATGATATGATCATGATATGATCAATGATATGATAGTCTTTCTTTTTAGTTTGATAGTTTTATAAATTACATTGGCCTATTTTGAAATTTTAAAACTACTTTTCATTCCAGGTAATAAATTCTGCTTGGATTCAATTGGTTAACATTTGTTAAGAATATCTGTGTCTATGTTCATGACTGATATTGGTCTGTAGTTTTTCTTGTATGTCATTGCTGAATTTATGTTCACCTCATAGAATAAATTGAGAAGTTTTTCTACCTTTTCAACTTTGTGGGAGAATTTGAAAGAAATTATTGATTAACTCATGGTAGAATTTTCCAGTGAAGCAATCTGGGCCTAGAGTTTTCTTTGTGGGAGGTTTTTGTTTTTTCTTTGTTTTTACTATAATCTCATTTTTAAAAATAGACAGAAAACTGTTTTGTCACTTATTTATTCCTAAGTGAGCATTGGTAGTATCACTCAATGAAGATGTCCATTTTGTAAATGTTGTCAAATTTTTTGGCAAAAACTTGGTCATAATATTATCTCACTATCATTTTAACATCTGAAGAATCCCTAGTGATGCCACTTCTGTCATTCCTCATATGTGTAATTCGTGTCTCATCTCTGTTTCTTTTCCTTTTCTGATGATTTTGCTAGAGATTTATCAGTTTTATTGATATTAAAGGACCAGATTTTGGTCTCATTGATTTTTTTCTATTGATTTTTTTTAAATTTTCTGTTTCATTAAATTCACATTGGCCTCTATTGCTTCCCATCTTTTCCTTGCTATGAGCTTTGTTTATACTTTTTGTTTAGGTTCTTAAGGTGGAAACTGAGGCCCATTCTTTGAGATTTTTCCTTTTTTCTAATATAGACATGAAAGCTACAAATTTCCCCTCAATATTGTTTTAGAAATATCCCACAAATTTTGACATGCTATATATGAATCATTTAAAATTTATTGGGACTTCTTTTATGGACTGAATATGTTCTTTTTTGGTAAATATTTCATATAGACTCAGAAAAATGTATATTGTGCTACTGTTGAGTGTACTAAATATGTCAATATGTCAAATTGGTTGATAATATTTTTCAAATCTATCTTTAGTGATTTTTTTACTTGTATATCAATTATTGAGAAAAGGATATGATATCTATGACTGTGGGAATTTTTTTTCTTGTACTTCTTTGAATTTTTACTTCATTTAATTCGTTCCTCTGGTGTCTGCTCTATAATGTTGAGGATCATTGTCCTTTTGATAATTTGACCTGTGTATTATTATGAAACAATCTTTTTCATTCCTGGTTATATATTTTTTTTTCTGAAATCCACTTTATCTGATATTACTATCACTGTTCCAGCTTTTCACAGTTAATACTATCATGGTATATCTTTTGGTATCCATTTCTGTTTAACCTTTTCATGTCTTTATATGTAAAATGGGTTTCTTCTAGGCAGCATGTAGCTAATTGTTGTTTTTTATTTCACTCTAAATCTCTCTTTTAACAGTAATTCAGGTGATTTATGCTTTATGTTATTATTGATAGATTTAGGTTTAAATCCACCTTTTTACTCTTTTGTATGTGTCCAACTTGCCTTTTGTCCCCTTGTCGTTTTTTGCCTTAAAATTTAATATTTTACTTATTTATATTTTAAACTGAGATGTAGTTAATTTAATATTTTTATTTTCTTCTTGGCATATAAGGTACAACTATTTTCAGAGGATTGTTTTAAGATTTATAGTCAATATATTTTCAATTTGTCATAGTCCAACTCAGTTATGTTATACTGCTCCCTCTTAGTATGAGAATCTTACATATTGTATTCCCAGTTTTTTTCCCTCTTGGCATTTATGCTATTTTTGTCATATACTTTGTTTCTACATGTTGTAAACTGAACACTAGATAGTTTTTATTTTTTAGTGAATTATTTTTTAAAATGGTTTACATAAATTAGAAACAAATATAATTTATCCATGTAGTTATCGTGTTCTGTGTTCTGAATTCCATTTTGTAGATCCACATTTCCATATGGTTTCATTTATTGCCTTCTGCTTGAAGAACTTCCCTTTAAATTTCTGTGTGATGGATCTACTGGTGATAAATTCTTCGTTTCTTGTATTTGTATTTTGTATTTCATATTTCCCCTTTGTTTTTATCAACGTTTATTTATTTTTGGGACAGAGAGAGACAGAGCATGAACGGGGGAGGGGCAGAGAGAGAGGGAGACACAGAATTGGAAGCAGGCTCCAGGCTCTGAGCCATCAGCCCAGAGCCTGACGTGGGGCTCGAACTCACGGACTGCGAGATCGTGACCTGGCTGAAGTCGGACGCTTAACCGACTGCGCCACCCAGGCGCCCCATTTCCCCTTTGTTTTTAAAAGATATTTTTGCTGGGTATAGAATTCAAAGTTGTTCATTGTTTTCCTTCTTTTTTTATCTGTGGGTTTATACTTTTAATCAAATTTGAAAGTTGTTCTGCCATTATTTCTTCCAATATTGTTTTTCCCTTCTCAATTTGTTACTCCATCTGCACATATATCAGAATGTGCGGTTCCTAGAGTTGTCCCACAACACACTGATTCTCTGTTGTTTTTGTTGCTGTGTTGGTTTTGTTATTGCTGTTGTTGTTCTTCTTTTCTTCTTCCTCTTCCTCTTCCTCTTCCTCTTCTGAGGCTTTTTGTCAATTTTTCATTTAGGACACATGTATTTCTATGTCTTCAACATAGAAGACCTGTGAATGTCTAAATGAATTTCCTAATTCATTTAGTCCTTTATCTGTCATTAATCCCATTCAGTGTACTTTTAATTTTAAGCATTGTGATTTTTTTTCTTCTTCTTCTTCCATTGAAACATTGTAGTTTTCATGTTCAGAAGTTAGCTTTGAGTATTTCTTTTTTAAATATATTTTCTATGTCTTATTGTTTTCTACCTTTGCCTAGGTTTGTAAATATATGGAATACAACTATATAGCTGTTACAATTGTCATTTAACATTTCTCTTCATTCTAACATCTCTGTCAGCTTGGGGTCAGTTTTGAGTGATTGATTTTTCTTCTAATATTGGATCATATTTTCCTGCTTCTCTGCATGCTTGGTAATGTTACTGTTTTTTTTTTTATCCCAAATTTTGTAAAGTTTACCTCACTAGATGTTGGATATTTTTGTATTCCTATAAACTTTTTGGGGGGACACATTAGGAATAGATCAATACTGTTGGATCATGCTTTTATGTTTTGTTAGATTGGACCAAACCATTATGTTTTCTACAGCCAGGTTTTCCCTATTATTAAGGCAAGACACTTTGAGGTACATTAAAGTACTTTGAGTACTTCAATGTAGCTCTGAATTGTGAGTCTTTCTAGTGAGCCTGGTGGGTATAGGCCCTCTTCCTAGCCTATATGAACACTAGTTACTTTTTCCTCTAATTTTGAGGGTTGTTCTTTCCCTAGCCTTGGGTAGTTACCTCACACATGAGCTGATCAGCATTCTGTTAAATGTTTGGAGGAATCCTCTACACATCTCCTGAACTTTCTGTGCAGCTCTCTCATCTCCACTAATTGGTCCTATAAACCCTAGGTGCCTTTATCTTCCTGAATTCAGCTCTGTCTCCTCAACTCAGGGAGTCTGTCAACTTCACCTGAGCTGCCTTATCCTGATCCACCACCTGCAAACTCTCTCAAGAGAATAACCTGGGTCAATCATAGAGCTGGTCTCATTTATTTCCTTGTTCTCAGGGATCAGTGTCCTCTTGTGCTGGATTTCCAATATTTCAAAAAGCATTGCTTCACAAATTTTGTCTACTTTGTTGTTTCTGGTGGGATAACAAATCCATTTATCACAATAGTATGTGCTTTAAAGATAAAACAAAATAGGTAAGTGGATAGAAAAAGTAAATGTTGATGAGAATCAAAAGTTAATAGGTTTGTCAAAGATTAGAGAGGGTATCCTTATCAAATACACACTCCACCAATTTCCCATTTTAGAAAGGAAAAGGAAAATAGAAAAGGTGGTATTTCTGTACACCCCTAATAGTGTTACTAGTAATTCATATTCTTTGGACATAGTCTAAAATAGATATACCATAATCCAAATTTTATACCTCATTAGAGTTATGATGCTTCTGTTTATGCATATAAAAACCAAAACTCTAAATCTTCCTTTCATTTGTAGGAGGTGCTCAGTGTTACATGTATCTTCAATTAATGCCCAATCTCAAAAGAGAGACTGGAGAAAGAAGTTGGAGAGAAGAGAGGCAGTTCTATGTGTCCATTTCCCCCCGGTTTTTTCTCTCCCTGCCCTACTAGTGAGCACCCAGTAGTGTGTTTAATGTCTTTCTCTTGGAAGAAAAATGCCTCTGTTGATGGTAGTAGTTCCGTTTTTCAAAAGGGGGAAAAAGTAGGACAAGGAAAAAGTTTCTGTATTTCTCAAAATTTAATTCAAAGGGAAGCACATGAAGGGGGAATGTGAAGTAAAGACTGGTTAATTTGATCCCAGGTATTTTATTATAAAGAAACCTCTGGCAGACTTTAAATGTTACCTCATTTTATAATTAAGAATTCCTTTCCATTCACAAAGTCCACCACACCTAAATATAAACATGATTCAACCAGTGATTAATTCAACAGTTTGGGTAATTACATTCCCCAGTCTCCTGAAAACTATACCAACTAGCTTTTTATCAGATTTTAGACCCTAATAACTCACATTTTTATTACCACCTGTTTACATTGTTACTAGAATTTTGGGCATATGGCACATTGATGTAGTCGTATAAATAATAAATAAACAGACCAGTTTATAGTATTTGAGAATGAAATACGCTGTTATTCAAATGGGTTTCATTTGTGTGTATTAAGCTTAACTAGTGTCAGCAAGTTACTTGTCCTTTGGGACAATGAATGTCCTTTCTGAAATGGGCAAAGGGCCATTTGGCTCCTGAAGGATTATTCGAACCATTTACAATACAGGAGACCTACTGTGTGGAAAAAGATAGTTTAATCTAGTATTTTTTTCTTAGTCAAAATCTTTCTCCACATCACAGGTTACACTATTAATAAGTTTGTTTTCCTTTTTATCAGCCTATATACATGTTTAGCTGTGAAAACCTAATTCCCTTTCATTATATCCACTATATTCCATTAGTCTAGTACAGTCTGAAACCATTTTCTCTTTAAAACTTATGACAGATTTTCCTTCATTTAATAATATTTTGCAACACTTTGGATATAAATATATTTCACCTGGTAAACCATTTTAATAACAACCTGGGTAAAATCATGTAGGAGAAGAAAGACTTAAAAAGAGGATTAAAACACTCCATACATCTCTTGTTTTTTTTAGCAGTGAAGAGAGAGCTTTGCAGAAGGGTTTCAGAGTGATTTATGAAGTTTTGGGAAGGTGTGTCTTTTTCCCAAGCATGTTCTAATGGTTTTATATTTGTTCCTCTAGCTCTGATCCAGAATACTTAATACATACTTTCTGTTGTTTTCTTCTGCAACTTTTGAGGATTAGTGATTTTTAAAACTATATATTTGTTAATATGTGTTACTTGATAGAAATATAGTTTTCTGCTACCTAAAATATTAGGATATGTATTTAGTTTAATTTTTCCACAAATTTAATTGAAAATATGAAACTCATTTCATAAGAAACCTCAGTTTCTTTTTTTTTTTATGTTTATTTTTATTTTTGAGAGAGAGAGACAGAGTGCCAGCGGGGAAGGGGCAGACAGAGAGGGAGACACAGAATCCAAAGCAGGCTCCAGTCTCTGAGATGTCAGCCCAGAGCCCAATGGGGAACTCAAACTCACAGACTATGAGATCATGACCTGAGTTAAAGTTGGGCATTTAACCAACTGAGCCACGCAGGCACCCCAAACCTCAGTTTCTTAATAAGAGATTTTGGTTGTATCTATACGTGCTTTGGGAAAGTAGAACAGTTATTCTGACTTTCTATTAAATGACAGTAATTAATTATAGACTATTTACAAGTACATACATTGTTCCAAGATCTTTTATTTTTAAGGGGAAGAATTTGTTATTGTCTTTTTGGTGCAAGATGCTAAATTTAATATTTTGTCCCAAATAGAGAACTCTGAAACCATGGACTTTTTTTGATAATCTGAATATGTATGAAATATCTCATGATTCAAAACTGAGTGTGCTTTCTGTGTGTGTGTGTGTGTGTGTGTGTGTGTGTGTGTGTGTGTGTGTAATTTTAAGCAGCACTACTCTCTCAGTTAGGACAGATCATAGGGATAAGCATTCTGTGTGACCATAGTCTTTATCTACAAGGGTGAATATGCTCAAATCCATAGGCCATTTTTCAAAAAATTATTTTTTTTCTCATTTACATCCTTAATTCCTATCACTTCTCTAGACATGCATCACTCATCATGCTTCATGGAAGAAGCCTTGGCCTATCCACATATCCTTCCTTGCAAAACCTTTTACCTCTGAACATGACTTCCTCTCTGGTTCTTTGCTAACATGCCCACCCCACCCCCACCCCCATGGCTTCCCATGAATGACCGCATCTGTGTGATTAGGATCAGAAGTGCCAGGCGGCCAGCATGGCTAGCATTGACATATACTCTAAGACCATCTCTTACTTTGGACTACTTATCCTTGAAGAATACTTAAGTAATGTGAAACATGGTATAGGTTTATATGCATTTTATTTTTACAACCAGGGTGAATTTGTTCATAGAAGTTAAGAAGTAAGCTATTTATTCGGAAAAGAAACCCTACTAAATTGAATATGTACCACCTCAACAAGGGTCTGAAGGCTTTAGTATTTTCTTTTCAGTTTAGATTCTAATCATTTGTGTCTCCAAAGGGAAGCATTCTCTGGTACAGGCAGAGGCCAGGCAGGTAATGTACTTGTGTGCCCTACAAGGCTGGTCTTGAGGCTCCCATTTTAGCACCCCAGTTTTCCTAAGGTGAGAGTCTACTGGCTAAAGAGAATCGCCCTTTGAGTTGGATTTTAGGTGCCCCAATTTCAAATAGCAAATGTCCTCTGAGAGATTAAAAATTATACCGTGGATCTTTAAATAAAAAAATTGTTCAAAACAGTAAGATTGAAATGGTCCATTTTTTGAAAAACCAACAAACAAAAAACTATTCTGTGGGCTAACCACGGAAACAGGTTCTAAATGCATTAAAATATTTTATCCCATTATTTGTTTTGACCAATTGACCACAATATTAAAAATTCAATCATGGAGCAGCTGACAAGTGCAGTTGCCTAATTTTATTTAAGAGTTTTTTTCCTTTTTCCATTTTTCCATCCTGTTAACGCTGCTGCCTGTGCCCAGACAGTAATGGGCTTCTTGTATGCCCACGACTGTTATGATCATGTAAATTTATTGGTGCTTAGAAGAAGCGAGCTATTAAAACATTACAACAGCCATTACAGCCGGGCTCGTGTTGGCTTTCGCTCCCAATGAACATATGCTTCCGAGTGAATGCCTAAACTCTTATTTATGGATTTAATTTAATATGCGGAAAGAATTCAAAATTAAATTTTGTGTCTGCCTCCAGAGAGTGTCAGTGTATAATAACATGGTAATTTTTACACATCTTTATGAGAAATGGGAAAATTAATTCTTTCTGACAAGTTGTAATTATTCGACTTGGAACAGTTGCAGCTGAGCAGTTTGCATGCCTGTTGTCTGGTGTTTCGCAGTGTAAGGGGAAAACTCAGGGATGGAGATATATTGTGCATCTGAGAGTTTCTAATAGCTTCTGACATTTTAGCCTTGCATATTATCAGGGTGCTCTTTAAGGAGTCGAGGCATAATCTATTATGTTGCCTGGGACACACACAGTTGCAATAGCTGGAACTTTCTACGGCAGTTTTTTTAAATATGGGGAATGTCTCCAGTATCATGCTATAGATGCACATAGTTGAAGTTGATGTGACCAATTTGCGTGTCTCTTAAGTGTACCTATTGTTATCTGCTCCTTTGCCTCCATGTACCTGGACCAGGTCACTTGATAAGGGTAGAATTTTAGACCTGTATTTTTAGGACAAAATATGTTTAAAATGAAAATGTGTGTTTTCTGACCTGTCCTGCAAACTCATTTCCCCACCTCCACCTTGCACACACACACACAGATGCTTCTGTAATAAATGCCTTGTTGCTTCCTAATCTTTAGATTTTATGTTGAAGTGTTCATGAAAATGTAGGATTAATTTAACATACAACTAAACCAAAACACCACTGGCTATGTTAGCAAAGAAAATATGGAACATGTTGTATGTGAAGAGACGGTACGCTGATTGACAGGCCAGCCTGGAGGAGAGTGGTGTCATCTCTGTGTGTAGGATCAATATAGTCCTTGCAAAATAAATGCAAACTTACAATGTAAGAAAGTGTCAGCAGATGAACATGAGAAAAATTCAATTGTCAAAAGCAAGCACATTTCCTTTTTTTGCTTTGGTACTTCTGCTACAGAACACAGGGATAAACAAGTGTGTATGCCTCTGTTCTCTCAGTTGATATACTGAAACTTACTCTGACATTGTTTTAAGTGGCAAGATATTGCTAAAAGTTTATATTTAAGGATGAGATGAAAATCAAAGTTCTATCCACTAATGGCCTCCAAAGTAGTATGATGCCTTTTGCATGTTAAGGCTAGAGTCCAGCCAAGCTTCCAGTTGGGGTCGTTGTATTTAAGTTCTATCGGCTACTGCATTCTTTACTTTCCATCTTAAACTGCCCAACAGTGGGCCACTCTAATCCAAGAGATGCTGTGTCTCAGTAATTGGTGGTGGATTTGATCGTAGCTCATTAAAAGGCTCAACAGCATTATGATCCTGGGTGAAGACAGCTTTGGACTTTATACATTTTACATTTGTTTTCTTTTCACTGATTCTCTCCAGTGAGCTTTCATGTGTTCTTACTCATTGTGACCTAAGATGAAGAAATCTTTTTAAGTTGGAAACTTGTGCATGATGTCAAGGCAAATGTTAGAAATGCCAGAACAGAGTTACACAACTCTGTGAATGGAGATGGATATCAGACTCCCCCAGCCCTAGCTCCCTCCACTCTTACTGCACATCCTTCCCACAAGGTACAGCAGAATCCCAGTAGAGAAGGTACCTAGCAGATATATGTCATTTTACTTTATTAGACCACATATGCCACCTGTAATTGTCAATAATGACTGCATTTATTTTGGTGGTTATTAAAGTTAATAAATTAACTTTTTTTCCTGTGTACTGCAAACCCATAAAAAGAAGCTGGGTTTTGGAAACTGGAAGATCACTTTCCCTGTTTACTAGTAGACTGTATTTTTGAAGTATAGCACAAGATTTTGAGTGAGAATGGATCTAAAAAAAGAATTTTTACAGCATAGTAGTCTTTTACAAACTCTAATTTATTTGAGACAGAGCAACAAATTAAAGGCCTTCAATCCAGATTGAATGCATGAGATAACATCCACATTTTTTTTTTAAATTTTTTCAACGTTTATTTATTTTTGGGACAGAGAGAGACAGAGCATGAACGGGGGAGGGGCAGAGAGAGAGGGAGACACAGAATCGGAAACAGGCTCCAGGCTCCGAGCCATCAGCCCAGAGCCCGACGCGGGGCTCGAACTCACGGATCGCGAGATCGTGACCTGGCTGATGTCGGACGCTTAACCGACTGCGCCACCCAGGCGCCCCAACATCCACATTTTAAAAACAGCCCCAAACAGACAGAAAACTTTAGAAGTAGAAACAAGGGTCCTTTCCCAAATAAGAATTTGATGTTAAAGTGGCTTAAAAAAAAAGGTATGGAGAGTCATCCCTTTTTATTATGTTTGTAGGGGGCCAGAAAGAGCCCCTGATGACACAAACCTGCCCACTCCATCCCACCCTTACCCCAGGTACCCCAGGGGCTGAATGCTACTGAAACACTAGCAGTGTTTGGTCAAGCATTCCACATCCCAACTGACTGAATCATCTCACTACCTCTATTACACAGATACTATTATAATCCTCTTTACACAGAAGAAGATGTTTAGGGTTAGAGAAGTTAAATGACTGCCAAGTGCACATAGCTAGTAATGACTGAAAATAATACTTACACCCATATTTCACTAGAGAATAGTCACTTTCTTCAGTTGCTCACTTTCTCCAGGCTAGTGATTAAAATGGATCAGAGACAGGATAGGAATTTGGACTGCTGTGGAATGTGCTGGAATGCAAACCCAGAACTACTCCAGTGCATTATCTCCCCATCAGATTTCCCCTCTGCCTTTAAGGGCTTCATAGGTCTCATGGGGACCCAGGCTGCACACCTTAACCCACCCTGACTCCTCTCTTGATTCACAAGTCCTATCGGTCACCACTGTCTTAATACTTTGCCTTTAGTGTCTGTCTTCGATTCTTCCTTCCTTTCCATCCCTGTTTTTGCCATTTTACTTTGAACCCTGATCAGCTCCCATCGGGGTGGTTTAAGTAGCCTCTGTCTTCCTACGGGATGTCCTTGACCAAACTTTAGTCAGGCTCCTCTGCACTCTCTCTCAACTCAAGCAGTTTTTGGGCTTCGGCATTTACCTCTGAATTGCCCAGTTTTAGCAAGAATATTGGTAAGTCAGTTTAGACAGAGTCCCCCTTCTTTAGTATCTGATCACCCCCATCCCCACCCCCGATATCTGCCTGGCTATTCATCTCCTGCCATCTTTCTGGTGATGTCTGGTCATGCTGACCTCCCTTCAGCAAGGATCCTGTTAGGTTGGGTTAGTCAGAAATCTCTCCTTACTCCTGATGTTTCCTCTTACTAATTTTCCAGCCACTGACCCCCTACTCTGTTCCTTGGCTGTCAATTCCCACTCCTCTGTGTATTCAGAGTTGAGCGCAATCTCCCTCCCTTCCCCTCTCTCCACCTCCATTGTTGTCTGGCAGTTTCTATTCCTATTTCTTAGTCTCCTCAAATCAAGTCTGCTGGTATGTTGTAACAAGGGCCAGGAATGCATACTTTTCTTCTGTAATACTTTCCAGCGTCTCGTAGCGTTATAGGGTGAATCGTCGTAAAGTACACCTCTCATGGAGCTAGTGCTTTCTTCAGAAACTTTTAGTGGTTTCCTACCACCTACCAAATATATTTCTTTTAGTCTCAGATTTCAGGCTGACTTCTAGTAATTTCAAGTGCATACTCTGTGTTCTAATTGAAATAGGTTGTCGTTCCATGAACATACTGGTCTTCTCAGTCTCCACGTGGGGTTTTTCCTGTCCCCTCTGCTTGGACTGTCTGCTCCCAGGCCTCAATGAACTCTCTGTTACCATGTAGGTCATATGCTACTTTCCCTGTAAGCATCCCCAGGTCCCGTCCTGACAGTCATCCTTCTGTCCTGTGAATGTCCAGAATACATAGTTTATATCTGTCCTGTTGTAATTATTATATGTGGCATTTATTTCTATTATGATCTGTCTTATCTCTCCAAGGTAGTAGCACTTCAGAAAAGCAAGGGATACTACTTATTTTCATTTATCTTTCCCAGAACAACAGTGCATTCCATTTAGTAGATACTCAGTAATTGCTTATTGAATGTGTAAAAGCCCAATCAACCAAAACCACCCGGAACAAGACTGTAGTTTGACAGAATCATATTTATTGTCTTGTAGTGAAGGAGGGAATTCCAAAGAACCATAGAAATCCCCTGACAACAGGTAGGAGGGGATAACTTTTGAGGTTGGGGATTTTGAGGAGATTCTAAGAGACAGGGGGCTCAGTTTTGGATTGGTTGCTGTTACTGAGGTGGGATTAGAAGTGGGAATTGTGGCTCAGTTGGTTAAGTGTCTGACTCTTGATTTCGGCTGAGGTGATGATCTCATGCTTTGTGGGTTTGAACCCCACATTGCAATGGCTCTGGGCTGACAGTGCAGAGCCTGCTTGGGGTTCTATTTCTCTCCCTGCCCCTCCCCTGCTCGCTCACTCTCTCTCCCTCTCCCTCTCCCTCTCCTTCTCTCTCTCTGTCAAAATAAATAAATAAACGTTTAAAAAATGAAGGAGAATCTTCATACACATGCAAGTCTAAGTCCATTGTCTGTACTTAATTTTACTATCCCTTTAAGTGACTTTTCTTTTACTTGAGCCACCAGATAATCCTGTGTTTTTATTCAACTCTCCTATCTCTGCCTCATTGTTCATTCTTAATATAGATAATAGAGCTGCAGAGATGTGCTAAGAACATTTTCAGAATTTCTTTGCTTTCTTGTCCACTTCCCTGTCTCTCAAGTGTCTTTGATTTAATGGATCAGAACCCTGGTTTCGTTAGTGTGTTTGTGGAGTGTGGTAAATAAACATACACGCCTCCCCCAACCCCTGCCACACAGATACAAAGTGGGATGTAAAGCTGTTTTTATTAAAGTTTTCCCCAGAGCAAAAACAAGTATAACCAATGCTAGAAATTGTTAAGCCATTTTCTTCTGAACCTGCAATCTTTAAAATTAGGTTAAAACTCTTTATGGCAGGCTTTTTTCATGGTATCTTCAGATACTCTGTTCTCTGTTGTAGAATTTCTCATGGCGGACATTTTTAAAAGGTACCAGATTCCATCCATTCCAAGATACTTTCCCTCATTCCTTCTGAATGAACCCCCTAATAAAACCCCTAAAGATTTATTATTTTTTCTTTAAATGGATACCACAGCTGAAATCATATATTATTTGGCTCAATTTAAACATTAATGTTTCTTCACCTGCATTTATCAACCTGTCTACAACCAGAATGTTTAGAAGCAACAATTTAAAAAAAAAAATGACCTCACCATTTTAGAATTCACAAGGAGAGGTGTTCCATTAGCAAACTGCTCAATTTCTGATTCAATAGAACAAGGTAATTTGTCCAAAGGTAGAAGCCTCCCTACCTAATTTTGTTGAATGTTACCTGGGCAGCCCTGGGCACACAACAGAGAAAGAGCATGCCAATATTTTTGGTGTGTGCTATATATCAGAATGTGATTATAATCATTATATCCCTATTTGCATTTCTCTGGCTCTCTGTTTTCTTTTTAATTGGGTTATAAAACAATTAGTTAACACCATGTCTTTTTAGAACTCCCCAAGTGGGCCAGAAGCTGTTTGTTCTCCCTGGACTGATGAGGGAGGGACCCTCAGGAATCTCATTTTATTTACAGCAGGGTGAAGGTCAGAGAGAAACAGTTTTTGTTCTTGTGCTGTTGCTTTCAGTTGTGACCTCTCTTGCATTGTTTGGCTTCCCTTCCCCCCCGCCCCTGTGCTTTGAAGAGCCGCACACCAGGTGTTCCTGTTCTGAATTACACATGAAAGAACCTCATCCCTGGACTAATTAACTAGTAAACTGTACCCGCCTCCCCTGGGTTTAATTGATGCTGCTCTTAAAAAGGGAAGGCAGTCCTCACCCCCTCTGATTCACACCACGGTCCTCTCTTCTTTATCTTTCTTAAATGTAGAGGATGTTCCAGATGATTTTGACATCTAGGTAAGGCGCCAGGGCCAGTAGCATAGTTCATAAAACAGTTACCCTGGGTGAAAGGAAACTACTCTGGACTTTCCTTCATGAGTTTTTAAAGCCGTGAGTGTGACTCTTTCTCCAGGGAGTGACATGTCCTGAGTGATCTACTTGCTCACAGTACCAAGACCCAGAATCTCATCAGTAACTTTCTGCATTTCTGCATTTGATTTTCCTTCTTATTAAAGAGGAGCAGGAAGTCAGTATGCCGATCAGTGTTTTTTATTTTTATTTTTATTGTGGTAGAAATCCTAGACAAATATTAAAAGTTGTAGAATCAGTTGGTAGATCCTCTTGTCTTCTAGTATCACAATTGTTAGATAGATTTTAATTTTCACAAACAGGGATCCAGTCTCCTTGTGTAGTGGACTTTTAATACTACGGGCAGCCTACTCTTAGCATTGACACGTGTTCCAGGGAAATGTAGGACTACGTGTATGTGTTGTGCAACAGTCTAACCTTTCTTTTTTTCCTGCCCTCTCTTCTAGAGCATCTTATCCTATATTTAAGAATGCCAGGATTTAAAATTCAGTTTATGAATTCTGTATGTCCTTCCATCATCATTTGGCTGTGATTATATTGTTGTTGATTTTGCTTGTTTGGTTTCAAAACCAGAATTAAAATATTTAGAGTCAATTATTTTGTGTGGGAGCATTTTAAAATGCTCTCTTTAAGAATAGTTTTAAGAATAGTTTTAATTTAAAAAAAAATATTTAGTTTTGAGAGAGAGAGAGACAGAGACAGAGGCAGAGACAGAGTGTGAGCAGGGAAGGGACAGAGAGAGGGATGGGCACACAGAATCCGAAGCAAGCTCCAGGCTCTGAGTTGTCAGCACAGAACCTGATGTGGGTCTCAAACTCACAAACCATGAGATCATGACGTGAGCCGAAGTCGGATGCTTCACCAACTGAGCCACCTTAGCCAACTGAGCCACTGTGCCCCAAGAAGTTTCTTATATAACACATAGATTTCTTATGAGTATAGTTAACAATACTGTAGTGCATATTTTAAAGTTACCAAGAGAGGGGCACCTGGGTGGCTCAGTTGGTTAAACATCTGACTTCGGCTCAGGTAATGATCTCATGGTTGGTGGGTTTGAGCCCCACTTTGGGCTCTGTGCTAACAGCTCAGAACCTGGAGCCTGCTTCCGATTCTGTGTCCTTCTCTCTCTGCCCCTCCCCTGCTCAAGCTCTGTCTCTATCTCTGAAAAATAAATAAATGTTAAAGAAAAATTTTAAATTACCAAGTGAGTGAATCTTAAAAGTTCTTATCATAAGAAAAAAATCGTATGTGTGGCAATGGATGTTAACTAAACTTACTGTGGTAATCATTTCACAACGTACAACTTCTATATAAATTTGGACTAGGGTTGCTTCTTAAAATTCCAGCCCATGTATATAAATATTCCTGGTATAGTTTCCTCCTGAGTAACTTACCTATAAGAGCCCCCACTCCCTTGTTTTTCCCTTGTTATCCACTTCACATGAGCAGTCGTGGACATTTATTATTCTGGTACTAACTTCCAGAGCGGGGCATGAAAAACCAAAAAAAAAAAAAAAAAATTAATCATGCATGTAATTATTCCTCTAAAGTAAGAAAACAAATAAGGAAATTTTTGTTTTTGTAAAAGGCATTGCATATTAAAAAATAAATAAAAACTAGTTAGTCATCCTGTCAGAAACGTTTGCACTGTGGCCAAGGATTTACTTATTGGATTGCACACTGGGTACACATGATAATATTAGAAAGGTTTAAAAATTTTATTATGAACTTTTAACTTTGCTTCATTGAAAGCTATTTGAGAATGGTTGTTGTCCAAATCTATCATTTCTGCATCCTGACCCATGGTAGAATGCTTTGGTATTTGTGTGATCAGTACGTGTTTGTTGAATATAACTGAACTTAACTTTCTTATTTATTTTTTTACTTATCATTAGGTGTTGAAAAGAGCTAGGAAGGGGAACTTGACAGGATGGTAGAGCAAATAGCTCCCTTAAATTATTAACAAATGATAACAAAACGTGGTCATGCTCCCTGAGTCCTTTAGGACTTGAGTGAATCTGAAGTTTGCTTCTGACATGAGAGGGGGAAAAAAATAAAGAAAAAAAATGCTGAGAATCTAGTTCAGTGTAGACAAAATGTACAGGTTGTAGATTTGTACCCAGTGATCCTGTTAAGTCTGAAAATACTTGTTTTAAACATAGACACAGTTTTAATAACACAGATGTGTACTGTTCTCTCTCCCTCTCTTTTTCTCACATATCCTACACATGGCAATCACATGAATATACACTATACACCATTACTCACATACTTCACAATTCTTTAAGTATAAATAATAGCAGCTGCAGATCTAAAAACATCCACCTGATATTCACTTCTGTTGTACATGCGCATCTTCTGCATATTCTTACAGTGAGATTATAAATATATTTAAAGTTAATGCGGCATATTTAAAATGTTAGTTTAGTAATGCATTTCAATATAAAATGGATTACTCTTACTTTGTGGAATGGAATCAAGTGGTATAAATAAATAAATTCAATGAACAGTAACTGAGCTTTTACTTATACAGTAAATATAGTACTGGATTCTGGGTCTTAGAAAATGCATCAGATAGATCTCTTGCCCTCTAGAAACTCCCAGTGTAATGTCAAAGAATGTCACACAAATAAAACCATGCAACACAGTGTTATAAATGTTGTAATAAAGACATTTAAAAAATACTACAGATGTACCCAGAAAGGTTAATAACTCTGAGGAGGTGGATAAAAGTTTTCTGAGGCAGTATCATTGGAGTTGAATCTTGAATGATGGATTTTTGAGGGCAATTTGGAGATTCCTAGTTTGGATAATTAGGTGAATGGTGGTAATTTAACTGGGAATCAGAAGGAGGTATAGGTTTGAGGAATGGAAAATAATGAGTCACTTGTGGATATGTTAGATGTTAGTGGTTTGGGACACCTAGAAAGAGAGGTAAAAATATGGAACTGACATTTGGGATAGAAATGAGAGTTGAATATATAAATCTCTCTCTCTCTCTCTCTCTCTCTCTCTCTCTCTCTCTCTCTCTCTCACACACACACACACACACACACACACACACGTGGTTGTCTTTGAGGTATAGTTGCTAGTTGAAGAGAGCCAGGAGTTGAGCACATTTACCCACACAGGGTGTGTAGAGGAAAAAGAATAATATCCACATGAAAGGAGCCAGCCAAAAGTGAGGAGGAGAAGCACTGGTCAGTGCTGTGGATTCCTAAGACCACCATGGCCCCTGACTCCTCTCTGTTCTCCTTGAGGACTTAGGAAGTGTGCTGAGCTCACTTTCTCTTTTTCCTTTTCTGTCACCCCTATTTTTATACTCATTAGTCTAGAAAACTATACACTTCTTTTTCTTTTGCTGCCCTTCCCAACAGACCATCCTTAATTAAACTTCATCAGTTGAAATGAAATATCCACATACGAGTAAGTAAAAATTTTTGAATTCTGAAAGTCCAGCACATTGGAGTAGATTCAGATTTATTAGAACATGATTTTTATGAGAACATGACTTTTTACCATCTGCCTTCTCTTTTATTCAGATAAGGAGGTTGGTCTTATCCTCTTATGTTCTCTCTCCTAATATATATATATCTTACTCATTAAAGCTAAAACTTTCAGAAGACAGTGGTCATGCACATTATTTGCTCTAGACTCACTGTTTTTTTTTCAGTAATAATCAGATGTAGTTATTTTATTGAAGCAGCTGAATGTATCAGCTATATATTTTTTTCACACCACTCACTGCTTTCAGATGTGCTATTTCAGATCTGACTTTTCTGCTCCTTGGTTATATTTCTAACATATCCTGTGGTTTTCTCACCGACTCCTATCCCTTTGTTTTCTTGCCTCTCCTGGCAACTTTCTTATCTTTCCAGATATATGCTATACATAGGCAGTCTTAAACACACATACACACATGAATGCATGCACACACATAAATACATATATCCATTTTTTGGAATTTTTACCATGGGCATTTTATTTTATTTTATTTATTTTATTTTATTTATTTTGGGACAGAAAGAGTATATGTGTGTGTGTATGAGCAAGGGAGGGTCAGAGAGAGAAGGGAAGAGAGAATGTGAGGCTTGAACCCACGGCCATGAGATCATGACCTGAACCAAGATCAAGAGTAGGACACTTAACCAACTGAGCTACCCAGGCACCCCTACCGTGGGCATTTTAGAATTATGTAAAAATATATAGGGAGTTCTACCCTAAAAAAATACACAAAAACCTAAAACTATAATGTTGATTTTTCAACCTTTTTAAACTTTGACCCTAACATTTAAAATTTTTCACCCAATTATCTTTTGGATTCTCTTTATTAAATTTATCTCATTTTATAGAAGTTAAGAATCTTTCATTTGCAGTGAAATAAACTCAACTCAGACTAACTTAAACTAGTTTGATTTTTAGTATCTTTGGTTTTCTGTACTTCTTTTCTATTATCTTCTAGCTTATTCTGTTTTAATTTATTACTAGAACTCAGGCCAGACTCAGGCTTCATCCTCAAGGACAGTTGTAGCTCTCCATTGAGAAGGAAGATCCGTTCTCTATGTGCAATTCAAAAAAATTCAAAGAATGCCTGATTTGGATACATACCCATCCCTGCACAATTTTTCTGTGGTCCGTAAGATCAAGTGCAGGGCCAGGTATGGGCCCTGTACACACCCAAACCACAGTATAGGAGAGGAATACCTTCTAAGAAAAAGGGGTGTTTTATGAGATGAGGAAAAGGATAGCATGCTGGACCAATGAAATGAGTAGTTAACACAGTCTACAGCATCCCATTAGAAAATAATAAAAAGTACATTAGTCATGACAAAAATGATATTTCTATTGTACTGAACTTGTTTTTAACAGATATAGACTAAAACTCTTAATATGTTGCTAATAACTAAAATGGGTTATTCAACTGAAAATGTGTTTAACATTCCTTCAAAAGAACCTTCATTATAGATGTATTTTCAGTATTTTTTTCCAAATTATTCTTTGCTTTAAATGAGTATGATCCATCCAACTAATTATACCCAGTATAATCACAAGGTGAAGTTAAGTCATGACTGAATGTTTGTATAGATTAACAGTAGTCAGAGTAGTCAGATGTTCTTGTAAATATGCATAATTGTGTTCAAGTCTATCAACACTTCCCAGTGTTTCTATTTGCACACGGTATCTGGAAGAAATATGGAAACTCTCCACTTCTGTTCTTTCTCCATTGTTATTTTCCTATTCTAGCAATAGTGTCCCAAATGGTGTCTCTGCTTACCACTTCACTCCTCTTTCGCAAATCCATTCCTCAACAGCAGTCCCAGGGACACCATTAAAATATAAATCAGATTGTATTATAATCATATCATATTATTCCCGTTTGAAGCCTTCCAGTGGCTTCTCACTATAACTGGAATTAAATCCAAATTCTTTGCCTTGGCCAATAAGGCCCTGCAGAATAGAGCTTCTGCTTACCTCTTATAACTTCACTTGAGCCACTATCCTCTCACTTATGAAGTTGACATCACATGACCATTCAATGTGAGGAACATGTCAAAAGCTGTCCCCATATCAGAGCCTTTGCAGACACTAATCCTACTGTGTGAAACTGCCCCTTTCCCTGCTCCCACCCCAAAGTCTGGTTTCTTCTCATCCTTTAGGCCTCTGCTAAAATGTCAAGTTTAGGGGGTTCTTCCTATCTACCCTATCTCAATAGTATGTCATTGATACTTTTTTCTCTAGCTCTTCACCATGTTTCTTTCATATATTTACAGAAATTAAGCAGATTTTTATGTCATTGTGTTTACTTGTTTATTGCCTATCTTCACCATCAGACTGTCAGCTTCATGAGAGAAGAGTAAAGGTCAATGCCTGTTTCTTCACAGTCTACTGTTAATATTTAGCACAGTGGTGACAGAATATTTGCTCAGGAAATACTTATCAAAAGACTAACAGAATAAACTTAATAATCTTACTAAGAAAACTCATCTATTTGGTAATTAATTAAAAATATTCTTCAATGAGGGGCCCTTGGGCAACTTAGTCAGTTAAGCGTCTGACTCTTGGTTTCAGTTCAGGCCATGATCTAGCAGTTTTGTGGGTTGGAGCCCTGGGTTGGGCACTGTGCTGGCAGCTCAGAGCCTGCTTGGGATTCTCTCTCTCCCCTTCTCTGTTCCTCCTCCGCTCATGCTGTCTCTGTCTCTCTCAAAATAAATAAATAAGTAAAAATATCCTTCTGTACAATAATAACAACAACAACAACAACAACAACAACAAGGAAAATACCACCAATAGCAGTACAAACACTGCTAACAAGAGGAAGGATGTTCATCAAAAGGAGGGACAAAAAAACAAACAAAAAACAGCCTCCAGAGAAGCTAACTAAGGCTGGCTAGATGTTCATAGAAGAAAAAAAAATGTGACTCAAAGGATAAAAATTATCCATGGTAAAGCATTTCATCAAGTCCAAGCAGATTGTGCTAGGTGTCTGCCAGAAAGGATCTTATTTCCCTAAGGAAAATGGTAGACTGCCATGGGGACTGTGAGCTAATCTGAGGGCAACAGGAAGCAACTGATGTAAAAATTAGACCAAACTAGACAATACTGTTCTGAAACGTGCTTACTTCTCTATGTGTTTGGTTTGTGGCCCAAGCTTCCCAAATTAGAGTCTGGTGATGTTGAAGGCAGGGTGGGAGAATGTATCATACTCGGGGGTGGGGGTGGGGGGGTTGTTGTTTTAGTGGGGAAGGGCAGTGAGGAGACTCAGGAATGGAAATGCCTTACCAAGTCTGTAATGGGTCTTCAACTTTATTCTGCACTCTGACAGCAGGAAGCGTAGCAGGAGTATGGAAAAAAAAGCTTAGGAACCTTCTCAGCCTCTGCCTCCAAGTTGCTTGTAAATGAATCTAATGCAAAAATTTAGAACTGCCATGGCAGTGACCGGATGGCCTTCATAAAATGATGAGGTAAACTAGATAACTAACTTATTTTATTAAGTTCGGCCTTTATTTGAAAAATATCATGGGGGCACCTGGGTGGCTCAGTGGGTTAAGCATCCGACTCTTGGTTTTTGCTCAGGTCATGATCTCACAGTTCATGAGTTCAGTTTGAGACCTGCATCAAGCCTGCTTGGTATTCTCTCTCTCTTTGCCCCTCCCCTGCTCACATGCATGCTCTCTCTCTCTCTCTCTCTCTCTCTCTCTCTCTCTCTCTGTCTCTCTTTCCCTCGAAGTAAATACACTTAAAAAGGAAATATTATGATATTTATTTATAATGTACAATCTCATGTTAAAACCACTTGTAATATATGCCAATCATATAATACTTAATATAAGGACACAACTATAGAGCCGGTTTGTTGAGCATCAAGGAGGGCTGAGAAACATAAAATTGGACCTGAAGCAGGATATAGTTAAGTGGAAAATGTGAGGAAAGGAAAGGATTCCACATAGGCAGAACTTTATGTGAAGGTGAATGGTAAGGTAAGTCAGTGCATCATGGGCAATGACCCCAGAGAGAGCTGTTCACTGCAGACCAGAGAGAACTGAATGACAAGATGGTGGGGCTAGACACAGCTAGATTATGAAGGATCCTGTGCACACGTTTAAGATTTTGACAGAGGGATTCCAAGGAATGTATTTCAGCTAGAGAATGACAGGGTTATTCGGAATGTGTATATACATACTTGTAAATATATACAAAAATATTTCCATAGCCTCTTTCATCAGTCTAAATAAAAGGTGCTTACTGAGCTGAATGGGATGGTGGTTGTTGACATGCAGACAAGTGGCAGATTAAAAGCCTAAGCCATGCAGGCTCTGTAGGACATAGTTATTTATGAGTTAGGTGGGGGACACGTAAAGTGAGAAGAAGGAGGATGATTTCCTGTTTCTTTCCCTTGAGCAGCAGGGTGCTTTGTGGTGCTCTGACTGAATAAGGAGTACTGGAAGGGGCACCCACATGAATAAGTACAGTTTTTAGCACATTGATTTTGTATCTTCTGAAAGGCCTCCAATGGAGATATTGAGTAGATACTTGGCTAAGGGGGCTTTGCAATGTGTAATAAGGGTCCAGGAAGGAGATGCAGATTTTGAAGGCATTGGTATGTAGGCAGGGGGTTAAAATATGGGAATGGGTGTAATTATATAGTGAAGAATACCTGTAAAAGTGGAGTGTCCTGAAAGCCTAGGGAGTTCGTAAGGAAGAACGTGGCCACAGTGGTTGAAGTGCTCCTCAGATGTGAAGCAAAGTGTGGATCTCAAAGTACCCCTGGTATTCAGTGGTATGTTGGTCACAAGAGGTCTAGTACCAGCAGTCTTGGGGGATAGATGGTACAGAAACCAAGATGATGTGAGTGGAGAAGAGAATAAGAAGTGAGGGAATGTCAAAACAAAAAGAAAGTTCCAGACCTATCTCTCTTTGGAAGTAAAGTGATGTCTGGGGGAAGTTTTTTTGTTGTTGTTTGTTTTTGTTTCTGTTTTTCTCCTTTTATGTTTCAAGATGAAAAAGACTTTAGTTTGTTACTTTGTTTAAATGCTGAAGGAGGGGCGCCTGGGTGGCGCAGTCGGTTAAGCTCCGACTTCAGCCAGGTCACGATCTCGCGGTCCGTGAGTTCGAGCCCCGCGTCCGGCTCTGGGCTGATGGCTTAGAGCCTGGAGCCTGTTTCCGATTCTGTGTCTCCCTCTCTCTCTGCCCCTCCCCCATTCATGCTCTGTCTCTCTCTGTCCCAAAAATAAATAAACGTTGAAAAAAAAAAAAATAAATGCTGAAGGAGTGACAGAGGAGGTTAAAGTATGGGTATTGAAACTGAATATTATTTCAACATCAACACTTCTGTTAGACTACATAGAAACAATTTAAAAATGTTCCCTGAGTTTTCTTTTTATTACTGCATAGAGGTCATAGTCAAAGAAAGTTAGGAAACCAGAAGGGCAGAGATTTGCCTGCAGTGATTGGGAGGCATGACATTAGATCACGCTTGAGGTAGTTATGTTCCTACAGATTTCATAGGTGCTCAATAACTCAGTGACTGGATAAATGTTTTGTACCTCATGCTATTCCTGAGGGAAAGGGAAAAAGGGGGGATCGAAAGGTTTTTCACAGTGGAAGTGATTGGGATTTAGGGAAAGAGAAATAGAGGAAATGAAAGGTAATGAGAAGTAAGCACATTCCTGGTGTTTCCTGATGGGGCCTGTGTTGAGGTCTTCAAGGTCTTCATGTCCCTTATGGAATTGCTGTGAGAGTCCTCCTATATCAAAGTTTTCTATAGGAAAGTTTGACCTACATAATAAGTTCATAAAAAGAAAATTTACAATGGGGTATTGTGTTTGCATTAAAAGTAAGCGTTTTTGTATATTTTTGACCCAGGATTAAAAGTCAATCTAATTTTACTGTAATTCATGATTTTGTCTTTTAGAAGATTTAGCGATATTTATAATCATCAGAAAATGTCTCTCATCTTACTTTCACAGAGATTCTCTTTGTGCTTAGAGTTTGAGGCTATCTATGATATCACTACATTATTCAGAATGGAATCTGGAGTAAAACAAAACCCTGTTTTACACATACGAATATGTGTCACAGATACTACCATCATGTATTTATGGTTATTCTTCACTTATTATATGCTGAATGACTAAATTATAATAAAAGCTGAATAACCCCTTTTAGGTTTAGAAAGGATAGTGGCTATCTTTGAGAAATATTTTATTGAATTAGTCCATTAGTCTCCAATGGAGACCACTGGCGAATATAAGTCACTGGACCCTAGTTCTTCTCTAAGTAGGACCAAATTTGTGTTGTGCTGCAGTCCTGAGGAACCATCCAAAATCCACTTCTTTTCTTTTTTTTTTTCCATAATATTCCACAACTGACTTATAGAAGAATATTTGCATAACTAAAGGTGATTTTAATATATGTTATTTTCATTGGGGCCTGCACTGTCCAATTATTCTTTTTTTTTTTTTTTTTTTTTTGCTGGAGGAATTACTGAAGTGTGTCAGGAGTTTGATTTTCACCTTCTTCTGTGAACTAATCAATGAGTGGTTTTGTCAGGAAAAGCCATACTCAGATGTCCTAGTGCTGTTTTTAGAACAGACCTGTTGTGTGTATTGTGTGATTCTGGTTTCCAAGTAATTTATGTGCAGGAAATACAAAGCAAAATGTTTCTACTTACTTTAAAAACTGCATTAGCCAATAAGAATGGTTTGCTGCTGAGCAGGCACATTATGAAAGATTATATTATGTGGGAGGAGAAGTCCAAGTACAGAATAGATCTGGACAGTGGCAGCAGGGGGAGTAGGGGGTGGAGGGGGTCAGGGGAAGATAGAGATACTTTTTTAAAAAATAAATTTAAAAATTAGCATGCAATATTCAACATGAGTCTATTAGTATTCTAGATTTCTTTTAAAAATGAAACTTCAGGGGCGCCAGGGTGGATCAGTCCATTGAACGTCCGACTCTTGATTTCAGCTCACGTCATGGTCATGATCTTGCAGTTTGTGGATTCAAGACCCGCAGTGCAGAGCCTGCTTGGGATTCTCTCTCACTCTGTCACTCCCTGTTGCTCTGCATCTCCCCTGTTTGCTCCCTCTCTCTCAAAATGAATAAACTTTAAGAAATTTTTAAAAATGAAAATGCAGCTTCACACAAGTATTTTACTAGAAATTTAATTGCATTTTTAAAATCAGCATAACAGTGCATCAGCTTGATTGATTTATTTTATTTATTTTTTAATTTTTATTTTTTATCACAAGAAGGATGGTACTGTTCTTTCAGGGAAAGGTGAGACTCTTGAACTTAGCCTGTAGCTTCTGGAGGGACATTGTGGGAATGAGAGGGTATGGGCTGTTTACCCAGTCTGGACGACCAGATGCTCAACCCTGGGCCTTGGTGGGGCAAGGTTAGTTTAGAAAGAACATCTTCCTATTCTGCATGTCAGTTATGATACCTAGTTTGTTTCGGTAAACACAATTGTAACTATTTCTCTGTGTTTGGAATATGCCTGATATTTATGCCAAAATGATTTATAGTCAACTCTTGATTGAATCTCAAGGTTGGTACCAGTGATAACAAGAAAGGTGTATATCTTGTTGTAATTTATATTGCTTTTGAGATATACTCCATAACTTACTACAGAATATGCAACTTTCTTATAATGTTTGTAGATAAATTATCCAATTATTTGATGGTTGGGTGATGAAAAATGGCCTGCAAGTAAGCTTTAATGAAGGGAAAGAGTTTGTGGAAGGCATAAATTGAAGTTGCTTTTCTCTGAAAACTTGCTTATACATAACTTAGAGTAGGACTTTTTATGCTGCTCATTAGTGTGTATATTCAGTGTAATTCAGGGAATTTAAAAAGGAGAGAAAATGTTTTTCTAACTGTATCTGTTTCTGATATATCCTGACACAATTTTTACAGTATTAGCTGCTATTTTGAATTATTTATTTATTTATTTATTTATTCATTCATTCATTCATTTATTCATTCGTTCGTTCGTTCATTCAGATCGGCACTGGTGAATAGAGTGTTTTCTATGCAAGTACTTCTTTTCATCAAGACACAAAGGAAACATCCCTCAGGATGCTGGTGGATCAGAGGGCATGAACACTGAGGTAGTTGCTCTGAAGATGGTCTACTTGTCCATACACCTGAGTGAGGCCAGATGAAGTTCATAGTCAGTAGAAAGCAGGCTATGACTGCTCTGCTGTCTTTCTATAATGATATTGACAAGAACTTGCTGGTCAAATCTTGGCTTTTGTTGGTGAGCTTTGTGCTTAACCTCTCACCTTGGTTGACATTGAACTTGCCTCTAATGGCTTCACAGCCCAATAGCAGTTTCTCAGCTCCTTAAGTAAGCATCACATTAGTTCAAGTTAACATCACTCTGTGTCCTTCACTTTTTGTGTAGAGTTATGTTCTGCTGACCTCTAATTCACTTACAGAAATTGCTTCTAAGAACATTTCTTTTCCAGATTTTTCAGGAAAGAAATGGGAGCAAAATAAAGATCTGATAGTTTAGCTCACTGAGCTCTTCCAGGGGTTGTTATGGCTTATATCAAATAGCCTAATGTCTGATTTCTCCTATTCTGGTGTATTTTTAGGATATAGATTACCTTTAAATATTCTAATCTTGTTGTTCCCTTTTGTCCTGTGGACAAAATACCAAAAGGACATGTAACCTTCTATGAAGGTACTGCTGTGTTTAGAGTGATAATATGCTTTAATCCGTGGTGGCAGTTCATCTTGAGACATAACCTACGCTCTCTTTCTTTCTTTCTTTCTTTCTTTCTTTCTTTCTTTCTTTCTTTCTTAAAGGCAGAGAGAGACAGAGCATGAGCAGGGGAGGGGCAGAGAGAGAGGGAGACACAGAATCCGAAGCAGGTTCCAGGTTCCAAGCTGTCAGCACAGAGCCTGATGTAAGGCTCGAACTCACAAACCGCGAGATCATGACCTGAGCCGAAGTCGGATGCTTAACTGACTGAGCCACCCAGGCGCCCCGTAACCCTCCCCTTCTTAATGAACTAGACTTTGATCTTGTATAGATACTTCTGACCCTCTTTGAGCCATTTAGAATTTTTTTAACTCTTAAAAGTGAAGAAGAAACTTCTTTTTGAGGGGAGAAACCCAGAACCCCAACTCCAGTGTCCTGCTTGGCTTGTAAATCAAGTCCTTCCCTGTGTTAGGACATATTCCTGGGTCTGTGGTTATTGTCCCTAGTCATAAAAAATTATATTATCTGAAGCCATTTTCTAAAATATTCTAAGCCCTTGATAGCTTTTTATGAAATGCTGATGCCACAAAATCGTTTATTTTATAAGCATTTAAACCAGACTGAGGATGGTAAAGCAAGAGGTCAATTGAACCCAAAGGTAAGAATTCAGCAATTCCCAGATTTGCCTGGTTGAGGCTCAGTCTGTTGTGGGACCAGATCTCATGTTAGAGATAATGGAGGATAACAGGGGCCCCAGGATATTTGAGAGCACTTGCCTCAAACAAAAGATGTTGTTATTTTTCTCATTTATTAGGTTTAATGTTTTCCACTCTTTTTTTTTCAAGAAAAGTCAGAAGTCTAGATATTTATGTAAAATGTCCTTGCTTTTAAATGTTTCTCAAAAAAGAGGGAGAAAACCACACTGAGGACTAAAAAACATAACTCTTAAGTCAGATCAGATCCTTGGATCATCCATTTAAGTCTTCTACCATAAGGGGAAGTTACAGGCATATTTTATTTCTATTGCTCTCAATCAAATATATGGTCTCTTTATTTAGTCTTAAGGTGACTAACAGGTAGCTAGACTTTCTGATATTACCTTGGACAAGAGATATTTAATTCTTCATTTTTGAAGACCTTGTAATACTTCCCTTTCTTGTTCCAAATAAAATCCGTTTTGCATTTTGCATTTTGTTTTTGTTAGATGATAGAGTTGGACAATTGTGAAATAATAGTTGGAACATTTATTTTGGAATAGAAAAGCATTTTTGCTCTCTGGATCTTTATCACATATTGCATTTAGAAAAGTAGCTAATTTAAAGTGGCTAACATTTAGTAAGTACTCAATGAACATTTACTAAATTAAAAGCAATAGGCCTTTTTTTTTTTAAATTTTTTTTTTCAACGTTTATTTATTTTTGGGACAGAGAGAGACAGAGCATGAACGGGGGAGGGGCAGAGAGAGAGGGAGACACAGAATCGGAAACAGGCTCCAGGCTCCGAGCCATCAGCCCAGAGCCTGACGCGGGGCTCGAACTCACGGACCGCGAGATCGTGACCTGGCTGAAGTCAGACGCTTAACCGACTGCGCCACCCAGGCGCCCCGCAATAGGCCTTTTAAACAGAGGGGGAAAAAGTGTTGTTGAAGAAAAAAAACTGGAGATCAATCTAATACACTGCAGGTGGTAATGTAAATTGGCATAACTATTTGAGAAACTGTTGGACAATATCTCCTAAAGTTGAACATGTAAATGAATACCCATAACTCCAATAACATTTCCAAGTGTGTGTCCAACAGATATGCATACATATATTTACCAAAAGATATGTGCTATAATATTTAGAGTAGCACTGTTCCTAATAGACCAAATCAAGAAGTAGCCCAAATGCCCAGCAAATATAGAATGCATAAAGTGTTGTCTGTTCTTAAGATGAGAAACTGTGCAGTAATGAAAATATATGATCTACAACTATATACAACTGTATATGAATTTCACAAACATAATGGTGACCATATGAGTCAAGCCCAAAATCATCTGTATACTATAAGATTCCACCTATGTGAGGAACAATAATTGACAAACTGAACTATGCTCTTTATAGTACAAGAATAGTTGTTACCCTGGGGATGTTAGTAATGAGAATGGAATACAAGGGGAGTGCTTTTTGGAGTGTTGGTAATGTTTATTTCTTGATCTTGGTGTAGGATTTCATAGATACATTCAATTGTTACAGATACTGCATTGGACACTAAGACTTGTGCGAATTTTTCTATGTTTATTATTCTTTAATAATACACTAAAATGAAAGAGGTAATAGGTCTTTTAAGTTCAATGAAATAATTGTATGTAATCAAAGGAAATATATTTATTTTTAATATTCTATTATTACCTGTTTTAGGTAAAAGGATAAACTGAGTGGAGTATATTGTTAAGTAGAGGTAGTACTCTATAAATTATGGTTTTACATAATTATATTTAAGGTGTAATTCTTGCCAAGTTCAGAGATATTTTTAAAAATCTGCATTGATTTTATAAAATCTGTAAAGTAAAATATAACCTCAAGTGTGAATCAGTTAGTCATGTATACAGCATGCTCAATATATTGCCTCTCATTTCTTAATGGTTTCTCACAATGTTTGATGATGAATAGTTCTAATGATGTGTAGTTTTTAATGAAATAGGAAACCTCTATGTAATTTTTTGTTCATTATAGAAGTTAAAGAATTTTAGATTTGTTATACAGAGCATGATACCCAGAGGAAGTTTCCCCACATTGTTCATACTCTTAGTTTTTGAAGGAATACTCTTTTCAAACAACCAAATGCTTATTTTATATATCTAACACTAATAACAAAACTACAATTTAAATTTAAATCATAGATTAAACTCAGAATTTTAAGAATCATGCGTGACCAAATATCATTATAAAATAGACCCTCTTTTTTTTTTTTTTTTTTTTTTTTTTTTTTTTTTTTTTTTTTTTTT
>NW_024412407.1:24415041-24417847 GCF_014898765.1 Herpailurus yagouaroundi
TTTTTTTTTTTTTTGGTGAAGAAACAGACCCAGAAAGGTTAAGGGTATATCTAAAGACCTGTCATTATTCTCATTACTGAGACCAAAACTCTTCAGCCTGTCTTTTCAGTCTACAGAGAACACTCACATGCATAATCTCAGTTCCTGCTAGTATTAATAGGGATACATTTGTGTAATTTTAAGTTGTTCTCCTATTATCTGCCAAATTCCTGTTTACAATAACCCTATGTTGTTATGATATATTTTCCTGTTATGTTATTTGCCTTGCTGTTTTAGATGCCTTGATTAAGGAATAATGTTAGATCAATTCGATTCTATTTTATTAGAAGCTTTTTCAGGTTTGACCAAGAATATGATCTCTGCTTTCATCTGTAGATGACTTTTCCTGCCTACAAGTGAATAAATACAATTACTGCTGAATAGGGATTTCCTAGGGATTAAAAAAAAATATCTGTGATCATGTCAACTAATCTCATCTAATTGTATTGATATTATTAAGATGCTTAATGCCCTTTAATTGTTTGTCTGTTACTGGGGCACTGAGAACTGTCTGTGCCAATGATTTCAAGGTAAGTAAGGGTCTAGGAATGATTCATTTTTAGATAAGTGAATCAAGTTTGAAATATATAGGGCCCAGAATGTTATATTAATTATATCATATACATATGTATGTACACACATATATATACATAAATATTATATATGTACATTTAAAATTTTAAGTATTTTAAATGTTATCAAAGTTTTACATACATATGATTTAAAAAAATCAAACAATATACAGTAGCAGTTCTGTACCCATATGCCCTATGGCATTTTCCAGAGTCAAACATTTTTATTTAGTTTGGCTTCGTCTCCATACTTCTAAATCAGGAATTTTTAACCTAGAGTGGATGAATAGGGTTCAGGAAGCCTGTGTGCTTGGATAAGAAAAAAAAAAGAAAAAGTTACATCTAAGTTGAAATTTAGCATAAGCAATAATCCATGGTAGCATTGTCAGTACTGTAACACTATCAGTGATAGAATTTGAAAATATTTTTATGACCTTCAATTGTTACAAAATTGACCTTGGTATATTGTTTACATTCATCTCTCCTTCCAAATTATGTCTTGTTACTTAATGCATTAAAAAAACATTGCTATATTTCATATTTGTTTATGTTTTTGTTTTTCAATATATTTCCTTTTCAAATTCCATATATTTTATTATATGCATTTAAAATAACATTTTGAGAATAATTCCATAGGCTTCACCAGACTGGCAGTGAAGTCCATGCCAAATGTATGTTAACAATTTCTGCTGTAAATACTGTGCATATATTAGTATTTCTTGCTGTATCAAATTGGGCATTGAGGCAACTATGTTTAGTATTCTGCTCATTTATAACATTCTCTCACCTTTCTTTCTCCTATACTTTGATGTAGTTATATTACTCTGCTTCTCTGTTGGTTATCTTTTTAAAATGGGGATCTCCTTATACCTTTAATGAATATCACTATGACTCTTGATACTCCATTTTATTATTAGCATTACTATCTTTTTCTTTGGTTACATTTCCACCTTCCTCCACAATTCCTGTCCTCTAAACTTCTGGATGAACAATGTCAGTATAATAACATTTGCACTCTGTTCTAAAAATGTAACAATATTTTGAAAACATGATTAAATGTCCAATTATTTATCTATATGTTGATTCTAAAAGTTCAAGATCAGCTTGACCTTATTAGAACTATGCATATTTTGATTGTACGTTTAATAGGCAAACTACACTTACATGTTCTTTTTGAGCAGCCCTTTGTTTTTCGTGTTGAAGTTTCTAATTGCCTTCCTTTCTCCTTATTTCTTTGTTTGGAATTTTTGACTTCTTCATATCCTCACTTTTTTCACTCTTTGGCCTATCAGGGTGCCTGGGTGGCTCAATCAGTTAAGCATCCGACACTTGATTTCAGCTCAGGTCATGATCTGACAGTTTGCGAGATTGAGCCCTGTGCATTGGGCTCCGCGCTGTCAGCTCAGAGTCTACCTGAGGTTCTCTCTCTCCCTCTTTCTCTGCCCTTCCACTGCTCATGCATGCTGTCTCTCCCTCTCTCAAAATAAATAAATAAACCTAAAAAGTTGATTAAAAAGAATAATATCTTATAGATTGGATAATATCTTTTAATTTCTATTTTCTCTTTTATCTCATTCTGTATATTAAACTGTATATTGAGCCTTCATACTAACCTCTCTCTTATACATTCCATTTGTATATTTGTTCAATTCAACAGTTAAGCCTATCTCAGAATTTAAAAATTCAGCCTATTTTTAATTTTTAAATACACTTTCTTCTCTGATACTTCATTATTTATGGAATCTTACCATTTTATAAATTTAATATCTTTTCAAATCTCTCTGAAGATTTTAATTTGAGATTTAATTTTTTAAAACTCCCCTTCCCTGATTTATCTTTTCTTCCTATAATCTTTTTTTTTTTTTTTTTTTAATTTGGTCATTCCTTTTTGTGCTGCAAACTTTTCTCAGGTGTTTGCTGATTCTTGATTGCTTACATAAAATTGTAAAAGGAGAAGTTGGGTCAGCTCTTGTGTCTGGTAAAGGGCTTGTGGACAGGCAAACCTCACTTGGGGAGGGTCAGACAAATGGCCACAGTTCTAAACTGTCCTTAATCTTTCAAATCAGAGAGGTCTTTTCTCAGAGGATTATCAATCTCATTATCAAAATCCCTTCCTTTTTTCCCCTTTCAACCCTTTCCCTCCCTCTTTCTTTCTTTCTTTCTTTCTTTCTTTCTTTCTTTCTTTCTTTCTTTCT
>NW_024412407.1:24417857-24472778 GCF_014898765.1 Herpailurus yagouaroundi
TTCCTTCCTTCCTTCCTTCCTTCCTTCCTTCCTTCCTTCCTTCCTTCCTTCCTTCCTTCCTTCCAGTTGTTTCTTCCTTCCCCTCTTCCCTCTCTCTTTCCTTACCTCCCTGATTCCTTCCTGCCTTTCCTCTTTTTCATGGGAATTTTCTGTGTTGCCAAGTTGCAGAATATATGCACACCGGGATGAAGTGGATGACTTGGGATTTGATTCCCATAATTGTCAGGTTTTCCATTTCATATTCCCTTCTAGCACTCCACGTTGGCAAAAGTTTCCAAATCCTGAACCTTCCTAAAGTATAACAGGGCACCCAGTCACATTTTCATTTGTAGTGCCTCTATGTCTCTTCTAGGTTGCAGTTTTCTCTGTTCTGTTTGATCAGTCATTCTTTCTCCTGTACCTTTTCAGTGTCCAGAAATGTCAAAAATTCTAATCTGCTGGTTGTTCCATACCATATTCTTCACTGGTGTGTGTGTGTGTGTGTGTGTGTGTGTGTGTGTGTGTGTGTGTGTGTTTTAATCTCTTTATAATTCATTATTACAACTTCATGGTATCTCTGAGAGTTTGGAGAAGAATGTCCACAATCTTAAGCCAGAAACACTGAATATTACAGTGTAATAATTAAAATTTTATATTGTTTATAGTTACCTGAACCAAAGGCCTAACTTTGTATTACATGCCAAAACAAAGGGTTTTGTATAGTTAAATATACATTAATTTTTTATAAATGCAACCAAAAAATGACAAAACAAAGAAAAATTATATTGTATTTTTTTGGAACTTTACTAAAGGTGTTCATCATTTCCAAGCATCACTTCACCTTATGATATACAATAAATACCAAATGACAGCTCAGTTGTATAAATCTGCATTTTCACCTTTGGATTTTTAGGGATTCTACATGTAGTTGCAAATGTCTAACTTAATTGATTTTCCAGTATAGATACATTGCACATTTATGTCTTTGAATACATATGATTTTATTATAAATTATTTCCTCTTTATTTTCTTTTTTATATTACAGCCTGGAAATTATATTGATTTTGTTGAAATCATTGTCTATAATTTATATTATTTGTTGCTTTCATTTCAGAATAGTAAGGGGATAATAAAAATCTTATCCTGAGGGCCTTTACCATTTAAAAATGTGTCTTAGGTCTGATAAGGTGGAGAAACAGTGATCTAAATCGTAGGATTACATTTCTTTTTTTTTACTTTTCAGTCTTTAATAAGAAACAGGAGAATAAGCTTCCAAATAGTGAAATAAAACTCAGGAATTCTGGGGGTGCCTGGGTGGCTCAGTTGGTTGAGTCTGACTTTTGATTTCTGCTCAGGTCATAATCTCACAGTACATGAGATCGAGCTCCACGTCAGGCTTCATGCTGACAGTGTGGAATCCGCTTGGGATTCTTTCTCCTTTCTCCACCCCTCCTGCGCTCATGTTCTCTCTCTCAAAATAAATAAACTTAAAAAGAAAACCGGAATTCTGAACAAATTCTTTCCATTGATGCTTTTTATTTTTTTATTTTTTATTTATTTTTTATTTTTTTTTTAATTTTTTTTTTCAACGTTTATTTATTTTTGGGACAGAGAGAGACAGAGCATGAACGGGGGAGGGGCAGAGAGAGAGGGAGACACAGAATCGGAAACAGGCTCCAGGCTCTGAGCCATCGGCCCAGAGCCCGACGCGGGGCTCGAACTCACGGACCGTGAGATCGTGACCTGGCTGAAGTCGGACGCTTAACCGACTGCGCCACCCAGGCGCCCCTCCATTGATGCTTTTTAAAAGCAACGAGTTAGAAGTAAGTAGTATAAGGCAATTCTCTGAGTATAAATCTAGCACATGATTACAAATCTAGCACTTTTCACCTACTTGTTCCTACTTGATGAAGTCTTGCTTGAATATTCTCCCCTAGAAGCCAACACACCTTTTCTATAAACAGCCAGGAAGTAGACATTTTAGGCTTCAAGAGCTAGATGGTCTCAGTTGCAACTACTTATCTCTGCCAGTATAGTATAAAAGCAGCCATAGAGAATTCCCAAACGAATGAGTGTGGCTGTGTTCCAATAAATCTTTATTTACAAAAACAAATGACAAGCTGAATTTGGCATACAGATTGTAGTTTGCTAAACCCTTGATCTAGATAATTATCAGATCTTTTGGTTTCAGCAGACTATCATTGGTGATGATGTTATTATTTATTCCAGTAGTGAAATCATCTAAACATCTTGAAATATTTGCCCATATTTTAGTAGTTTAATCATGGTAAAAAAGGATCTAGAGTTGCTTTTTTTCTTTTGTTTGTTTGTTTTTGCGAAAGGTTCCTTGTTCCCTATTTGGTTGGTTGTTGTGATGATTAAAACACTTAGCTACTTTATATATAGAAAGAAATATGCTACTGTTAATATCTCACTATTCTTGGTGGTGGCAAGAGTCTACAAAAGCTGAACCAAGTAGAGATTGTTCCATTAAGAAGGAGTATAGAGGGAGGAGAAAATATCTATGGTGGATTAACCTAAAATAATTAAAGGTCAAGGAAAATAATTTATGAGTAATGATTGAAGTTGTGATTCCTAAAGAAAAGGGAAAGCTTTTGAGGGCTTCCTATGACTCATCACATATTTGAAGAATTAACATGAAGAAGAATTCTAAGGTTTAATGTTTTTTTTTTCTCAGCTTTGAGATTTTAACAAAAAAGCCTTTTTAAAAGAGCCACTTTATTAGAGGTTTACATATAAGGAACATCATGGTTATAAGAATGAGCTTACAAACCTGAATTATTAGAATTTCCAACTTTAAAATATATGGATTCGATAAACATTGATTTTTTTTTTTTAGCAACACCAGACAGATAACAGATTTGTTTCTCAATGATATGCACGGATCTGTATAGTATTAAAACAACTGATATATTAATATCTTTCAATGCTATTATTAATGACACTAAATTATGACTTTTATTTCTGGTAATGTATTTGGACTTGGTAAGACTCAAAATCTGACAGGATTGACTAGCCTAATACATCACACAGGCTGAGTTGCACATGCTCTTTATTTCCTGCAGCACAAGGTATAGATGATAACTGTCAACTTTGCCCTTTGATAGATGTTATCTAATGTTTAAAATATTCCATGAAGCCTTTTCCAGATTTCTCTTGGTGATTTCAAGTTCAGAAATTTGATTTGCTTAGTGCAATGTTCTCAACTGGGTGTGATTTTACTCCCCAGGGGACATTTGGCAATGCCTGCAACCAGTTTTGCTCATCACAACAGGAGGATGCTATTGGTGTCTAGTAAACAGAGGTCTAGGATGCAGTCTCCCACAGTATTTATACAACCCAAACTCTCAATAATGCTGAGGTTGAGAAACTCCGACTTAATGTAAAATTTGGGAAACAGACCCTCAGGATTCTTTAAATCTGTACCACCTTAATCCTCAACAATGAGATACTTCTAATGTCTTCTTTATGGAGATATTTGAGAATGTAGCATTTCCCTGATTACCTGAACTGTATATCATTATATCTGAATCACAGGGAAGCTAGTGGTTGTATTTCTTCCTAGGTCAGTCATCCATTTTTTTCTGAAAGAATTAATGAACACTTGATATGGGACCAGGGCTAACTATACAAAACTGAGTAAGAGAAGGTTCTTACTTCTAGTAATCTAGATTACTGCTGGGCTGTAAAGGTGCATGTTGTAGTTCTCTATGACTTTTGTAATATCTTATTACGTGATAGCAACTCTTTGGGCTTTACAAAAAACAAGGATAGGCTTGTTACGAATTTTTTGAAAGCTTTCTTTGCATTGGCAAGAGGATGGGGCAAGGTAGTTGACTTACAAAATATTCAGTTTTATGTTTTTGTTTAAGTAATCCATAGACCAAAACTATTGAAGGACCACTGGTGAATGATATCCCTTATGGACAGAGGGATGCAGTCGATGATTTTTGTAAGGTTTTTTTCAAAACTGTGAACATCATTATTCCAATAACATATCATCAGACAAAAATTTCAGTGAGATTAGCCCTAAGGTAAATTTGTGCTATGCCGTATTTGAATTTTTGGATATATGTTCTCCAAGGGCTCCGCTTCTGCCTTCAGTGTTTTTGGAAACTAGGGCATAGGCTGTCGGCTTTGTTTCCAAATGTGGGTTTTAAAATAGTAGCTTAAAAAAACAAGTATTTTTTAACTTCCAATATTAATAAAATATTTGACCATTCGTTCTGTTGCTATTCGTTCTGTTAAAACTATTTTTCTTCCTTGGGCTATTAAGTGAGAAAGTAAGAAAACACCTATAAAGAGACCAATCTATTTTTACTGTGTAATGATCCCCCTAGTGGATATGAGAAGCAGCTAGCTGTAGGATTTGCATAAGGAAGCAGGTGAGTGTGGGTGAGACTTCCCAACTTGTTTCTCACTTTCAGAAGTGTTTTACGAGATCAAGACTGTCTTTACTATTTTTTTTTATTTTTTTTAATGTTTATTTATTTTAGAGAGAAAGAGACAGAGCACAAGCAGGGGAGGGGCAGAGAGAGAGAGGGAGACACAGAATATGAAACAGGCTCCAGGCTCTTGAGCTGTCAGCACAGAGCCCAACGTGGGGCTCGAACTCAGGAACAGCAAGATATGACCTGAACCGAAGTCGGACGCTCAACTGACCTAGCCACCCAGGTGCCCTAAGTCTTTACTATTTTAAATAAAGGAACTCCCAGTGAATTAAATTGCTTTTTTGGAAATCCTTAATGAGGCAGAAAGCAGTAAAGGTGCATACTTTTTTAAAACTAGAAAAAGATGAATATCTTAAAAGTTGGAGTGATGCTTTTGTAGTTTTTCAACACACTATTTAAAGAAAAGAATTTCACTAGTTATTTTGTGTTCTTTCATTTAAATTGGCTAGCTATTTTAAAGTAGTCATAGTGAAACTTGGTGCTGCTATATATGTGGCCAGGAGTTAGTTACATTTTTAAAGAAAGAATAAGGAAAATTGATGGTATAAAAATTTATTACTGATTACAAAAATGCTGCTTAAAATTATACCGTCAAAGCAAGATGTTTAAGGAAACTCTCTGTAGTAGCTGTATAATAAAACCTTCAAAGTAAAGATTCATTTTGATTGAGTAAAATGTTGTTATAATATTAAACCTACAGGATTCAAATATGCTACTATTCAGAATATTGGAGACAGGACCAGAAGAGTAGAGATAAATGCCCAGTGATGTGGAGAAAACTTAGAATATTGCTAAATCAAATAGCTTTATCATGTTCAAGTAAAAATAGCATTAATGATGACCATGTAATGAACTCAATATCAATTAGAAAACTATATTGCCTAAGCAAACAGTGTTATTACTTTCCGTTTTTTGAAAAATACTTATCTGGCCCAGGACACTGCTACTGTTCTGAGAAAGGTAACATTTAAGTAGGACAATAGCCTGTTTCTTTGTAAAGGACTTAAATATGTAAAGGTAATATTCTATTCACTAATATGCATTTTACAAGTGCAGCGCATCAGAAAGTCATGTTTGATAATAATCATTTTCTGATATTATAAAAATCTGTATAAAATATAAAACAGATACATATGCTATTGGTGTAAAAACAAATGCCGTGTTTATACTGGTCATAATTAACATGATTTTAAACTTTTTACGTTTTCTTTTTACTTTGGAAAGATACATAGAGAACAAACACCTACAAGGTGACTTGTTGACAGTAGTCAATCATACAGTATGTGGGACATCACACAACATCACTCAGGTAATGAGAAGTTTTACAAGTTTAGCTTGATTTATTGAAAAGAAAACCACATTTTTCACCAATTAACGTTCTTTGATGACAGTAATAATGATGCATGAATTGGATGAAGAAAATGGGAAACGAGAAGATAAAAGGATGGAAAATCTATAATTAACAAAAAACATACACAAACAATAATTAGTGTAAGTGAAAATATATTTCTGCAGACTAAAAATGGAACAGAGTGAACAATGCAAATCATAGACAATTAGGGCGGATGTAACTCGGATCATAGAAATGGTGAAAGGCAAAAGATAATGTAATACAACTTGTACAGAGAAACAATCGAAATCTGTTCAAAAGCTTTTTTAAAAGCCTTCCCCTTTACACATTTCGTATCCTATTCTGCCTCTTCGTTAGCATGTTTTCTTTGATATTTCTAACTTATGAGATGCCTGAGGAAAATAAACACTCAACTTGACTTTAAAACTTTATCTGTAGCCCTGCCACAGATTTTTTTTTTTTTGAAGACTATATATTATATGGATTTACTGAAACATTCATTTGGCTTTGCTTTTGAGTGGACTGCTGGTCTAAATTGCCTGATATTTAAATGTTACCATAGTGATGAGTAGTGGACACTGTCATCTTTCTCTTTTTAATTAAGGAACAGATGCAGGTAAAGCTGATCTCTTGGTGACCCTCTTTAAGCTGGCATCAACACATTGATTGTTTTCAATTCTTTTCTCTCCCCTGCAATCTTAGCTTTGTCCTTTCTTCATATCAAGGTCTTCATCCTCTTAGGTTAAAGATGCAGGAACTCCTTTTAAACCCTTCCTTTGGGAGCTTTATCTTAAAAGGAGTAAAACACACTTCCACTAAATAGCAGTGAAACACTAATGCATTTTTTTTTTCTCCAGCAAGAATCCCTGGCCCTTTCTGCTTTAAAATTCACTAATGTGTGAGCGGTAGTTTGTTAAAAATTGTTATAACCTATGAGGCCATAAATATTTCTACTTCCACAACTTTTTTGAGAAAAACAAGATGCCCTTCCACATTTAATATATTTACCAACAAGGTATACTTGGAGTGTTGAAATGGTGTTATCAATCCACATTCATTTTTCCTTGTGCTGTAATCTCTTCAACTACACTAATACCATAAGAAGTATTCAGAGTAATTTCATGCATGGCACGTTTTAGATGTTTTTTTCCAAATAAAGAGGGCTGGTGCCTCAAAGATGCTCACAGTTGGGATATATATGAGGCAGATAGTACTGAGGAGTTTTTTGTTGTTGTTAGTGTTTGTTTTTTTGTTTTGTTTTGTTTTTGTCCTAGGTGTTATAACCTGTTTGGGGCTCAAGAAACAAAATATGCCTGAAGGGAATACAGAAGAGTTTTAAGAGGGACCCGGTAGCCAGACACAGGCGCAGTGCCAGAGGAAGAGCATATGAAAAATAAAATGCTTGCTTTAATTTTCATTTCTTCCACTTAAGATTGTTAGTATTAATACTTTTAGGGCTGTTCTTTATCACACCTCCATTTGTTGGCAGCTTTGTCTTATATGGTTTTTGTATTAGATTTCACTGGTCTTGGAGACTAGCTAATCAAATTTATCATCTCTGTTCAGGTATTTCTAATTTCTTTTATTCATGTTCAATCACATGGATTCCAATTTTTCTTGTGATTTTCAACCCTTTTGACTTCACTTGTCTTTATAATATTTAGCAGATACACTTTGCATGAATTATTTCACATTTTACGTTGCCTCGTTTGCCTGGAGGCCAGATGTACTTTTGGATATTTTGCCAATAGAATAGTCTATAATTATGCACAATCATATTTATTGACACAGTTTTCAAACAATGACTTGAGGAGGTACTTCTTTTGTTAAAACTATCTTTATTGAAGTGTAATTTACATACAATTAATGGCATTCGTTTAACATGTACAAATCGGTAAGCTTTAGTCAGGTCACAGAGCATTTCCAAGCCTCCAAATTTGAGGATGCTCCTTTGTAAGGCAGTCATTTCCTCCGCTTCTGGTCTGAACCATTGATCTGCTTTCTCTAGATTAGTGTGCGTTTTTTCTGGGATCTCAAATAAATGGAATCATACTAGCATGTACTCCTTTGTGTCTGCCTTAAAAAAAAAAACAGACAAAAAAATCCTGTTTTTAATGTTTATTTTTTGAGAGAGAGAGATAGAGTATGCATGGGGGAGGGGGAGAGAGAGAGGGAGACACAGAATCCGCAGAAGGCTCCAGGCTCTGAGCTGTCAGCACAGAGCCCAACGTGGGATTCAAACTACCTAACCATGAGATCATGACCTGAGCCAATTCGGACGTTTAACCACTGAGCCACCCAGGTGCCCCTGTCTGCCTTTTTATTTTTTTTAATCCAGCATACTTTTTGAGATTTACCACACGATTGTGTTTAGCAATAGTTCATTCTGTATTGTGAATTTTATTGTATAGATATATCACATTTTCTTTATCCGTTCCCCTGATGATGAACGTTAAGTTGTTTTCATTTTTTGGCTATTCTGAATAAAGATGCCTGACTGTTTTTGTGTGTAAGTCTTTATCTAGTCACATATTTCATTTTTTGAGGGTAATTACCTGGGGATGGAATGCTGAGTCATATAGTTAGTTTATATACCGCTTAATAAAAAACTGGCCACGGGGTTTCAAAGTAGGCGCGACATTTCTAGATCCCCACCAGCAGTGTTGTGTCAGTGTTGCACTGGTCCTATATCCTCAGCAACACTCAGCATTGTCAGTCTTTTACCTTTTAGTCATTCTGATGGGTATAAAGTAGTATCTCATTGTGCTTTTACTTTGTTTTCCCCTCATGATTAGCAGAATTGATTGTCTTTTTGTGTGCTAGCTGACCATTGCTGTTTTAATTTTTTTTTACATTTATTTATTTTTAAGAGACAGAGTACAAGCTGGGGAGGGGCAGAAAGAAAGGGAGACACGGAATCCGAAGCAGGCTCCAGGCTCTGAGCTGTCAGCACAGAGCCCGACACTGGGCTCGAACTCACAAACCGTGAGATCGTGACCTGAGCCAAAATCAGACACTTAACCCACTGAGTCACCCAGGCACCCCTGGTCATTGCTTTTTAAAATGAAAAATCATCTTTTTTCATGAAAAAGTATGTTCAAAAATTTTGCCCGTTTTATATTTAATTGTTTCTTGGATTTTGGAGTTATAAGAGGTTTTTTTCCTTTTGCTGCATACAAGCTATTTTTCAGATATATGTATTCCAAGTCTACTGACCTGTTCTTTAGCTTGCCTTCCATTTTTTTACAGTGTCTTGTGAAGTGCAAATATTTGATTTTTACGAAATCAAACTTGTCAATTGTTTTCTCATGTAGTTTGTGCTTCTTATGCTTTATTTGAGAAATCTTTTCTATCCTAAGGGCAAAGTTTGTTCTTCTTTTTCTTTTTTTGCTTCTTAAAGTTTATTTATTTAATTTGAGAGAGTGAGAATGCAGGGCAGAGACAGAGAGAGAGAGAGAGAGAGAGAGAGAGAGAGAATCTCAAGCAAACTCTGCACCATCAGCACAGAGCCTGACGTGGGGCTAAACTCACAAACTATGAGATTATGACCTGAGCTGAAATCCACAGTTGGACACTTAAGAGACTGAGCCACCCAGGCATCCATTTTTTCTTAACATTGTTAAGATTAAGAAGTAAGTAGTAGTATGGTACAGTAATCTCTTTTCTTACTGAGGGAGGATTTTCTTAAGTATCAGGGAAAAGAATGAGACATGATTTCCTAAATTGTGAAAAAACAGAAGTAATTATTGAATTGGTTGTGATTGTACTAAAGCTGCTTTCTGCCCTTATTGTCTCTTAGAAAAATTTATCCTGAATCCTTTCCCTATCAGAAAATTCCCTTTCATTCACATGTTCTGAATATAGTTACATTAAATGAGTAACTCACTGGCAAAAAAGAATTTGTTGTTAGAATTGAGGAAATATTTTATAATCTCCATTGAAAATTGAATTATAACAACTATATATTTTATGAAATTGCATTATATTTCACCAGCTCCCTAGTTGACTGGTTATAGATTTGTCATGGTTCCATCTAAATATTTTAGAAAGCAAAATGGGTTTAATTCATTTACTTCTATATTTTTTCTAACAAGAGTACTCGGAAGCAAAACTGTTAATATAAACTTTAAGTAAGTGTGTTTTAGGGACAAATTCATCTTTGACATGACAAAAAAAGGGACAATAGAACCAGTGAAATAAATTTATCAGCTACCAACATTATAACTGATGTTATCAGAAGGACCAAAAGTAATGGCTGTCTTCATTCTTCAGTGAATAATGTACTGTGTCACTTTTTCTTAGTAGTATTCTTTCCATCCAGAGACTTATAGATTATAGCAATGTGGTGATCTGAACTACTCAAAATAATAAGTCCAGTCTGCCAGGATTATGTGTGGCTTGAGTGAAACAATAGTTGTCGGAGACTTTATTTACTGATGAGCAAGGCCCTTGGTTAGGTGGCTGTCCAAGAATAAACCAAACGACCATAAAACCCAAATAGCATGTTGGGACATAATATTGCATTCAAGATATGGAAGTGCTGTGACTTAATCCAGGCTCATCTGCAAAGATCTCCTTCAGTGGAGTCATGTCTGAAAGGATACTTTTCTTGGCTCTGCTCACTGGCTTCTGTTGAATGGGATATCAGAATGGCACATATTGCATCATCATGAGCTATGAGTTAGTAATTATTTGCAGTGACACTGTATCAAGAGTGATGATTATGGTGTCAGTAAGCATTCTCTATGTGTCTTAGGTACTATAAGCTATTTATTTTTTTAATTCATTACTTTAATGGAAAAATTTCAGAGGTTACTTAAATTACATCTATGAACTCTCTGGGTTACATGATCTTCTAAAGATGTGCCTTTGGTTTCCCAGAAGTGATCTTTAGATTATAAAAGTATCTTTTCCAGTGAGCATTATTTCTTTTGCCTTTGGATCAATAAAATCTATAGATGATGTAACTTACTGCTTAAAGTAAATAAGCAATTGACGCTAACAATAGTCATTTCAGTATAGAATTTTTTAAATCGTTTCATTGTGATAATCTTTTCTGATTTATGTATTTCTCAACACAGTAGTTTTTCAGTTCTAGTTAAACATACATTCATTAAATGTTCCTGTGTGTATATTCACAATGATCCAACCAATAACACAGGTAAAATTATATATGTGTGTGTGTGTGTGTGTGTGTGTATACACACACACACACATATCTATGTCATATTATACATACACATAATATATATATATCATAATGCATGTGAAATTTTAATATTTTAAAAATAAAGAGATTCAAAATTTGTTTGCAAAATAGGGACTTGAAACTTTCTTCTATCCTTGTGGCTCATTCTGGAAAAACAACACTAGAATAGTCCATTCCTTCTAGCTTTAAGCCTCTAAGACTTTCCTTAACGATTTTCTCTCATCAGAAGACACGTATGCTGGCTAGGAAGGAAAACATTGGCATTGTTTTTCAGGAAGAAGATTTTGTTGTTAATGAGCTACAATAAGCTCATATCTCCATTACATCTTGCACATAATCTTTTATCCCATATTTGAGAAATACTACCCGAATCAGCATTTAGAGCCTAACTTTGGTACAGAATATTGGCTTGTTCAGATGATGTTATATAATCTTCATGAATAATTCTTTCATAGGTTAGACTATTTTATAATGCTCTTATACTTTATTTTTTTAGTTCAATTGAAAATTAAGATAGTGATATTGAGAGGAAGTAACCCTTGAAGATATTTGAGTTCCTGAAAACCAGGAAGACTGAATAATTTATAAAATGTAACACAAAGATTTTGGTGTTTTCTCACACAAAAAAAGCCTGCTTAGATAACATCAACAATTTACTCTTAATGCTTCTTAATTTATTCTTGCATGCGAACTTCTTGCACAAGTTATAACAATTAGAGGCACACTTTAATTTGCTTTGCAGTTTCAAGTTTGCAACAGCAGTGTGTATCTATTATGGGTCCTCAGGAAGACTCTCGAGTTCAACCCAAGATTGTCCTTCTTTCTTCACTTCCTCACCCTTCCTATGTTAGCAAGGCCTATTAGTCAGGGATTTCATTTTACCACCTCAAAACTGCTAAGGCAACCTTGTCATTGTAATTTTCACACTCTTTCTTTTTCTTTGTTGTATATGTCAGTGAAATCTTATCTCCACAGTCTTCTGTCATAGGTTAATAGCTTGAAACAAAGTTCAATTGGAGTCTCTAACATAATAAAGCAAAATTCACAGATGGGAAAAAAAAAATAGTAGCCACTGCTTTTCCCTGCGCTTTATTCAAGTGCTGTTTGTTGAATCGTGCCCATTGGTAAAACCGAATTAGTGGATTTGATGAGAAATGTAAAATGTGTGCATACACATAGATTTGGGAGACCTTAGTACAGCTGTGCTGTTCTAGAAGATGTTCCAATGAGTTTGTAACACTCTGGAAGAGTTCTTAATATAGATTTTATTCTCTTAACAATGTGGCATTTAATCATACTGTTAAATCCAAAAAAACTGTAAATAATTTACCGAAATTTAACATCCAAATGCTGCCTTAACATTTTTAAGCTTTTTGAAAAGAAGTATTGGTTCATTTCCATATACTGCATTTATTCAATTAAAATAACCTTTGCTAACAGATTAAAAGCCAGGGGTCATTGTCTGTACTTATTCTACTCATGCTGCTGTCTGCTCAAGGTCATTTGGAAATTATATGGCAGAGAAATTTTCCAAAGGAATAAATGTTATTAGTGCAAATTTACTAGCTAGATTATTTGAGAAGAAATATATTGACACCATTGAACATTTTCAACAATCCCACTGCCATCACTTTCTCTTCTTCTACTCAATGAGCTGTTAAAAGACACAATTTGTTGTACTATGTAGCTAACAAGAAATAAATAACATGTAGCAGGTGCTACACAGGAAGGCACTGAGTGTTATTGTACTAACTGTGCCTGACTAATTCCAGCCAAAACAACAATTCTGTATTCAGTAAAGAAGAACAGATAATTTAGTGGAGATTTGGAGCCTAGTTGTTTGTAATGTCAGGGTTATACTTGGGAAATAGAACCAAGTGAGAGACATGGCTAGAGAAAATCCTCTGACACAGAGATATGTACTAAACTTGTAAGAATCCAATTTAATGGAAGGTAATGGTACACAGATGATTGAAAATATTGAATAGTCCAAATGTTTTCCTATATATATATTTTAAAAACTATGTGATTATTTTGGCATGGAAAGACCAGATACATCCAATTTCTATTAGATTAATGTTAAAAGTAACTTTCATTCTCTGAGTATATCATAGCAATTTATACTAAATTGGGGAGAAAGCCAGAAGTAATATTTTGCCATTCATAGTCTGCAGAGAAGATAGAGATGTGAATGATACACATATTTTTTTTTTAGCTTTCTTACCAATAAGTTGATGTGCATTGTTCTGATCATTTAGTTTTCCAATAGTTACTTATTATTACATGTAGCACCTGTTATATGTTAGGAACTGTGGACAGAGCAAACACAATTCAAATGAGGTCTTGCTCTGGCAACTTTGTTCTACTGGGGGCAGGAGACAATGTTTAAGTTAAAAAAGGTAATTACAGATTGACATGAGTGTTAGTAATGAAGGAAGGAAAGAGGATGCAGACATTTAGAGCCTCTATGGAAAGATTTCCTTTGAACTTGGAGCTGAAGGATGAGGACAGGTCAGTCACAAGAATTGCAGAGGATGACTTTCCTGGTCCAGTAACAGCAAGCAAGGTGTCTTGGGGGTGAGCATCATGTTGCCAGGTTCAAGGAACAGGAAGGATGTGGGTGTGGTTGGGACATCACAAATGGTGGGGAGCAACTTTTTAGAAGATAAAATTGAAGGGATGGACAAGAGCCAGACCTTTCCTTCTGGTGGGAATAACACACTTGGTCAATGTGTGTCCAGGAGCTGGGCAGACCTGCCTCTTCAGGGAGAGTCCAGAGAAGGTGAGAGCTGAGGGTTCAAGACGAAGAAGCCATAGCATTTTTGGAAAGGAAAGTTGCCTTACTAAAGACAATGTTGCTTTTGTTCTCACATTCTTAGATTCCTTTTTAAAAATTTTTTAATGTTTTTTTTCAGAGAGAGAGAGAGAGAGGGAGAGAGAAAATATGAGCAGGGGAGGGGCTGTGAGAGAGGGAGACACAGAATCTGAAGCAGGCTCCAGGCTCTGAGCTGTCAGCACAGAGCCCAATGCGGAGCTGGAACCCACAAACCATGAGATCATGACCTGAGTCGAAGTTGGACGCTTAACTTTCTGAGCCACCCAGTCTCTCCTTTAGATTCCTTTTGCTATCCAAAAAAGAATATGTAGTTTATCAAGACAGTGATAGCATCCAAATCCATTTAAGCCCTATGACCATTTCTGGGAACTTCCCTTGTTAATAAGTCTTGTAATTTACAGGTACAGCTAGCACATCAGCGGGTGAAGGAACTCAGTAGAGGGGTCAAATTTATACCAATGTACCAAGCAGTTGAAAGCTTGTGTGTGTGTGTGTGTGTGTGTGTGTGTGTGTGTGTGTGTGAATGGATTTGTTAAGTAGTATCCTAAATTAAGTATTTCCAAAGCAGTCTTACCTTTGTGATATTATGCTAAGATTAAAAATAGAATATTGGCTTTAGAAACCCTAAGAGCAGGAAATTTATAATAGAGAACTCATGGTGAAAAGTACTAATGTAGATATTAATAGATCTAAGTGGTGAAATAAGGAGGTGAGCACTAACATTGTTTCAGTTAAGCTTTACCTGTAACCAATTCTGTTAATAATAAAGGGCTCATGATGCCTTACAAAAGTTGCTGACCACTACCTATTTCCAGACATTATCACACCATTCTAGTGATTAAAACTTATGGAAAGTAAGGAAGATAAGGAAGTAAATTGGTAAAGCTGGAAACTTTGGAAGTTGATAGGTGTGACATAGAATGTTCTAGATTCTCAGAACTCAGTTCTCTGTAAATGCTCAGAACTCCGAAAATAAAGCAAGAATAGCCAGGTGAAATACAAATATGCTCAAAAGTTTAAATAGTAATAATATGGAAGGTGGATTACAGAGTGGACTTAAAAAAAAAGGTGAGATAGGATGGAACTTCTATCCTATGCAACAGTGAAAGTTCACAGCTTATTCCAAGATGTACATCAAATGAGAGTGTGATAGACAGTAGTATAGATATCATGAAAATAAAACATTTGGGTACCAATTATAGAAAGGAGAGAAGACCCGGGGTGCCTGGGTGGCTCAGTTGGTTGGGCGTCTGACTTCAGCTCAGGTCATGATCTCAGGGCTTGTGAGTTTGAGCTCCATGTCGGGCTCCATGCTCACAGCTTGGAGCCTGGAGCCTGCTTCGGATTCTGTGTCTCCCTCTCTCTCTCTCTCTGTTCTTCCCCTGCTCACACTCTGTCTTGCTGTCTCTCAAAAATAAATAAAAACACATAGAAATTTAAAAAAATGAGAGAAGACTATTCACATTGAACTGAATTCATTGCTCACTTGTTTAATTGGTGATTTAGCTTCTTAAACTAATATTAATGCTGGACAACTCGATATTTACATACAAAAGATGGCAAAATCCTTTTTGTAGAATTGATCCTTAACTGATACCATATGTAAAAATTAACTCCAAATGAATCAAATGCCTAAAAATAAGGACTAAAAATTATAAGAGTACTAGGGGAAAATACAGGGGCAAATATTTATGAAAATGAATTAGGCAGTAGTTTCTTAGATGTGACACCAAAAGTATAGCAACAAAAGAAGAAATAGGGGCACCTGGGTGGCTCAATGGGTTAAGTGCCTGGCTTCAGCTCAGGTCATGATCTCATGGCTTGTGAGTTCAAGCCCTACATCTGGCTCTGTGCTGATAGCTCTGAGCCCACTTCAGATCCTCTGTCTCCCTCTCTCTCGGCCCCTCCCCTGCTCATGCTCTCTCTCTCTCAAAAATAAATAAACATTAAAATTTTTTTTTTTAAAAAAGGAGAATGAGGACATAACTGACAGAATGGGAGAAAATATTTGTGAATTGTGTAAGATAAGAGTTTAGTATCTAGGATATATAAGTAACTTATAACAACAAAAACACAAACAACTCAATTAAAAAGTAGCAAAGGATTGAATAAACATTTTTTCAAAGAAAGTATACAGACGGCCAATAAGCACAAGGAAAGATGCTCAATGTCATGTCATTAGAGAAATGAAAATCAAAACCCCAATGAAAGATAACTTTTTTATCCAGCAGGGTGGTGGGAAGTGTTGGTAAGGATGTGGAGAAATTGGAACCCTCATGCATTGCTGGTTGGAATGTGAAATGGTGAAGCCACTGTGGAAAATAGTTTGGCAGTTTCTCAAAAAGTTAAACATACAGTTACTGTATGACCTCGTAGTTTTACTCCTAGATATATACCCAACAGAAATGAAAACATATGTCCACATAGAAACTTTTACACAAATGTATCTAGCAGCATTATACATAATAGCCAAAGGGTGGAAATAACCCAAATGTCCATAATTAGATGAATGGAACAATAAAGTGTGTTATGTATACACAATGGATCATTATTTGGCTTTTTTGACACCTGCTACAACATGGCTGAACCTTAAAGATATTATGCTATGTGAAATAAGCCAGCTGTAAAAAAAAAAACAAAAACAAATACTGTATGATTCCACGTATATCAAGTGCTTAGAGTAGTTAAATTCATAGAAATAAAAGGGTAGAATGGTGAAGGAGCCCAGGGGAGAGGACAAGGGAAGAGTGACTGTTTGATGGGTGCAGGGTTTCCTTTTGGAATGATGAACATTTTTTGGAACTGATAGAGGCTGTGTTGCATAACATTGTGAATATACAGCTGATCCTTGAAGAGCATGGGTTTGAACTGCCTGAGTCCAACTATTCACTGCGGTGTTATAGTACAGTACTGTAAATGTGTTTTCTCTTCCTTATGGTTATCTTAACATTTTTTTTCTTTTCTAACTTACCTTACTGTAAGAGTACTGTATATAATACATATAATGTACCAAACATGTTAATTGACTGTTGTTATCGGTAAGGCTTCTGGTCATCAGTAGGCCATTAGTAATGTTTTTGGAGAGTTAAAAGTTGTATGTGAATTTTCTACTGCGAGGAGAGTTGGAGTCCCTAACCCTTGTATTGTTTAAAGGTCAACTATATTAAATGCTATTAAACTGTACACTATGAAATCGTTAAAACAGTGAGTTTATGTCATGTATATTTTACCACTCAGTTACGCACTCGCGCGCATGCACACACACACAAACACACACATAACAGTAACAATGAGAAGAATTGATCCTTGAATTTAATTTTAATCAGCAAAAATGAACTGTTTGGCTAAGAGGTTGACTAAGGTAATCTTGGAATACAGTGTCAGATTGTAAGAAGGAGGATGAGTCTAAAGGAATGAGTTGCTATTTAAAAAGTTATTTTTGATAGTACAATCAAAGGGATTCCAATGCAGAAGAAGAGGAAGAGGTACCAGGAATCCTCTGTCAGGAAAGCTGAAATGTAGACTCTGTTCAAGTTTCAAAAAACAAACACAAAAACAAAATCTAGGGAGAGGGCAAATCAGTAAACAAAGTTCCCCAACATTATATGGGATGAGAAAGGAGGAGATCACCTACTTGAGGAAGATAATATTATATTAATAGAGTTAAGAAAGAAAGGAACTATTCAAATTCTATTTTACTTAATTGTAAAATCCTGTAATTTATAATTGTCTTTTTTTCCCGTTTCTTATGCTTTTTGGAATAATCAAGAAACACTCTCTCCTCTGTCTATCGCACAATCTGTGTGTGTGTGTGTGTGTGTGTGTGTGTGTGTGTGTACGTACATGCATGCACATGTGTTTGTTGGGACTGGAGATGGTGAGGGGTGAAAAGAGGATTTGTAATGCACAGTCTTTAGTAAAGTTCAGGCTATCGCCAACCATTCCCAAAGGGAGGCTCTACTTGTAGGTGATTTACTTGAGGAAACAAAAGAAAGGAGGAAGTAGCCAAGACAATTTTGAAAAAGTATAGATTTGAGAATGGCTTTCCCTAAAATTTAATTATTTATTATACAGCCAAAAAGTGTACACAGTATGGATTGGCTTTAAGTCCATCATATAGATCAGAGAAGGGAAGAATTGAGAGTCGAGAAACCGTTAAATTCATGTATGAAGGCATCATTTTTGACCACGGTGGCATTACAAATTGGTAGGGAAAGTATGGGCTCTTCAGTACATGGTGCAAGGACAATTGGTTATCCATATGGAAAAAAGTAAAATTAGATCTTGGTGACAGAATAAATTCCAGGTGGCTTGAAAATCTGAAAGTGGAAAGCAAAACTTCAAAAATTCTACAGTTAAAAATTGGAGTATTTTTATGACCTCAAGTTTAAGTAGGATTTCATAAAGGAAAAGGTTAGTAAATTTGGCCTCAATAAGTTGCATTTTCTATACATCAAAAGAGACCATGAAAAGAACTAAACAAAACAAAACTAAGCCACTAACAGGAGATATTGTAAAACCTATAGCCACCAAATGATAAGCATTTAAAACTTCAGCAGAAGAAAAAAAAAACAAACAACCTAATAGTAAAATGGGCAACAAGGATAAACAGGAATCTTACTTATGTGCCCAATAAAATTATCTGCAACTTCACCACTTGTGATAGAAATTCAAATTAAAATAATATACCATTCATACTCATCAGATTGCCACAAGTGAATGACAGTATCAATGTTGATAAGGGTGAAGAGCAGTGAGAGCTCTCCTACAATTTTAGTAGTAGTGGAAATTGGTACAGTGACTTTGGAGTGCAATTTGGCAATATTTGATTGGAAGAAAATTGGAAGAAAATGAACAACTGAAATTTTTCCGACAGACAAAGTATAAGGTATATTCATTTAATGGTTAAAATGAATGAACTAGGGTGACAAGTATCAATACAGATAAACGTGAAAATATTATATTCTTTTGATATAATGAATTCTTTTTGGACAAAATGGAGAAAAGTTCCTTTGAGGGTGTTGATCATGGAACACACAGTTTGGTGACATTTTGACTGGTTGAATAGCCCTAACCACAAAGTATTGATTAACAGATTGGGTAAGAAAGGTATTGTACCCATTACCATTTTTTATTATTAACAAACCACCTCAAAACTTAGTGGCTTAAAACAGCCACCATTTTATTTAGCTCATATTCTTGTATGAATCCAATTTGGATGGTTGGGGCGTCTCACCATATGGTCTTACTTCCTCTAGTGTATTAGCTCAGGCTCTGTGTGGAAATATTTGGGGTCTAAAAAGCAGCAAGAGTGAACACTCCCCAAACACAAGTACTTTCTTGGACCACTGCTAATGTTAGATTTAGGGTTGGAAAAATAGACCTTACCTCTTAATGGGAGCAGCTGTAAAGTTACATTGTAAATGGGTATTCATACAGGTGTGGGAAGAATTTGTGTACATTTTTACAATCAATTATAGGTGTCTTTACACAGGTATCTTGATCTATGAAACTCTTACATCAGTTACTTGGATAATGATCCTTAGGGTCCGCTCAACATGCAGCCCTTAGTAAAATGGCTTAACCCCAATTTTAGTACAAAGGACCATTAGGTCTAACCAGTTTCTGCCAGAGGAAGAGTCTGTAGGCTTTATGGGCCAGACCATCTCTTGTGGGGTGCGATTTACTGGGGAAGCAGACTACTTCAAGAGATGCCATGTGGTTCAGCCTCTACAAGTTAGGACAGATATCGCTTCCCAGGACTGGATAAGAAGTATAATATTCTGCTGGTCCAATAATGTAGAGACCCTGTTTGTAAAGAGAGAATTCTCCGTGGTGGGGTCATTAAAGTAGATCCAATTAAATAATTGGAAAAAAAATCAATAGCAATTGGCCCAGGTCTAGAAAATAAATACAATTTTCTTTAGAGATGTATTCTTCCCCAAAATAACAGAGAAAGAAGACGATGAATGAGATAAATTCAGCCACACCCACTTTCCTGTAACCTGAGGACTTTCTTCAGGAATAGGGGTGGGATGAAAACCAATGCCCTTGAGGTCAAATGGGTTTCCCTTCTTCTAGGGTACCAACATTCTGGGTGGACTCTGGTTGAAAGTATGTAGCAGTAACCAGCTAAGCAGAAACCAACTTAGCTTCTAACTGTGGTGAAAGATACTGGGGTTGTGGGGAGAACTGAAGAGAGGTGGGGGCACAGGGTGGAGAGAGCAGACAAGGACGGGATACAACAAACCTAAATAGTTACCATCCATTTGGTAGTTGAGCTATGGGTCATGACTATTTTCTTCTTTATGTTTTATGAAGTTTTCAACAGCTATAATGAGCACATATAATGTTAAAATCAAGAGGAAAAGAAACTTTCTCAGAGCCAGGATTTAAATTGGGCCAGATACTGTACATTATTCACATTTGTACCTCATACCCATTTTAATACTAAATAGGTGCCACTCTCTAAATGTTTATTGAATGCATGCTAAAATTATAGGGAGTTCAGTTTGGCTTGCAGTGAGAAAGAATTTTCTAGGATGTAAAGTAGTTCAAAAATGCAGTGCTCTGTCAAGCAGTAAATGCCATCCCACAAAGCACCCAGACAGAGGCTGGATTAAACAAGCAATATCTTGGAAAGAGTTAATAGTCTGATTGCAGATTTCAGGTAAGGCATCATGGGGGAGCTTGCATTTAAATAGATGAGTAGAATTTCAGTAGGTGAAAAAGGAGGGGGTATGTGGAAATGAAAGAATAGTTAGAAAAAAATAAATGACTAGATGACTCTAATAGCCCCCACCTAACTAGGATTTCCGTGTATCACATCTTGAGAGACTGGATTCTTTTAAAGAAAAATACTATAGTTTCAATCTTAGAATGGATTTCTTTTATGCTTGTAAATGTTTTTGCCATTTGCCTCTGTCATCCCATTACTGGACTGTTTCGTTAAAATTTATTATAGAACAGTATCCCCTATTCACTTTATACTTCCTCTTTTTTTGTGTGAAAATCTAATTTGTATTTTAGATGCTTTTCAAATTTCAAATTTTGCCATTAGTTTCATGCAGTAAGACATCATTGATACAATGTACAACAAAATATCATTAATAATTTTGTTATGATATAGAATTCTATTTCATTCCTATTCTATATTCCCTTTATTGTGTTTCAGCTTAAATACAAGACCTGTGATATTTAAAAAACATCAATACCTACTGTGTATTCCTCTGAGAAGTCGAGCGTGTCTGAAATATTGTGATTTCTTGTCAGGCAACGTCGCAAAGCAAGTTTATTTTTTGAATTGGTGAACAAAGAGCCAAACTTAAGAACGCACTTGGGCTTTGTTCTTCAAAAGTTGTTCTGAATGACAATTAAAAGAAAGAAAGTACAGAAAATAGAGCAGCAGAACTCTTGCTCACTGGAATGTTTTTCAGGTTTTTCCATAAGGTGTCGACACTTCTCTGTCAACTTGTAAGCTCGAAAAACAACAAAAAGCAGTCTTGTCTGTCAGGTGTTCAGTGGCATCCCTCTCCAAATCCTCCCAAGTGCACAGAGCTCTAGTTCAGATATTTCAGTGTTACGCAATTTAGTCTGTCTCTAAATGTCAGTCCCTACGGTCTCATGATTTACTTTCAGATTGGGTGCTCAAAACGCACCGCCAATTACCCCGAAGTGCTTAAGGCACATATCTTGCTCTATCTGACACTGAGAGTGTATTGGTACAAGTAAGCTGTTAACCAAAATAATGAAATGTACAGTAAAACTTGCAGATACGTTGGATATATTTTAATCCAAATATTTCCATTTATCCAAATATTTGTCCAATAGTCTGATTTTTTTTTCCGCTGAGGGGACTCACTGACCATAGTTATTTTCTTATATTTGTGCCTTTGTTACAGATAACCCTACTAATATATAATTTTATTGTCTCACTTGCAGGAGCCGTATGTTTCCTTGAGCTCTCGGGCTGTTTTAGTCAGTGGTCTTTAACCAAATAGTAAGAAGGAACACTTTATCGTTCCAGGAGCGCTCTTCATGGTCACACAGAAATGTAAGTGAATGAGTTTATGCTTCCCTTCCATTAGCCAACTATCATTACAAAGTGAGACAAATAATTACTTTCACTGACTGTGAAGTTAAGGATTTGGAAAAGACACTTGCAAATGATGGATTTGCTGTTTCCTTTAAAAGCAAGATCTACGTCAACAAAAAGGATAAGAAGATTATACAATATGAGGCAATCTCCATTTTCTGGGGATTTCAAGATATTTTAAAATCACATATTCTGATTCTTAGTCATCTAAAATATTTAGTCATTAAACGCCTATTTTGGGCATACTGATTCTTTGTCCTTAAATTGTTATACCTGCTCTTATGTATCAATTCCTTTCATTGAAGGAAAAAATACACCTATATGCTTTCCATTTCTTATGTAATAGATGTAGTTTAATAATTGTAAAAAGCTACTAGAACTACTTTATATAAATGCTTTTATTATCCCAAACACTTGTAGAGAGCCAACTAACTTTACAGAAATGAAGAAGGAAATATAGTAGCTGAGAATCCCCACATTCAGAATACATCTTTCATTTACTTTAACTATTCAGGTCTCATCTTAAAGAATTCCTTATAGGAATCTCTATGGCAATCTGGTGTTTAGACCAGAGAGGAAAGCACATAAGGCATGGGCATTTTACCAGTCTTTCTGCTCTTTGTCATATGCTGTTTGGTTATCACCTAGAGGGTACTTCTGTGCCTCAATTTCCCACATTTATCAAAGATGACAATATAACTCTGTAGCATATACATTAAAAGATTAACAAAAATTAAGTTTTCTATTTGGTTGATTTTTCTATGCATGAATATATAAAGACATTTGTGTATAATCATATATACATTCCTAATATTCATATATAAAAATAAAACCTAAAGCTCATTCTTTAGGATGTCAGGGCATTAAAATATTCATGCCAGTTTTTCCAATATATCAATTTATGGGACTAGATCTGGCAAAGCGATCATTTGTAATGACGACTGGAATGCAGATGGTTTTAGTGACTGTATATAGAAACTGGGGGGAAGGGAATAGCAGTCATTCTTTGTTTTTTTAGGATGAGGCAGAAAATCTGCTCTCTCCTTGATATGGAGGAATTTGTTAGAAGCAAGAGCTAAAATAAGGAATTATTGATCAGCTAGAAATTATGTTTCTTTTATCTTCCCTCTTCACTAATATTTTTACCCTCTGAAATGTACAGATATTTTCACACAGATATGTTACTGACTTTTGGATGAATACCAGTATTTTTCATTTGCAACCAGTATATTACTGGTGTTATCTAAATACTCTTTAAGGAGTCATCAGCAATTTTATTATAAGTATCTCAGGCATAAAAACTGATAATTAAACATTTTGTTACTTTATTCAGTAAATTGGAAATGATTGTGAACCATAGGATACAACCCTTCTATGGGGTGCAATTCAGAAGGCCGAGTGAACAAGGCGCTTTAAAAATTACTTCTCTTTTAAATATATGTCCCTAATTAAGATTTACTGCCATAATGGACTGCTGTTGTCGATAGGATTGTATAATGTTTCTCAAATGTGTTGAGATGGAAATGTTTGTGAATGACTGATTTAGGGGAAAAAATATTTTATCAATGTAAGAATCTATAGCCATATTCAAGTAGAAACAGCAAATCATCTGAAATAGTAGTGATCAGAAGATAGATAGCTAGAAGGAAGACTAAAATTAGCCTGTAGTGTTTAGTAAATCATTCAGAATATCTTAATTAATATTAGATTGCCAGATTATTCACTTACATTCAAGTAATCAAATCCGTATGTGTGTCTCCTCTCCGTGCTTCCCCTGCTCTACCAAATAGTGTTTGATAGTTTCTTCTTGATTCGGCAGGTATGCATGGCGATGTTTGGTAGTTCAGTGTCAACGCAAGCCTCACTAAGGCAGCTTTTGCTAGCAGAAACTGTGATACTATGCTGCTCTTATATTAATGAGAAAAAAAAACGTACCACATTATATAAATGACAACAGTGGACAGTTGCTAAAACAGCTTCTCCAGAGGTCATCATTATTGGGGGTGGGGAGAAGTTCAGTCTGTCTTCAAAATGAATCCTTTCTGTTAAAATCTACTTTCGCCATTAGACTGATACTGAAAATATGTAGGATCAATATATTTTTGATTCGGTAGCCCTGTGTTGATACAACCTTGATTTACTGGGCAAAGAAGCTGAGATTTATGGTCATGGGTGTCTATACTTCCTTTTAAGAATTCTAAAATGTAAGCTCAGAGATTCTCACTCGTTGCTCACAGCATTCCTAGGGGAATGTAAGTCCCTCTGCCTGCTTTTTGGCCCATTTCTGGGATATTAGTTGGAAGAATGGTGAAGACTAAAGAGGCCTGTCTTTCTCTTCATTATACTGAGACCCTGTTGGCTGTATTTGGAGGGGGGGTGGTGCGCAAAACAAGATGCCTTTATTTTTGCCTGTTGCTTGAATAAATGGAGGCTGTAAATATTTAGATCCATATACTTTTAAGTACTATTAAAAGGAAGATTTCCAAAGAGGAAAAAAAATTAAGAATCGTTTCCTAGAGAAGTGGGATGGATTGTTTCCTCATATTCCAAACATATTATTTGCAGTAGAAAATTAAATGATCTCAGAATTTATAACTGGAGGTTACACCTTAAATTGAAGTTTCTTGCTCCCCAATATATCACATTCATAATCATTTTTCAGGGCATTTTTTCTCAGCTGGAATAAAGAGCATATAATCTGCCATTTTAATCATTTTATCAAAGATAAATTTATCTTCCCCATGTAGACCTTTACACTCTAGTAACCAAGTAGATCTGCCTGACACTTGTAGGCAAAGCACCCAATTGGTTTTATTCCATATACTTTAATAACCACATAAAAGTAAAAATGGACACAAGAGAAGATGAGTAATAAAGATAAGGAATATTTATTGCTTCATATTACTGTTTAAATATGTGCATAAGGAGGACATCACAATTAAACCACAGCATCTGTCTTTGAAAATTTGTCGTTACAACCTTTTGTCTTATCAATGCATTTCACTCATAATTATGATTAATATTCTGGTAATTTATGGAACAATAATTATTATTGCTAATGATTATGCAATAAAAACTATCTAATATATATGTGCATATATATACATATAGATATTGATAGATATACATTATGTACATTGTGGGGAGGGAGGGAGAAAGAGAGAAAGAGAGAGAATGCACTTGGTAGTTCTTTAAACATGTGGTTGTACTGTAGCTGCCTGGGCAGTGTCCAATATGTAGAAACATATGTAGGAGCCGTTGGTACTAAGTTAATTAAATGTATATTTAAATAATTAAGAAAACAGGTCATTCTAAATTTTGCGAAAACATGATATTTATATGTCATTTTTGTTTAAAGATCTTGGAACCCTGTCTTTGGCACTTTGAAAGTGTTCTTGAAATATTGCTGGGACAAAAGTAATGATTCATTGAATGAATGAATATAACATTCTAAACCTTGAATATTTGATTATATTCTTGTATTTTATAGTCATGTGTTCACTGAGTTTGAAAATCCTCACCACCCTCAGTGGATTTGTATATAGTGACTAATTTAAAAGGAAAAACAAAAAACAAAAAACAAAACCAGAACTGTTTTCCTGAATGTTTTGACTCTCCTGGGTTTCTTAGGCCCCTCAGACTCCATGGAGAGAACTATAGTCACTAGAAATGAAATAATAACATCATTTTTAAAGTTTGATTTCATGGGTGAAACATCAGTCCCTGGGAAATCATTTCTGAAGTTTTCTCCTGCCCTCTAGCTCCATTAATATATTTTGAAACTAAATTTTCCTAAGGTATGGCAGTTTACTCTTCCTCCTCCTTTCCCTCCCTCTCTCCCTCCTCCCCCCCAACATCCACTTCTTGTTTGTGAAATTCTATAATCCAAAGTCTGTGAGTTTAAGATTACTTTAAAAACAAGCAAATGGATTTTCTATTCTTGTGACATTTATACAGGTACTGGGGGAATTAGCACGCGCTCTCCATTGTTTCTTGAATCATGTCTTAAGGGGAAAACATTCTAAGGTTATGTAGCCTGCAGTATATACTGATTTTACCCAATACTTGAGAGGTTTTAAATTATTTGCAACCAGCAGTTTCTTAACTAAGGTTTATTTTGACAATGAAAAAAAACATGTACAGTGTTTTCTCTCCCTTAACAACCAAATTGTTTGCCAATGCTGCCTTTGGGAAAATGGATGGTAATAGGGACAATGGTTTTTAAATCATTTGGTATACTCTTGGCCTTCTTAACTACCCAAAAGAAAATTTTTGATTTGGCAAAACTAGTTTGAGTTGAGAAATGCTTTGAGAACTATTTTATTACCAAGTAAAATATTCTTAGTGTAATTTGATTTTTTGTTTGTTTTGTTTTTAAGCATAGGCTCGCTCGTCTGCGTGGCTAACTTATACTGTTTATCTTAATTTGGGGGATTTATTTATTTTTTTTTTTTACTAATTTGAGTGTGCTGAGTAAGCTTTTATTTTGAAGAGGGCATTAAAGGGAGAGATACTTTTAGAGTTCATTTCTTTGTCCCATTAATAGTAGTTTGTAATTTCTTTGCCAAAAATTAATAGTAGTTTTTCTTTTCTGTTAATGACAAGTTTTTTTTTTTTTCCAAAATGGAAAAGTTTTTCTTCTTTCAGCTGACAAAATTTGAAACCCTTGGTGGAATATCTTTCTAGATATACCTCCCTCCATTTATTAGGAAGTTGTCACCCAAGGAAACTGTTATGCTGTAAATGTGGGACTTAATCAGCCCATGACTACTAATATATGTGTATATAATAGCCAAATAATTAACAAAGCATAGTTATGTAAAAGCATGAAATTAAATATTTGTTTAACATAATGATACTGGCAATAATTCATTGTGGATAAGAATGAGGTCTTTGAGGTCAGAATGCTAATCCAACAACTTGAATGCTGCCACAAACTGTGATCTTAGGCAAGTTAGCTAACCTCAGAAATGGGCACAATTATTGCAGCTCAGAGCTATTTTGGGAATTAATGGAGATAATGTATATGGAATGCATAGAACAGAATTCCTGGCATGTGGTAGGCTGGAGCCCCAGACTCAACTGTGCAGTGTTCCCATGGCCCAAAGGAGCCCAGTTGAGGAAATGAATAGGGGTGAACAGAGCTGACATTCACCTCTTGCACCTCTTTCTGGCTAAGTTCTTGTTTGCTGGGAAAGGTCAGTCCGAAGGATGGGTCCTTTTATTTTGAACAAAGGTACTGGGTTGGAATGTGGTGGCTCTGTGGGTCAGCTGTCTTTATTATCACCCTATAAGAACACATGCCCTCCATTTTCAGGTGGTCTTTGGGAATTTTGAGGTCAGCCTGTCTTCCACATAATCCTTATGAAAGTGTGATATTGACACTTTCTCCACAAGGTAGTTAGTGAATAAAGGAGGGGTGCCCGGGTGGCTCAGTCAGCTCAGGTCATGATCTCATGGTTCATGGGTTTGAGCCCTGCATCAGGCCCTGTGCTGACAGCTCAGAGCCTGGAGCCTATTTCAGATTCTGTCTGTCTCTCTCTCTGTCTCTCTCTCTGTCTCTGTCTCTCTCTCTCTCTCTCTCTCTCTGTCTCTCTGCCCCTCCCTGACTCATGCTCTCTCTCTCTCTCTCTCAAAAATGAATAACCTTAAAAAAACTTTTTAAAATTAAAAAAAAGAGTGAATAAAGGAAATATCCAAATGATTATACTGAAGCTCCATTTAACATTATTGATATTTTACAAAGCTTATTAATCAGGAGCAAGATAGCCATAGTTAAGATTTAGCATTTCTTATAATGGGACAGCTATTAAAGGACAATACACACCTTTTGAATTTCCACTGAAGTTATAGAATTAAATCGAAGGTAAAATATGATTCAAAATTGCATGAGGAAAACCATTTTTTGAAATTGAAGATAATTGATAATAACTACAAAGTTATCGTAACTGGTAGGTTGGTTGTGTGCTTGAATTGGTGAAGTGTTATGTTTATATTTTACTGTGTTCTGAAGTAAAGTGTACGAAGACATATTTTTAACCTGAAATTTCATTTTAAAAATGCCACACATAGGGCTTTAATTAAAGGACAGTAAAGGAGCAAAATGATGAATCAGGAATTTTAGGTTTTGGAAAGTTATACAAAATATGAAATCTGTTATATTTTGAAGCTAACACTGGAGGGAAAAACAACTCTCCCATGTTTTCAGTTATACTAAGGAAATTAAGTGTGAATTCTAGCTCTGCAGGAGACTTTCATGTAACCATTTTACTGACTCTACTTCATCCTTTTGTTTCTTGAATCTAGACACAGACCACATTTTTCTCCATGGAGCTTTCTTCCCTCTCCACTGCCTTTCTTCAAATATTATTTGAAGGATGTATTGAGTTGGCAATTTCACATGGTTGAACCATTTATAGATCCAGCCAGCCTGGTGTAAGACCTTTGTGATCACATTGGCTCCTTTCCTCTTCTCAGCCACCATATCTGGTTTCCAAAGCACATATTTTTTTTTTTTTCTGTTTCACGCATCTTCTCCTTTCCTTTGGCACAGAAAAAAACCCATTCTCTCATCCCTTCTCATTTGAAATCCTCAAGTAGCCTTGGAAGTCCTTTTCCAGCTCCCCATCTCTTCCTACACCAATCGATTGCAGTTGAGGATAGCACTTAAGGGCCACCAGCTACACTATGGCCTCAATCTGAACTTCCAGACCTGCCTTGCCCTAATCCCATATAAATAGCATCATCAAATAATGGGCCACTAAATATTCCTTATTATAATCCACATGTTTCTGTTCCCTTTAGTGTTCTTTTTTACCCCTTCCCCAAGTTAAATTCTATACATCTCATTCTCAACCCTAACATACTTCCCATGATGCTTTTCAGGTGGGAATTCAGAAGCTACCACAGATTCTATCCAGCCTGCCTGCCATAGTGGGGAATTTGCACTTTCAATTTGTACAATGAAAGAAATCTTATACCTATTTGTGTATCTACTGCCCTTCACACAGTGTGACTGATTATAGTGGTTTATATGTATGTCATTCCAGCATATGATAAACTGCATTAAGATATCCTCTTTGTATATTGTACTCTACCATTGTTTGGTGTAATGCCTGGCAGATAGAATATGCTTAATACTATAGAATAAATAGTGAAGAGTTTTGGGCTTACTACACTGTTTAAAATGACATATATGTGATTATATGTATTTGGCCTTTATTATTGACAGCATAATATCTGGTGACATACTCACTGTTAGTATCTTTTCCATCTGCTAGAGAAAGGCGATCCCTTAACTCACTTGGTAATGTTTAATCTTATTGCTTATAAAGGAAAAATGAAAATTTTGTTACGAAATTAATTGAATAGACATCGGAAATTATCAGGCATTTGATTAATAAATGCATTGTTAGTTTTTATAACACATGAAAATTTATGTACTGTAAAGGAAATGGTCATTCCAACATTTAAGCAATTACACAAATTATTTTCTATACTGTAAGAAAAAGCCCTCTTTTTAATGTCAGGACAGCTGAGCATACCAAAAATAACTGGAGAGTTTGTTGCCTTTATTACTATTAAGTATATTATTATGTCCTTGTAAAATCATCAAAAAAGATGAGGTATACTCCTAATGATCAGTGGTTTAGGTCAATGTGAAGAAATAACATAAACGTATTAATGATAAGATGATTACCTGGTTGAAATCTCAACAGCACAGATTTCTATGGTTTAAATTAAAAAGAAAAATTAAGGAGGGGAAAAAAAACCAGGCAAACGGTATTTGTATTCCTGCATTTCAGGTGAGGTACCTACATTTTTCTTGTATTTTTCTTTCTCATTAACTGTAGAAACCCATAGATATAAGTCTCTGTGCAGCTCCAAATGCCCCCACTCCATTTTAGGTGGTATTTCCAATAAGGGTACTGTTTCTTGCAAAGAATATTACATCTCACTAATTGTCCTACAAATCCCATTCTTAATTAAAATCAAAATCTTCATTGCAACAACTTTACTATATAGCTTGCAAATATGTGCTCCTCTTGTTTGTTTGGAGGACGATGCTCTGGATACATCTTTTTTTTCTTTTTTCTTCGTTCAAAAAGGAGCAGCCCTGGTGAGAAAAATTTACAGCAATTGATTTTGTTTGTTTGTGGCTGCAGCCATAAAAACTCCCAAGCAAAACTAAATAGTGCTTGTGGGGCACAAGCATGGTGGTTCATGGGTAAACAGTAAGTTTTATAATACTGTTAATGTTAGACAAGAAGACAAGGTATAATAATTCCAATTTCCTCATTTGTCTCCGTTTTGTACTAAATTGTGCGCTCCATCATGCATATGCTGGCTATAATGTGACATATTTAATTCTGCATTTAGTCTCTGCTTTGTTACACATGCACGAAAATAGCAAGTCAGCTTCTCAAATGCCATGGAGCAGCCCTCTAACAACAACAACAAAAATAATTAAATACAAAATAAGTTTGAATAACAGTAATGGTGGGAAAATCTATCCTAGGGTTCATTCTTTTTACAGGGAGTTGGCAAACCAGGAAGAATAGACTTTGTCATGTGCAAATATGGTGACCATAAATGGTGCTAGAGGCTTTTCCATTGTCCTCTGAGTTTGCCATGAGAGAAAGCGGGTGAGAGAAAGAAAGACACGTTTGATAGAGTTGTGAAGAATGTTTGAATGGCTATTGGGTGTTGAGCATTGTCTTGCAGTGACCTCAATTCGGTACAGTAGAGACCCTTGAAAGCACTGTCTGAAGTCACAATACCACTATTCTCCTCCATTTACTAAAAGGGATTAGTTAAAAGGGTGACGTTCCGTGCAGAGAGTTCCAAGTATTCCATGAAACAAAGGGCTCTGAAATGTTTTTGAAGTTATTTTTAATTGAGTTGAACTAATTTAATAAAGGTCCTACGGAGGAAAAAAAAATAAAGGAATGTGATTGTTTTATGATTCCTCACAGATGGAATGGACATTTATAGCATACTTTTCCTTTAGTGTTCCAGAGAACAGTAGCTCCATTTACAGCTACTGTTAGCAATTTAAAACTGCTCCAAAATGAAGTCTTTCAAGAAGTTGACAGCTTATAAATAAATCTGTCTGATAAAATTGAACATAAACTGCATCTGTGGTTAGTTTGCCAAAATTAATTCTACATTTAATTAGAGATAGCAGTCAAACATATTTAATAAAAAACAGTCTTGGAGAGTAAATCAAATGAAGTCAGATTTTAGCAGACGTTTTGCATTTTTTTCCAAGGAGTGATGAAATGACCTCACCTCTCCGATTCCCAGTTATATGGCAGCGTGAGCTCTGTAGCGTTATGGGGAAGCCAGTGAGTTCACACTGCTTGGAAAGGTTCCTTGCTCAGCTTAGGGTAAAGAGAGAAAACGATCATTTTGTGATTTTGCTTGATTCCATCATTAGGTTTTACTTTGATGCCATATGTATTAAACTAACAAGTTAATAAGCACATTACTGCTAATGATTACAGAGACCCAGCTAAGGTAATCCTAATTTATATATGTACCAGTACAGAGAATTGTCCTTAATTTTTTTTTTTCTGATTTCATTGCCAAGCTTGTTTTCTTTTGTTTTGTGTTGTTTTAATTTAACCATCACAATGAGACATATGAAAATCATACACTAGCAACAATGCCATTTCTTCCTGTACAAAGACTTAGAAAAATCACCTTTGCTTATCAAATATTTGTGCTCACTCTGCACGGTTTAAGCAATGTGGCATAGTTGTGGAATCCTGGGGAAGATGCAAAAGCACACAGATCAATCAGAATGCAGCAAACAATATTTGGGGACAAAAGTGACTTACGGTTCAAAGGGCAAAGAAGCAGATCTTCAAACACTGGAAGTTTCAACACACAATCCATAGTCCTAGGTGAAGTGTGCAGACAGACAATAGAGACTAGTATTAGCAATAACAGTTTCTTTCCAATTTATGTAAAAATGATATGCACCTTCACAAATGCATACAACAACTAAAGTCAATTAAACCAGCTTTTATTTTGATCTTTTAAAGTAGGGGATGTTACTTTCTAGTAATGAGGAAGAATTTAAGAAATGTGGTAAGAGATTATGTGGCTGTACTTATTAGTTAATATCAAATTTGGATTAGACATTCAACATTAATTTATTGAGCCTCCTCTATATTCTTAGTGTTAGAATCATAGAGATGGTTAATCTTTACTGAATATTTTTTCCAAAATATCTACGTGTTTTGGAATCATGCAGTTATTAATACTACATCTGACAAATATGCAAAGGCATTTTTTCTACTTCTTCAAGTTTTGTTTAGATATTTTGTTCTTTCAGAAGAGCATTTTTATTTTTACATACATGACTTTGTCCCCAAGTAACTTTATCAAAATTTTGCTACTTTTTTTAGAATAATAGGAAGTAAAAGTAGAACACCCTTATTCCTGAATTTGAACAATGTGTCATTGTTGTGAGGTTTGCTCAGTGAACCTTACATTACTTGTATTCTGAAGAAATGAAGAAATGGAAATGTATGCAATGCACAAATTCTACCTAGCAGCCCCGTTCAGTGCTGTCCTGGAATAATTACACTGTTCTAAAACTCATAGGTGGACTTAAATACTAATGCATTGCAGTTGTTAATTACTATCAAAATACAAACCAGCAATAGGCTGTAACTAGGGAGAAAAAAAAGGTTAAAAATCAGCTCAAGAAAGAGAAATTGACCAACTCAATCATGCTGTAGGATTTAAATCATCATTAAGGTACCCCAAAGGATATCTTTGACTGATCTCTTTAAGAATTCATATATTGGACCTGAAGAAATAATCATTTTAATCAATGGTTTCAAATTCATTATATATGTTTTAGTGCCATTAGAGGATTAGGATATTAATGCAACTGTGTAGCTAAATACTAAATGACTATCGCTCTCATTTAATAAAAATACAAATAAAACCAGCTTCTTCCTAATTTAAGAAGGGTAAAAATATATTTATCTTTTCTGTGGATCCTTGAACAATAACTTCTTTCCCAAAATTTTGTTAACAACATTGTTATAATTTATAAAATAAACAGCTTTAGAAAAAATGGGTTAACAATCACATGGTTTCTTGTGGGCTTGTTAGCAGTTAATTTTATGTTGGGCAAATCACTTATCTCACTGGGTCAAGATTTCTTCATCTCTAAAATGAAAATATTGACTAGAACAATTCTAAAGCCTTGTTCTCTGATTCCATGGTTAGTGCATTCCTACCCACCCTACTTTTTTTTCCTCTAATTTCAAACAAATGCCATGTCTTTTCATCATTTTGGCTGGCTCATGAAATTGAACAGAGCAAAACTAATAAGGAAGGGAGATACAATTTGAAATTAGACACCATTGTAGCTTTTGCTGTATCATCAGATGTACAAGATTAATGACAAATAGAGAAGTAGATCAGTAGATGCTCTCAAGACATTGATGCAGAAGCCCTAGGTCATAGTAACAGAATTTCTATTTGAATGTTTTCTCTAATACTGAGGAAAATGTATTATCCTTTCATTTCTAAGGAGCTTAAGAGGTTTGGTTAAGAAATGTCTAAAAAGGTGCTCTGCAAAGATGTATATTCTTGAAGTGCTAAATAAAGTTGTAAAGCGCCTTGTGGGTCCTTGAAATCAATACATTGGCTTGGATTTAGGGTTCGGGCCTTCCAGAGAGCACAGAGAAAATTGCTCTGAAGCATCAATGCTTCCACCTTACTGCAGGTTCTCACCATCTGTCACAGTGTATCACAGATTTCTCCTGAGTAGACTCCTTGCCTCGTCTCTCTTGTTACAGATCCATTTATCTCATTGATGATGCCAGTTATCTTTTCAAAATGCAGATCTGGTTATGTCATCTTCCTGATTGAAAACCTCTAATGACTTCCAGTTGCCTAGCTGATAGAGTCTAAACACCTAAGCCAGGTAAACAAGACCCTTATCTATCTTACCCAAACAGAGCTTTCCATCTTCCTCTTTATGCAGTTATTCACCCTGGTCCAGGACGTGCACCCTTCCGTTCACAGCCTTGAACAACTGGCTCATCTTCAAAAGCCAAGAGAAATATCATCTCTTCTATCAAGCTTTCCTTTTCTCAGGCACCTCCCTAATATGTGATTCATTCTCCCTCTCCCTCTCTGTCTCCCTCTCTCTTTCTCGCTCTCCCACCACCACCACCCCTCCCTGTGTCTTCCATATCTAGTGTGCTTCTGAGTCACCTTTTTTTTTTAAACCTGTTTTTAAAATATCTACCACTAAGCAAGGCGCATATAAGAATAAATAAAGTTAACTAAAGTTAACTCTGTAGGACACTAAAATGCAGCTGATACATGAGATTTGTTTTGTTGGCATGTGTTTTATGGAGGTCTCCTTTCACTTACGTACATACTGTAATATAAAATTTATGCCTTTTTTCCAAATTCTAATAATATGCCTATGCATTGTGTTTCAGTAAAATGTAGTTTGCATTTCTCCGTAGCTTTTGATATTATTTAAGTATTTTCAAATTATTCTTATGGTTTTTCAAAGCTTATGTATTTAATGTAACATTCATAATTGCTATGGGTATGTTGTTAAGATTTTAAATTGCCATTTTGAAGCCAAAACTGAGATTTCAGTGTGGAGATATATATATATATATATATATATATATATATATATATATATATACACACACACACACACACACACACACACACACACACACAAAGAAAAGTACCACCTTATATAAATTAATAATTTTTTTTAATTGCCTCGAATGTTTCAGTCTCATGTGGAGTTTTGAAGTAGTATGTAGCTTTGATGTTTTATTAATTATTTTCAAGGTGGCTTTCTTTCCAGAGCAAAGCATACATATTGATTTTGTGTATGATGAAGACTGAAATTTCTATCTTGGCACTGAGACTTCTTGCAATCAGATCTAGAAAAGGGTTTGATCGTTTTGAAGCAAGTCTCCAACAGTTAACTGTTGGCTGCCAAAGTTCAATTTAGATAAGTGAAGGGGAAGAGTTTAGAAATTTCACACATTAAATGTGTGATGGGAAAAACCCAATATAATGTATTAAAGATGCAGGCTTTGGAAGGAAAACATGGAGTATCGTAAGAATTGTGTGCCAGTCTCCAAAGGTTTTCAGTGAGGTTTGGTTCAGAAAAGCCCTTGAATGTGTTGGAAGCAGATCTTGGAAGGGGCTGTGTGGTGTGTCAGGGAAAGCACCAGAGAAAGTCTTGGTTACACAGAGTCTGTAAAATCGACTGTGGTAGCATGACAAAAATTGGTCTGTGTGGTTTGCCACTGCCAATCTTCATGATTGATACAGATTGCTGGAGCCATATCTATCATATGGTGCTCCATATTGATTGTTAAAATCTGCAAAAATGAATTATTTGGAGTGTATTTTTCCATATCGTTGGCTGATTTTTCCTGTACCAAAGAGTTTAAAAGCATTTGACCTTTGCTCTGAATTCTTACTTGTTCCCACGACTAGAAGGAAACGATACCAGCATCTCTATTTATTATCGTTTAATAATGATGCTGAAATCTAATTCTTAATGAACATGGTAAAGGCTGCACATTTGAAAAGTCATTGTATAAAGGTGCTCAGTAAGTTAGTTCTATGTTTAGGGATGGCTTAGCTATTTTATTTTAAAAATTGCCATCTAGACTTTAAGAGAATTAGAAGTCAAATGGCAAATAAATTCTTTTAGAAGAACTTTCCGTCTTACCAGCCATTACCCAAAAAAGCAAGAAATAGCTCTGGATTTTTTTCTTTTTGTAAAAGCGTTGGGATTGATCCTATTTATCTACAGAATTCAAATGCAACCAACATTTATAGGAAAATATGCCAGACTTTTGCGAATTGAAAAGATTGTGTGCATTTGCAAGAGGCAAATGACACAGGAGACTTTACTTTAAATCACCTATAATGTTAGGATCATTATAAAGTAAGCAGCCAGCATGCTGGATTGTACGGCTGGAAAGAACCCACATAAGAATGAAAACAGATGGTATTATCATTCTATCCCAAGCACTGTGTGGATTTTTTTGGTTAGAGTCTGATTAAGGTTTCAGAAATTATTAAGTGGATAGATAATAGAGAATAAGAAAATGAGAACACAGAGGGCTTGCCAAGTCTTTAATGCTCACTTAAACAAAACTGCCTGCAGGTTCAACAAACCCATTCCTGGGTTTTGTGGGTTTGCAAGGTCCTTCTCCAGAAAAGTTGTTTTGGGTGATGGTCACCATTTAATTAAAGGAATATCAAACTATATGTTTAGAAAGATAATAATAAGCCACCCAAACCCAGATGCTAGATGCCACACATGTTGGAGAAGGGCTATAAAAAAAAAAGGCAAAAAACCCCCACAAAAAACCCCTAAACACTCCCACACTCTAGAAGTTGGATTTAAATGCAACCATTGGGGGGAAAGGACCATTTGCCTTTTCCGGTTGCAGTAATCTTTCTCCCCACTTTCCTTACTGCCTTAATCCACATCTAGTTATCAGCTATCTCCACATTTTCCTCTCCACTTGTTATCTTCATTTCTTTTGATTTGCTAAAGTATATCTGACATATATGTGAAAGGAAGTAATATCTTGCCTTTGTGTGCGGGCATTTGTGCATTCTGAGTATTTCCTTTGTACTGAATTGTACATTAGTGTAATTTTGTTTTGGCCTCCTCGGCTCCTTTGAAAAATATTCACGAATTAAACAGTCTAGCAAAAGTCAAACAAACAAACAAATAAAACTCAAGCCATGAGAGCTTGTGATTTCTTTCAGTTTGATTTTAGCTGAGGAACATTCAAACTTTGAATTTGCTTATTTCAACCATTTTTTTTTCTTTCTTAATTGTGGTTTCCGCCATACCTTTTAAAGTATAATTTTCTTAATTAAAATAGTAAAAAAAAAGTTTCTCAAATTCAGGTGGGCTGCTTTGGATTATGGCTCCTATGTATCTGTCTGCAGTTTTACAGCAACCACTTTTCAAATTAAAGCCTTTTTTCTCCCCCATTTCTTCTGCAGTACAGTGGACTCAGATCAGAGCCCTCTGATGTGAAAGGATGGGATTTTTAACGGACACTCTTGCCTGTTGAAAGAATAGTTCAACAACTGTATTTTTCATTTTCCATTTAAGTCTTACATGGTATAAAATAGGAAAACCTGGGGCGCCTGGGTGGCTCAGTCGGTTGAGCCTCCGACTTCGGCTCAGGTCACAATGTCGTGGTTCGTGGGTTCAAGCCCTGCATCGGGCTCTGTGCTGACAGCTCTGAGCCTGGAGCCTGCTTTTTATTCTGTGTCTCCCTCTCTCTCTCTCCGCCTCTCCCCTGCTCGCTCTCTGTCTCTCTCCCTGAAAAATAAACATTAAAAGTAAAAAGAAAAAAATAGGAAAACCTGTGAGATGCCAGTGACTGTTAATGAAGTAAATGGTCTATCAACATGAAGGTAGCACCTTTATGTTTGGAGAATTAACAAAAGCAAAGCAATTGAAACAGCAGAAACCAAATTTCCCACATGATGCAGTAGTCATAGTTAAGATTTCTGAGTAGGGCATAGAACTTTTGAGACAGGTGTGATAATGCTTCAGATAAATGTTGAAAGCAAATTCAAAAGTGTGGTTTGAAAGGCTTTGAATTTTTTTTTTCACACATACAAGTTTTGTTCATGTGAAAAAAAGCAGGACTTCTCAAACTGAATGTTGAGGTTTTTTTTTTTTTTTTTTTTTTTTTTTTTTTTTTTTTTGTATAGAAACAAACATTGAGCCTGACACCAGGTTTGTGTGGGAGTAAGGTAAATTCGGGCTAAATGACTGATGTACTGTTTGGGTATAAACATTAGATTCCATATTGCAACTGTCTGTCACTACTTTTGTCATTAATCAAATAGGTAGTGAAATGTACAGCAATGCTTAAGTGTATTTAATGTAGTTAGGTTTTATAATCACTGCTGGTAGTTATCCAGGTACAGGTGGTAGCTTTCTTTTTTTCCCTCCCTGATTTAAGATTGTGAGATCCTTTACTGTTTCTCTATAGAACTGGCATCTGAGTATACAGATTTGATTTGATCTACTAAATTTGGTGTCATTTGTGATCTAGTGGCAATGCAGGATTTAAAAATCATGGACCTTACTGAAGTGTTAGGAGAGGAGGAGATAAATTCATTTGACTCCTGTGTGTGGCCTGATGCTAAGTCAAGCACATCTATATTCCTATGTGGAAATATATGTGAATGTAGAAGTAAAAAGTAAATTTGAAAAAGAAAACAACAAAAAGGAATTAGTGTGGTTCCATTGAACTTAATGCTATACGCTGTCTATATTAAACTCTTTTTTTTCCCCATTCAGTTGCATTTGTTTAAAACGGCCTGTTAAAATTAATGGCACAGAAACATACATCAAGTAAAATCTTGTAATATCTCTGTAATATCTCATAATTTGGTTTGTGTTTGACCAAATGTTTTCATCATTACTCCAAGCTTGGTTTGGACCATCCAGGTGTTTTCAAACTTTTCAGCTTTCTAATTAAAACAAGCTTCCGTTTTATCTAATATGCTACAATGATTAAAATATCAATATAAGATAATGAGTTCTATTGTTTGCTAATATCAGGATATCCACTCTACCAGGTAACTTCAAGTCCTATGGTGAAATTCTCTTAGAACAAATAGGTAAATGGTATAGCTTAGCAAATTGCTTAATTTGGCTGCTATTACCAAGAGCTTTAGATTTTCCTTTTGACTTTGACCGTAGAATGTGGCCACCCCCTGATAGGTCCTTCTATTCATCTTCATGGTACATCTCTATGACAGTAATGTACTTATTGCAAGGATGAGTAGATGTTCAGGAATCGCATATACACAAGAGAAAATACAATCATAAAGGAAAATCCAAGTCCAGCTTTGTCCCTCCCTCAATTAGAAAAAATTCTGTCATGTTAACTTATCCTGCTATTTTCCTGTTCTGGAATGCTTCCACTTGGAAGTTGGTAGTTTGTTTGTTTCTTTCTTTCTTTCTTTCTTTCTTTCTTTCTTTCTTTCTTTCTTTCTTTTTCTATCACTATTCCCTTTTTAGGTTGAACTCCTCTCTCCTAAGTGTTCAAACAATCCTTCTATTTTTGTTCTTCCATTACTACTATCATTTATATACCAATATAACATATAAGTAGCTCCTGGACAACAGGACTGCACTAGAGATTGGTGACTATATAAAAATGTAAGACATTGTCTCTAGTCTCCAAATGTTATACTCTAAGTAGTAAGAGAAACCAGGTCCATAATACAGTTAAACAAAAATACAGATTATTCAGGTAGACTGCCAAAGGGGAGGAGATGGGGGATGGGCAAAATGGGTGAATATGGAGGAGTGGACTTCCAGTTGTGGAATGAATAAGTCATGGGGATGAAAGGTACAGCATAGGGGATGATTGTTAATGGCATCGTGTGGTGACAGGTGGTAACCACAGGTATGGGAAGCATAGCATAACATACAGAATTGTCAAACCATCTATGTGGCACACTTGAAACTAATGTAACATTGTGTGTCAACTATACTTCAGTTAAGAAAAAAGATAATAATAGCCAACATGTATATGGTGCTTATTCCGCGTGAGGCACAGTAATTGTGTTTTATCTATAGTGACTTAGTTTTTATCTCGCAAACTCTATCCTACTGATGAGGAAACCAAGTTGCACAGAAGTCATGTTACTTGCCTATTGTTGAAAAGCAAATACAAGCTTTGAACCAGGTAATCTGGCTCTCAGAGTTCAGGCTCTCACCCTGTTTTGCACTGCCTAAGGATTTTTTTTTTTTTAAGTGTGTCGCAGTCTATATTGAGGATTTGGCAGTATCTGCCACCCCAGATTAGGCTCTCATTGCTCCATCCCACACTACTGTGGGTACTCCCTTGCCCACACCAAGCTATTCAGTTCCTGAATTCTAGAAGGATTATCTGCATTCCATAAATATTGATGCAATAGAATCTATTTGAATAATCTGTATGCTGAACGTTGATAGAAACAAAGGTAAGCATATTTTGACCATGAAGTATCAGTTATTCCGTATCAGATATTCAGTAGCATGTAATTTCCAATGAACTAATTTTATTTTATCTTTTTAAGTTAATTTTTAAATTTATTTTGAGAGAGAGAGCGAGTGTATGAGTGGGGAAGGGGCAGAGAGAGAGAGAGAGAGAGAGAGAGAGAGAGAGAATACAAAGCAGGCTCTGCACTATCAGTGTGGAGCCCTATGTGGGGCTCAGTCTCACAAACTGGAAGATCATGATCTGAGCCCAAACCAAGAGTTAGATGCTTAGCCAACTGAGCCACCCAGATGCGCCTCCAATGAACTTTTAAATTTTATTTATTTTGTTTTATTTTGTTTTAAATTAACATTTATTTTTGAGAGAGAGAGAGAGAGAGAGAGAGAGAGAGAATGTGAGCGGGACAGGGGTAGAGAGAGAGAGGGAGACACAGAATCTGAAGCAGGCTCCAGGCTCTGAGCTGTTAGCACAGAGTCCAACGTGGGGCTTGAACTTACAAACTGTGAGATCATGACCTGAGCCGAAGTGTGATGCTCATCTGACTGAGCCACCCAGGAGCCCTGAACTAATTTTATTTTAAATTTCACAGGTTTAAGATTAAAGGTTGCTTTTAATTTTCCATGCTAATGTCATTTTAGTTGTCTCACTCTTTAAAAGTTATGGTGAAGGGATCAGTTAGTTTTAAAAGATGAAATTTATAGATTATTGAAAAAAGAGCACTTGTTAGACCACTAAAATTTCATCACAAATTTATTAAGAAATCATCTGATAGACGTTTCCCTTTTTTTCTATGCTTCTTTATTCTTTTGTGTATTACCTATCAAATAGCCAAAAGCTGGGAACAAGAGTAGGGAAACAATAAATAAATAAAAGTTTTCTATTCTTTCTACCTGGTTTTGTACAATTGCTTAAATTCATTTTATATTATTTTTTTATTTCCTTTTAGAAGATACTGGAAGTGCGTACTTGCTAGGTAAAAGGCCTAAATTTGAATCATTATTGAAAAATTCTGGTGTGTAATACAAATGTTCATTTGAAAATGATAGACGGTCGTTCAGGGACCCTGAAGTGTTTTCATGGATTCTCATGCCTGGTTGGCAGTTTTGTTGAAAGTGGCCGTAAATCAGGAAAGAGAGCTGAAAATACATTTTATGTCATCTTTAAAACAACTGTAAGTTATTGTCCCAGAAAATGAAGATGCCATTTTTAAAGAAGGTAGCAGAATAAGGTATTGAAATGGGTAGAAAAAACATGTGTCCAGAAAAGTATCACCAGTAGTTACTGATATTAATTATAGCATAAAACGGGAGTGGTATGAAAGAATAAGGATTAAAATCAAGATTGTACATGGAGTCTGAAATTTAAATTTATAGAACCTGATGCTTTTTATTTTTTTAATTTACTTTTAACTTTTTGGTGGTGGTTCTTTTACAAGATGTTTGTTGATGAGCAAATTGAATTTGAGCTCATATGCTATAGAAACCAGGTGAACTCACATTCTCCAAACGCATCTGTTGTTTGCTCCTTCCAGAATAAATATTACAATTCTTGATGAACAACAGCTGGAAGGCTTGAATGTGGTTGCATTCCTCATGGGTTCACAGGATGAAATCACTTGTGCACCATTGACAATTTTAAATGGAGAACAAAAATGTATTCCATCATAAGATGTCAGGAAAAAAGTATTTTTGTAAAAATGTATTTTCTATTTTTAATCTTCTGTGAGCTATACATTTTAGGACACTGAATGAGTTGGAAGATGTATGTTGTGACCTGACATTCTCTCTGACTTATATTTAGTTATTTTTTTGAGTTTTTTAAAACTTTATTTATTATGAGAGAGAGGGAGACAGAGAGAGAGAGAGAGGGAGAAAAGCATGAGTGGGGGAGGGGCAGAGAGGGAAGAGTGAGAATTCCAAGCAGGCTCAGCACTGTCAACACCAAGCCCAACACGGGGCTTAAACCCACCAACTGAGATCATGACCTGAGCCGAGGTCAGATGCTTAACTGACTGGGCCACCCAGGCACCCCTACTTGTTTCTTTAATTATCTTTAAGAAAGTAATATGTACTAAGTGCCAAAGTCCAGTTGCAATACATTGAAAATGGAAGCAATTGGATCATTATACTGCTAAATAATATTTTTACATGTATCTTTTATGGCATGTCAGCCAGTTCATTAATGTTTTAACTTATTTTACTGTTTTGGGTGAGGAGTAACTTTTCTCTGTCAGTGTTTCATGGACAAGTTGGTAAAATGGTACTAATGGACAGAATCCTGGACTGGAGGTGAGTGGCTGTGGCCACACTGGAGATTTGTGGCCATGGGCATAGACTGTCATCTCCCTGTTCACACTGCCTCTTGTATAAAATGAGGGGTTTGGACTGGATGATTTCTCTTCTCAAATCTGTGAGCCTATGATAACTTCTAAACCAGTCTTGAATTCCTTTATATTTGCTGCCAACACTGATCTCTTCCCTTCTTGACTTTCCCTGAGGGTATTATCAGTTCTATAAATTGTGGTGGTTGATTATGTTTGATGATATACTTTATCATGCAGTCTTTTATAGGGCTGTTTTTTTTTGTTTGTTTTTCAGGAGCACATGTTTAATAATATTCACTGTCTCATAATGTTAATTCTCCTCTTGATGATGAAATATCTAAGCATCTCGAGGAAAGTAACCTTGTTCTATATTGCTTCTTTTTTCTGGTTTTCCTTGTAGCACATTACAGAATAATTGCCACAGCTATTTGAAGTGTTGATAAACTTAACAAATTCAGTTACTAACTTATTTAAAACCCATGCAGTGTGTTTGGTTCAGAACCATAGAAATAGAACAAAGCTAACACTGGAATGGGGCTCAAGAAACCTGATTTTCAGCCCAGATCAACATTATTTGACTCTGTGCTCTGCTCTTGAACAGATCATTTGGTGCTTCAGTTTACTCAGGTCGAAAACGAGGGAAAGAGACCAACATTCTCTAACTTTTAATTTCTGTATTTTTTTTCTCCCTGTAAATGCCATCATGGAAGTGATGAACAACTTTGCTTAGCATTTTCAAAACATAGCCTACTTTTTATCAAGCATTTTTATTCATCATTTAATTTGGTGATTCAACATATATTTATTGAGCACTTATTATGAACCAAGAACTGTGAGTCAGAAAGTACAAGATTTTAATCCACTTAATATTTAAACGTGGGGAAATACTTTCCCCTTTTTGCTACATGTGCAAAACGGATATGGCAATATCTGCTTTACAGGGTTGCTAGGAGGATTAAATGAGGCAATGCTATCAAACATTTAGCTCAGTACCTGCTAGACAGAATGGGATTAATATTATTATTAACACTATTATTATGTAGCACATTAAAATTTTAAACCATTAATTGGGGATCGTATTTAATGGTCTATACAGTATAAATATAGCCTGAGTGATTATTTGGGTGTAATAAATTCAGATTTTTCAAGTGCAGTTTTATGTTGAACAAGTGACTTATCCTCTCTCTTAGAAACTTAGGATACAAATACCTGTCTCTTCTTGTGGTCAGGATTAAAAGAGTTTAAAGTGAGATAATGTCCAGAAAATTTGCAACATAACCTTTGCCATATAAGACTCAAACATGTCTGTTTCTGGAAAACTAACCTAGTTTTGTTCCAGGCAAAATTAATCTATGGAGGTCACCTCTGGTGGGGAATTAACCATTGTGAAGGGGCATGAATAAACCATTTGGGGTGACAAAAATATGCTATATCTTATTTCTTGTAATGTTTATTATTGAGACAGACAGACAGAGAGAGAGAATATGAATGAATGAATGAATGAATGAGCATGAGCAGGGGAGGAGCAGAGAAAGAGGGAGACACAGAATCCAAAGCAGACTCCAGTTTCTGAGCTGGCAGCACAGAGCCCGACATGGGGCTCGAACTCAAGAACCTTGAGATCATGACCTGAGCCAAAGTCGGATGCTTCAACAACTGAGCCACTCAGGAGCCCCTGAAATATGCTGCATCTTAATCTGGGTGATTACACAGATAGATACATAGCTCAAAAAATTCTTTGAGCTGTACAATTAAGATTATTCATTTTATTGAATAAATTTTTCCTAAAAAAATGTTTGTTTTCTTCCCTAAACATAAATACCATATTACATTTTATAACCAGAAGAAATATCAGTTAATAATAATAATTTTCTAGTGCCATAGCTAAAATACTACTCCAATATATTTTTCTCAACAGTACATAAAAGTGAAAGAGGACACCATGATCCCATGAACCTTCTGATGTCAGAAAGCAGTTGGAGGAACACTCAGTGGTTCTACATATTTCACCACCCAATTGTTTCAATTTGGCACACCATATTTTAGGATATTTATTGCCTGCCTAGTTCTTGAATCTACTCTTTTCCCTGGCGCACACAAAACCATACGTCATGGAGTATTATTTTTACGAGGATCTGGTCAAAAGGACCTGATCAGTACTATTGCCACTTTTTCATGTATTTTTCTGAGATGAAGAATAGCTTATGATTTACTTCAATCAAGCTTTATTTAGGATCGGGTCTGTAGGAAGGGGTGGAAATGGTGGGGGAGGGAGCGGAAGGGGCAGCATAAATATATACATACAGTGTGTGAAAATAAAGAAAGGCATCTTTTGTTACAGCTGGTTGCAAGAGAAGTTTCTGCTTGCACTGCTGAAGATAGTATGAGATTAACAGAGTTGTAGCAAAGTCAGGACAAAGACTCGCTGTGTGAGAGGGATCAGCATGTTTGCTCAGTGGCGCTTTCTCTCCAGTTGTTGACAGATTTAACTGGTGTAATCTTAGGCCTGGCTAGCTCCTCCCCATGAGTGTCAAGAGGCAATCCATGCAGTAGTAAATGGCCATGTGGAGTATACCATGAATTCCCTATTTGTGTAGTAGCTGTAGTTTAGGGTGGGGATTTAATATTGAATGGACTCCAGATTGTCTAAATTGCAATCACAGTGTTTATTTAAATAGCCTATGGGGACCATTAAAGCATTTTAACTTTTGCTCCTATGTTTCTCATGTTATGAAATCTTGAAGCACATCGGGGAGAAAAGAAAAATCCAGCCTTGTAAAAAAGCATATGATGCTAAAAGTTCTCCCTGCTGCCAAAAATGCTTCAAGAGTTTTAGTTCTCTGAACTAACATGTGATATGATGGATGGGATCCTGCTGTGGTCCCTAACTAGGGGATTTTCCTTGTGCAGATACACTAATCTGCCCCAGCATAATCCAGGAGATTCTTTCCCATACTGGTTCCCCACTTGCAGTGTTGAAGTCTATTCTGCTCACAATCATGTCCATAATGCCATAGCTTTAAAACTACATAAAACGCTGTTAGTAACACAAGTGCTATAAAATTATTAAACTTTTAATTTTACATACAAAAAAAAAACCCTATTTCATTTACTTTACTGGCAGAGCCAGGGTGATGGTGAAACTTGACTTTGGTGAGGAAGGCCATGAGCTTGAGGTGTAGAACAAACAAGTACATCTATTTCTAAGGCAGATCTTCTGAATAGAAAGCATGACTTCAGTTTCATGCTCTGATTTAATACAATAAAATTAAAAACATTTCATAAATAAATTTCTGCAGTTGATTCCCTTCTCCAGGAAGACTTGCTTTCCTACATTCTTACTTACTTACTTATTGAAAGGCTCTAAGTCTGGAATAGCATTTGACAACGTAAAAGATTTTCTGATTATGGGAGCAGCATGGCCCCAGAGATCTTTCTGAATTACTGAATTCAATGTTCAATTTTCTTTCTTTCTTTCTTTCTTTCTTTCTTTCTTTCTTTCTTTCTTTCTTTCTTTCTTCCTTCCTTCCTTCCTTCCTTCCTTCCTTCCTTCCTTCCTTCCTTCCTTCCTTCCTTCTTTAAATTCCTACACATTTCTACGGCTGTTCTAACTGCTCTGGGCTATATTAAAATGTGTTCCTGTTCCTGGCTCCAACTCTGACATGGTGTGCCTCATCAGAGTAGTTCAGGGCACTTCCAGGGTCCTCTCAACTGGGCCTTCTGCATCTTTCTGCCCTGTGTGTATAGTGATAGTAACAATACTTCTCCATCTCAGAAATAAACTGGGGGCGAATGTGCTAATGTATATAAATAGCCTTGGCCTTTCTTGAAATGAAGACATTGTGAGAGATGTTTTAATGAGAACATGAGAAAAATCAGCAATAGCAGATCTTAAATAACCTCTGTCTGCAGCTGGGAAGTGGCCATTTAACTTGACTCAGACCATACATCACTGAAGGTCCTTTCCATCATAAGTTTTGTGTTTATTATAAGTTTTTTATTTATTATTGTGATGTATATTATAGAGCTAATTGCTTCCAAATGCATCATGATGTAGGAGTGTATTTTTTCCTAAAATGCTTTATTTTGCTTTTTATTTTGTGTTAGAATCAAAGTTTCAGATTTCTTTCGATTCAGTGTTCCAAATGCTTGGAACAATATCTGAAGCATTTCCCACTATTCTGTTGCATCCTTACCCCTCATCTCTAATTCTTTTTCTAGGACAGACTGTTGACTAAAATCCATAAATTTTACAGAAACCCAATTTAATTTGCTGATTTTCTGATCACTGTTAATGTTTTTTTTTTTTAAGAATTCATCTATTGCTTATTTTCACTTTTAGTTTCACCTTCTTGCTTTTCAACCACTTTCTCTCATCCGCAGATTTCTTTCTCTTTCCTGACTGTGTAACTAGTGTCAACTATCCAAAGAATATGTAACTTGTAGTGATGGAAATAAAGAATATGTACAGTCCACAAAACTGATCATCAAACCCAGAATAACAAGGAGTTGACCATATGTCTTCTACTATTTAATAGGGAGTGACAGAGTCTATGTGGCTAATTAGAAGAATCTCTGTTTGTTTTAAGAATTATACTAGTAATAATATCTGTCTTTTTTTTATGTGACATCCACCTAGCTTCTAGGAATAGTCTTTTTAGGGGCTACCACCCTCCAAAAAAGATATTTTAACTTAATATATTATTGAAAGGCACTGCAGTTTGGGACTGAAGGGGAATCTGTATGGCAATTATTTTGTTTTTCTGGGGCAAACCCTTGGTACTAATGCTGTTCATGGTTGTTTTGACCGTATTACATTTTGCTGAGCCCCAGGACTGCTTTTGGAAGGTTTAGAAGTATCCAGGGAGGCGCCTGCCACTTTGATTATTCATACCCAGCTCTTTATTTTTATTTGAGACATAAAATAAAAACACACCCTGGCTTCTGCTCAGCCTCAACTGGCGTTGATTTTAAAAACAAACCCCAAACTGACCAAATGGCAGCCGTGCAAGCTTTTCTGTGAGTGAGTCCTCTCTCGTGTCAATCAGAGTTCATTTATGGAAGCATTAAATTCTGGTGCTGGCCAGGCCACCTTTAGACAAATTAAAATGGGTTGGGATTTGGTAGGCTTGGAACAGAGGACTGAAAGGAAAACCAGGGTGATGTTATGACTCAGAAAGTGACTCTTTTCCTTCTGAATCAGAATTGAACCACTGGTAGAATTAGCTCTCTCAGGAAGATGGCAACTTTTAGGTGAAAGGTTAAGTGGAACCTCTGACCATCTGTGTTTGTCCCCCTGTTGGTTCAGCTCTGTGCCAGTTTGAATAATTACTTACTCTCCACCTTTTTTCCCATTGCTTATTTGCAAAGAGGAGTAACATTTTCCTTCTTGTGTCTCTTGAAACATTTTTAAGACTGACTGTGAACTTTTAACCACTGATACATTTTATGCCAGAGGTGGCTTTATTTCATTAATGTGTTAACTAATTTCTGCAGAAAGTACCACTCTGCCTTTCTGATAAACATTGGGAAATATATCTCTAGATATTTACTCTCTGGAATTTCCTGCTTATTCTATTTATGTACAAACATCAATTCTAGTTTTCACACCTTTTTGTTCATTCTTAATAGTTCTATCCATATGCTTCCAAAAAGGATTTTTCCAAGGATTCATTCTTTCAGCAAACACTTACTGAGCATCTATTTTATCTTTTTTACTCTGCTTTTATCAGAAGATTTTGAAGAATATTTTCATTTCTATTATTGATTGATTTCTATTTCATGCTATCTGAAAGTTCAGGATTTTATTAAATCTTCAAAATATCTGCATGAGTTAAGTTGTATGTTTTAGTATTGATACCTGTTAGTTCTGCATCAAGAGCAAATTTTAACGTCTTTGTACATTTATCAGCCCCCCCCCTTTTCTACTAGTATCAGGAAAAGATTTATATTTTTTTGTCAAATTTATAGGGTTCATTCATTGAAGAATTATAGCCATTTTAATTACAAGAGCGTTTACTCCTGTATTCATTTAATGTACAATTTATTGAGTCATACTATTTGTCATCAGACTATAAGTTCCTTAAGGCATTAAAGTAATTTTTAAAGGTTTATTTATTTTTGAGAGACAGAGAGAGACAGAGCATGAGTGGAAGAGGGGCAGAGAGAGGGAGACACAGAATCTGAAGCAGGTTCCAGGCTCCAAGCTGTCACCACAGAGCCTGAAGCAAGGCTCGAACTCACCAACCACGAGATCATGACCTGAGCCAAAGTTGGACACTTAACTGACTGAGCCACCCAGGAGCCCTGGCATTGAAGTATTTTTTGAATGGAACAATAAAAGAATACATGAATTGTTAAGCATTGTTGTTTCTCAAGAATAAGCCTCCTTTGGGGCACCTGGGTGGCTCAGCCATTAAGAATCTGACTCTTGATTTTGGCTCAGGTCATGATTTCCTAGTTTGTGAGATCAAGCCCTGCATCCGGTTCTGCACTGGCAGAGGGGAACCTACTTGGGATGCTTTCTCTCCCTCTCTCTCCATGCCACCCCCCCAACAAAACAAACAAACAAACAAACAAACAATCAAACAAACAAAAGAATAAAGCTCCTTATAATGAAGTTGTTTATGTCCTAATCCTACTCCAAATTAATTCAGGATTCAGGTGTTTTCATAATGGTGGATGCTGAAACTTTCTTTGTGTCTTTTGCAGAGCAGAGCCAGATGAGGTAAGGATTAGTGCTTGCTGGAAGCCAAGGGCCTGGGTATGATGTAAGGAAATAGGAAGATTGACAGTGGTCATTGTGGAGAACTGGCAATTAAAATCATGGACTTTAGCAGTGAACCTACTTAGTGATTATTCATTTTAGAGGTATCTAAGCCCCAAACTTTACCTTGCTTACTTATATATTCTTAAAGCCATCCCCGTGTTCCCTAGGGGTAATCAGAGCTAAATAACATCCCTTTGGAAACTGAACTTGTGCTCTTGATTAGCAAAAGCATCACTGTCAAGAGACTTTCAGATGGCTCTCTTGCTGTCTTTTTAACACCATTCCTGATGCCTGCAACTAGTTAGTTACCCTTCCCTCATCTTTGAAGGACTGAAGGGCACAGAGTGATTAGGCAAGATCTGGAGTCCCAGGGACGGTGGCTAGTAAGATCAGGCTCTTGAACTTAATATTTCTGCCAGCCAATGGTTCTTTTAAAATTCCTGGACCAAATTCCAATGTGGGCTGTGGGAAGGTTACCCACATACACCACCAAACAATTTTCAGACACCCGGGTGTCCAAGAATTCAACTCAATTATGACACTACTTGGAGATAGCATCAGGTTCCATAGGTTAAAGGTTCAGCTTTATAAGACTGCCCCTGCCTCCTGGCTTCAGATGGGAGTCACAAGCTTCAAACTGTTACCTGTGCTTCTGACCAACAGGCTACAGATTAGAGGTTCCAGTGACCTCCTCCTTAGTTTAAATTAATTTGTTAGATGGGCTCACAGAACTCAGGGAAACTTTTACCAGTTTACTGAAGGATAAAAAGGATGCAAATCAATAGCCAGATGAAGAAGTACATAGGGCAAGTTCCTGAGCAAAGGAGCTTTTGTCTCCCTGGAGCTTAGGGTCTCGCTCAGTGACACATGGAAGTGTTCTGGTTCCCCAAGTATGGAAGTTCTCTGAAAAAAGCAAAGGACCAAAAAACTATCCTCTTGAGTTTTTATGGAGGCTTCATCACATAGTCATGATTAACCAAGACACTGGCCATTGGCAATTGATTCAACCTCTAGCCCCTCTGCACTCCCTGGAGGTCAAGGGGTAAGGCTGAAAGTTCCACCTCTAATCACATATTTGGTCCTTGGCAACCAGCCCCTCCTTTAGGTGAGGTCCCAAAGTCATCTCATTAACATACCAAAAGACAACCTTTATCATTCTTATCACTTAGGAAATTCCAAGAGTTCTAAAGTGCCAGAAATGGGGACGAAGACCAATTTCTTATTATAAATCACAATATCACAATAGTCATTCTTTTCATAACAGCAGGACAATCTGACCATTACACACCCTCAGATCGGAAAACTATTTTACACCTTTGCCCCTTTAGTGTGAAGTGTCATTCTTCCTCAGGAAAGCTTTTATACGCTATGCAACTGGGTTTAATTTTGGAATAAAAGCATCTGGAAATTGAGGATAATTGCTTTCCAGTTTGCATTTTTAACCTCAGTTAAAAAATTAGTATCTTGAGGGAGATACATGAAATCTCTTTAGCTGATAGCCTGCATTTGTGCCCTGTGTTTCTCCTTTCTTCTGATAAAGAGAACCTGGGCCATAAACTCTGTCATATGAACCCATCCTTATGTACTAGTGGGCAGATTTTAAGCCAAGAATTCTTCTGAGACATGCATTTTACTTATGTGTATTTATTGTTCTGGTGGGTAACTATTTACTGAGCACCTACTAGGTGCCAGGTCCTTTTTAGTGCCAGTATACAAGGAACAAAGTGATGTTTCACCACCATATAGAGCACAGTCTCATAGACACAGACAACCACCAAATAGATGTTTAAAAAAATTAAATTTATTATGGACCAACTTTATTTAAAAATTATAGTGTCTTGGGGTGCCTGGGTGGCTCAGTTGGTTAAGTGTTCGACTTTGGCTCAGGTCATGTTCTCATGGTTCTCATGTTCTCATGTTCTCATGGTCATGTTCTCATGGTCCCTGCATCGGACTCTGTGCTGACAGCCCAGAGCCTGGAGCCTGCTTTGGATTCTGTGTCTCCCTCTCTCTCTGCCCCTCCCTGCTCACACTCTGTCTCTCAAAAATAAATAAGCATTCATTTTTTTTTTAATTATAGTGTCTTACATTTATGTAGTAGTATAAAATGTTTTAAAACCATTTCTCATTTATAATATTATATTTCATGTATTTTAGAGCAGTTTGTAAACTTTAAAAAGTTGGGTTTATACAATATATGAATTAAGAGCACATGCCCTTTCTGAGTGAACTGATCTTGTGCCATAGCTACTGGATGTCCAAAGATAAATTTAATACCTACTATAGCAGTGTCCATAAGAGCTATCTTGGGTACTTGATGCATTCATTGCATTATGGCCTCTTGGATGAGTTTTGGGAACCTCCATTTTTAACAAGCAAACTAGACAATCTAATGTTGGCTATGGGAGGACTACACTTTGAAGAATACCATACCTATTAGGCAGTTTATTTATTTATTTTTTTTTTCAACGTTTATTTTTATTTTGGGGACAGAGAGAGACAGAGCATGAACGGGGGAGGGGCAGAGAGAGAGGGAGACACAGAATCGGAAACAGGCTCCAGGCTCTGAGCCATCAGCCCAGAGCCCGACGCGGGGCTCGAACTCACAGACCGCGAGATCGTGACCTGGCTGAAGTCGGACGCTTAACCGACTGCGCCACCCAGGCGCCCCATAGGCAGTTTATTAGAAGGGACCTCGAAGCCCATTCTAAGAATTGAACACACATGTCTTATAGATGCCTGCAGTTCAACAAATGACACTGATGGTTCATTTGATTTGTTTTTTAAGCCATAAAAACTGTAAGATGAATGAATATGTTATGGGCCCTGAGCTTAAGGATTCTTCAGTTTATTAATACCATAGAACTCTCTGCCATTTTATACCTAGCTGTCATGCTATATCGTGTGGCATTTTCCATTTATATGCTACTTTGTATCCATTTACATAGTACTTTCTATAACTTACTAAATTGCCTCATTGAGCCCACATATATGAGTTTCTTTTTTGTTACATATAGTTGTCATTACAGATGAAAACAGAGGCTCAGAGAAAACTGTTAAGGAGGCCAAATTCATAGGGCAAATATGTGTCAGAGCTAGATCCTCTAATTCCCAATCCAGAGTTGTTTCTATTTCATCACATTTATGTGCCTTATTAACATTAATTCAAAAGTTAGAGGATTTCTTTCACCTACCACAGGTATATTATAATATCAGAAATTCTTCAATCTGTATAAAAGTTGTAATGTACCATGTTCCCAGCCATTGAAAAATGAAATCATTCAGCATCCTTAAGTAAAACCAGATGCCTCCATTGAGAATCGCAAGGATCTCTCGTAATAGGATTACTTGTACATTCCAGAAAGTTATGACAAATGACAAATGAACTAATACTGGGAAATAGCATATAGATGTGTTGGGAAGGAGCCAATCTGTGACCACCTCCACTGTAAATATTTCTTGCATTAGAGACTCTTCTTAGTGGAGGTAGTGCCATTACTAGGGCTTATTCTTTGATTTACTGTGTCTATTATCTGTTCATTCATTTGTTCATTCATTCATTCTTTCATTCATTCATTCAATAAACATTTACTGAGTACTCATATATACCAGAACAGGACTAGTCACTAGTTATAAAATTATGAATAAGACATGTTCTTCCCCAAATATGAAGCAAACTATATGTAATTACCACAGAGATGTGAATAAGGGCCTATTCTGTGATTTCTCAACTCTTGACAGTTACCAGTGGAAATATTGGTTGGAGAAGTGAGTGTGTGGGTGAATTCTTCAGAAAGAGTTGAAATTTGTTATAGCTACACATCTGGCAGTACTTAAGAATTATGAATGATTTCATGTTTCCATGGACACATGGTATGTTATAACACATTATGTAATATGCTGGTTGATAAAGCACTTTATAATAGTATAATTTTGTGCCTTTCTTCCCTCATTCTAAAATTAGTCCATACACATTCTCACAATATTGTCCCTAGATTTATTGTTAGGATGTTTTTATTATCAATGATAGCAGTGGTAACAATAGTCTATCATTGAAGAAAATGAGACACAAAATAACTTGCCCAGGGCCACCCCACAAAAAATTGGCAGTATCCCATGGCATAATTCTCTGTTCAGTTTCTAAGCTTCAAAACTTCTTTGAAGGAATTGCTAGCCTGGGTATTTTGTTCATTTAGTTGCATATAACATAGTGTGATGCTTCATATAAGCACAGAATTTTCCAGGGGTGGCCCACTGGCAAGCTTGAACTTTTCAGGGCCATGTCTTTAGAGCGCTGTCAGGAGGCCCCACCCTTCTGCTGCCCACCGCTTTTTCCATAGTTGAAGAACTGGTCTATAATCATGGTATGAGTCTTGGTTGGCTTGATTTTAAGACTCGGTAATACATTCCTTCATCAGTCTCTGTCACACAGGAACGTTTAGAGCTACCAATAGTTGACCAGTAGTCCACTTAGTTTCTTTTTGGCGAATATCTGCATTTTTTTTTTACAGAGCATTCTCTAATGTAAACCCACAAACTTAACAGTGTTAAAGACCAACTTAGCTGAAACCAGAAAGATAAGTCAGAGGTAAGGTGAAAATCTTTTCAGACTTGATTCCAGTCAATGCTTATTAGCTCTGCAATAGAGGGCACAGGAAAAAAAGAATAACGTTTGAAGTCAGAGGAGAATTATCTTTGCTTAGACGGGTCATGTCAGATTCATGTCCCTTTCTTGCTGTTGTTGTACATCCATTTGCCAGCTACTCTGTCAGGATGCGAGTTGACTTCTTGGGCTTAGGAACCTACAGTGTGTGACTCCCTTGCTAATATGATGATTGATGACAATTAGTTGATTCAGCTATTTTAATATCGCTTTGTTTCTTGAATATATCTTCTTTTCTGTGTTTTTTTTTCCTCTCCCAAATCACTATATTAAAAAAGAACAAAACTCCCGTTCGAATACAGCAATTATTTGAAACCATTTTCAACAGAGCAAGAGAATACTTTATATAGTAATGACTGGCAAAGCCGTGTTTTAATGTTTTTGTGATTGACGCAGTGGTACACAACAGTTCCTGTGGAACCATTCTTGCTTCTCACGTTATAAGGCCTGTTCAAAGAAGGAAGCAGAAGAGTTTCTTTTCTGTGAAATTGATGCAATGGGTATATGGCAAACATATAAACCTTAAGTGACTCAGTTATTACCAGAGATGTAATTACTGACCTTAGACTTTTGGATGACATGGAAGAACATTTTCAGAACCAGATTGCTTAGTTTTTTGCAAGACCTTATGTTTAGAGCCTTGAGCTTTGTACAAAAGTTATCAATGACACTATAGTAGTAGCAAAATAAAGTGGGCCTTGGTTTTTATAAAACGTTATTTCCATCTGGATAATCATTTGGATATATGATTGAATATTTTGACTATAAAGTGGGCACATGGTAATAATTGCTTCCGGATCCTTTGGAGACACAGTGAGACCAACTAGAAATGCAAACATTGGCTGGGAAGCAAGAAAAGCTGACTTTTGATGTTTCCTTCTTTTCTTTCTTTCTTTCTTTCTTTCTTTCTTTCTTTCTTTCTTTCTTTCTTTCTTGTTTAATTTACATCCAAGTTAGTTAGCAGATGGTGCATTAATGATTTCAGGAGTAGATTCCTTAATGTCCCTTATGCATTTAGACCATCCCCCCCCCACACAACCCCTCCAGCAACCCTGTTTTTTCTCTATATTTAAGAGTCTTTTATGTTTTGTCCCCCTCCCTGTTTTTATATTATTTTTGCTTCCCTTCCCTTCCCTTCCCTTCCCTTCCCTTCCCTTCCCTTCCC
>NW_024412407.1:24472878-24474979 GCF_014898765.1 Herpailurus yagouaroundi
CCCTTCCCTTCCCTTCCCTTCCCTTATGTTCAACTGTTTTGTATCTTAAATTCCTCTTATGAGTGAATTCATATGATATTTGTCTTTCCTTGACTAATTTTGCTTAGCATAATACCCTCTAGTTCCATCCATGTAGTTGCATATGGCAAGATTTCATTCTTTTTGATTGCTGAGTAATACTCCATTGTGTGTATATATGTATATGGTGTGGTATATATGTGGTATATATGTTTGTGTGTGTATATACATATATACATCTTCTTTATCCATTCATCCATCGATGGACATTTGGGCTCTTTCCATAATTTGGCTATCGTCAGTAGTGCTGCTATAAACATTGGGGTGCATGTGCCCCTTCAAAACAGCACACCTAGATCTCTTGGGTAAATACCTAGTAGTGAAATTGCTGGGTTTTAGGGTAGTTGTATTTATAATTTTTTGAGGAACCTCCATACTGTTTTCCAGAGTGGCTGCACCGATTTGCATTCCCACCAGCAGTGCAAAAGAGATCCTCTTTCTCCGCCAACATCTGTTGTTGCCTGAGTTAATGTTAGCCATTCTGACAGATGTGAAGTGGTATCTCATTGTGGCTTCAATATGTATTTCTCTGATGATGAGTGATGTTGAGCATTTTGGTGTTTCTTAATACTTAATACTTAGGGCTTCTTAAACCTTGTCTCTCTCTCTCTTCTTTGACTATGCCTGGTATAGGGAAACTAAACCATGGCAATTTCTTTTCTCTTAGTCCTGGTTTTCATTCAAGATCCATAATTTTGGGGGAAACCTGACAACAGTTTCCTAAAACACCTAAAATAACAAGGGAAATAGCTAACATTTGTGGAGCACTTACTAATTCTAGGTATTATCTTAAGTTCTTCGTATACATTATCTCTCTAAAGTGATTTATTAGACTGAACCCCTTTGGTCATAAATGACAGAAACCCAATTAAAATATGCTTGAACATAAAGTGGAGGGAGTATTGTTGATTCATATAAATAAAAATTTCAACATCTCCTTAGCTTTAGGCATGACCATCCCAGGGCGGTTTTTCTCTCCTCATGTTTTTTTGCCTTTCTCTGTGTTGGCTTCATTTCTTTCTTTTTTTTTTTTTTTTTAATATGTTTTTTAATGTTTTTATTTATTTTTGAGAGAGACAGAGACAGAACGTGAGTGGGTTGGGGCAGAGAGAGAGGGAGACACAGAATCCAAAGCAGGCTCCAGGCTCTGAGCTGTCAGCACAGAGCCCAACACAGAGCTCGAACTCACAAGCTGTGAGATCATGACCTGAGCCAAAGTCAGATGCTCAACCGACTGAGCCACCCAGGCACCCCTGTGTTGGCTTCATTTCTAGGTAGTCTTTGTACATATGATCTCTGCTTATGCAGCTTCAATCTTTTGTCCTAAAATTCTATTTATTTTATCAATGTTTATTTATCTTTCTAAGAGACAGAGAGAGAGAGAGAGAGAGAGAGGGAGAGAGAGAGAGAGAAAGAGAGAGAGAGAGAATGCCAGTGCATGAGCAGGGGAGGGGAGGGGCAGAGAAAGAGGGAGAAAGAGAATCCCTAGCAGTGTCTGTGCTGTCAGTGCAGAGCCCAATGTGGGGCTTGAACTCATGAACCATGAGATCATGACCTCAGCCAAAATCAAGAGTCTGACACTCAACTGGCTGAGCCTTCCAGGTGCCCCTATCCTAAAGTTTTAAAGTTATGTTTTCTTTCTCCATAGTTGTATCACAAGTCCCATATAGGCCACCTATTGGTTTGGCTTGTTTGTTGGGTTATCCCTGAACCCACCCTTGTGGCCAAGAAGATAGGGGCTTTTTTGTCCAGGACATGGTCATATGCTTGTGTCTTGTTTGAGAATTTTCCTCCTTCCTCTAGGAAAAGATGAGTTGTTTATTAGAAGACAAGATGCCAGGCAGGTCAAAACAACTGATATCCATGTCAACAGAGCAGTATTGTTTTTTTTTCTTTTCTTTTCTTTTCTTTTCTTTTCTTTTCTTTTCTTTTCTTTTCTTTTTTCTTTTCTTTTCTTTTCTCTTCTCTTTTTTACTTTTTCTTTTCTTTTCTTTTCTTTTCTTTTCTTTTCTTTTCTTTTCTT
>NW_024412407.1:24474989-24531206 GCF_014898765.1 Herpailurus yagouaroundi
TTTTCTTTTCTTTTCTTTTCTTTTCTTTTCTTTTCTTTTCTTTTCTTCTTTTTTCCCCCTATTTTACAAACAAGAACTTTACCTAAGCTCACATAGCAGAAGGGAACTGTAACCCCATCTGCCTAATTCTGAAGCCTATGTGCCTACAAGAGAGGTAGCAAAGTTGAGAGTATAAGACTTGAGTCAGAATGCCTAGGTATGGTTTCTGACTATGTGACTTAAGGCCTAGCTCTGTTGCCTTGAGGAAGTATGTAATATCTTCAAGCTTTGGTTTTATTATCCATAAAATAAAAGTATTAATTGTATCTACTTCCTAGGGAAATTGTAAACATTAGATGATGATGACATAAATGTATAGACTTCTTTCTTTGTGTGGTTCCTAGCATATACCATTATTACGGTGTTTTTGTTGTTTGTTTTGTTTTTTAACTTCAGTATAGACAACACTTATATTAGTTTCAGGTGTACATTATAGTGATTCAACAATTCTATACATTACTCAGTACTCATAAGTGTACTCTTAATCCCCTTCACCTATTTTACCCATCCCCCTCTCCACCTCTCCTCTGGTAACCATCTGTTTGCTGTCTTTAGCTAAGAGTCTTTCTTCTTTGTTTTATTTCTTAAATTCAACATGTGAGTAAAATCATATGATATTTGTCTTTCTCTGACTGACTTATTTCATTTAACATTATACTCTCTAGCTCCATTCATGTCATTACAAATGGCAAGATTTCAAATTTTTTCTATGGCTGAGTAATATTCTGTTGTGTATATATATATATATGTGTGTGTGTGTGTGTATACACACACACACACACACACACACACACACACACACACACCATATCTTCTTTATCCATTCATTTATTGATGGACATTTGGGCTGCTTCAATAAACATAGGGGTGCATATATCTTTTGGAATCAGTGTTTTCATATTCTTTGGGCAAATACCCAGTAGAAAAATTAATAGATTATGTGATAGTTCTATATTTAATTTTTTGAGGAACCTCTATACTGTCTTCCACTGTGGCTGCATCAGTTAGCATTCCCACCAACAGTGCCCAAGGGTTCCTTTTACTTCATATCCTTGCCAACACTTGTTGTTTCTTGTGTTTTTTATTTTAACCATTCTGACAGGTGTGAGGTGGTATCTCATCATGGTTTTGATTTACATTTCCCTGAAGATTAGTGATGTTGAGCATCTTTTCATGTGTCTGTTGGCCATCTGTATGTCGTCTTTGCAGAAATGTCTGTTCATGTCTTCTGCCCATTTTTAATTGGATTATTTGGTTGTTGTTGTTGTTGTTGTTGTTGTTGTTGTTATGTAAGTTTTTTATGTATTTTGGATACTAACCTTGTATCAGATATGTCATTTGGAAATATGTAAAATATTATTATTTTTTCTCTTATTCAGCTAGATTGCTTTCTATTACCCTGTCCTCCAGGTCACTAATTCATTCTTCTGCTTCCTTTAGTGAGTCTCTTATTTATCTTATTTATTTATTTATTTATTTATTTATTTATTTATTTATTTATTTATTTTAGTAGGCTCCATGCCCAGCATGGAGCGTGAACTTACAATGCCTCCATTGCAAGTCGCATGCTCTATAGATTGAACCAGCCAGGTGCCCCTCATCTAATGTATTTTTTAATTTCAGTTATTGAGTTCTTCATCTCTGATTGTATCTTTTTGAAGTTTTCTTTGTTAAGCGTGTCACTGAGGTCCTCTACTCTTTTCTCAAGTCCATTGAGTATCCTTATGATTATTACTTTACATTTTCTATCAGGCGTATTGCTTTCTCTCTTTTGTGCAGGTCTCTTGCTGTGATCTTGTCCTGTTCTTTCATTTGGGACATATTCTTCTGTTTCCTCATTTTGTCTAACTCTCTGTATCTGTTTCCTATGTGTGTTACTTGCACCCTTCTGTTGTGACTGAGCCACTCTTGACTTAGTTCAGTTGTCTGCAGTGGCTCTCTTTGCTTGTTGTGGACAGGGTTTGGTCCCTGTATTGTTAGTGGGCCAATGTGGGGTTGCCTAGGGCTTAAACTGAGCCACACCATGCATTTGCCCAAGATGCAATGGCACCTCCTGCAAGAGAACATGGGGGTGGAGCATGTGGTGCCAGCAAGAGGTATACTGGTGTGAAGGGATCTGCAGCTCTGGGAACTGAGGCAGGCTGTTTGGAGGGGGCAGATCCACAAAAGTGAATAGTGGTGGGACACACAGAGTTAGCAAGGTTTGTATGAGTCTGGTGTGGTAGGGAGCTGAGGTCTGGATGGAAGGGGGAACACAGGAGAACACAGGAGTAAGGCTCACCGTTAGCAAATTAGGTGGTGAGTGTTGGCATAGTGGTGGTACCTGCAGGTGTCTGTGTGTTTATGCTGGAGGGTGGACAAGGTATGTAGCATCCCCCAGCTCCTTTGTCCCTGAAAGTGTCTCCCAGTGATCCTTGCCCCTCCAGCATATGCTCTGAGATTAACAAATCTCCATCCATATGCCCCAGGTATCTTTCAAACTGCTGCTTCTATGCTGTATCTCCCTGGGGGTAAACTTCTTGTGTTATCTCTTTAAATTGGGGACTCAGTTTCCTCTTCCTCTCCTTCATGTCCCATGAACCTGCTGATTTTTAAAGTGCCACGTTTTGAGCCTCACTAATTGTAAGAACTCAATGAATTTGGTGTCTTGGTTTTCAAAGCCAAATGGTATGGGGATTCATCTTCCCTGTGTGGGCTCCCTGGTATGACTCTGTTTTTCTCTCCTCTTCATGCCCCAGTGTCCTTTCCTCCTGTGGACAGTTCTGTGGGACCATTTAGCTTCTTTTAGCTTTAGCTTCTGACCACATTGTTGCCCTTTCTACTCTCTTCCATGTGGCCCCTTCTCTACATTTAGTTGTGGAGTTTGTTCTGTCAGTTATCAGGTCATTTTCTGGGTTATTTACACTGATGTGAGTGCTATCTAGTTGCATCCCTGGGAGAGGTGAGGTTAGAATTTTTCTGCTCTTCCATCTTCCTTGTAAGTTTTGTTTTTGTTTGTTTGTTTGTTTTTTTAATTGCAAACCTAAGACACAAATCACCAGTTCTGGCTACTTTTATAAACTCAAACTGTAACCTGACTGAAATCCCTAGTTTCTCCCATTGCTTAGTATGTTCGACTACCTTCATTTATTATTTTACATTTTACATTATTATATTTTACATTTTACATTTATTTTCATAGTCTGGTTATTTTTGTTTGGCTCTTTAATCATTACTTAATGAAGAGATTAGGTTGTACAGAAAGGGAAGCGTATCCTCATCACCTTCACTATATCCTCATAGTACTGAGAAACCTACATTAAGTATGTACGCAGTAAATATTTGTTTTCATTTGCTTTTTTATACTTCTGATTGTGGGTTGTGTCTTGAAAGACTATCCATAGAGAATTAGCAGGGGAAACATGATTTCCCGTTTCCTGAGCTTTGTTGGTGAATGTAAGATTGAGGTTGGGGCTGGGGGTCTGATCTAGGTAATTTGTAGATGGGGAAAATATGCTCCTGGCTGCAATAGGAATATACACCAGCAGAGAAAACACCTACCTGGGCTCCTAAGAAATCATTCATCTTTCCTTCCCATTGATCTTATTTTCATACAAAGTTGAGGCAGCATGGTAAGACTAGAATTTTCTTTGGAAAATCCATTAAAAAAAACACACTTAGGACTGGGCAAGGAGAGTTTTCTAAATTGTTTCAATTATTTGCAATGTCCAAGTGCCAAATGGGGGCTTTATTTATCTTAAATGAAGAAAATTAGCTATTTAGCAAGTTCACTCTTCCACCCACAAATCTTACTTATTTCCTTTTGAAATAATTACAGATTTTGGTTGGTATAATAGGAATGTTTTGTGTATGGATTTACTGTCAATGAAATACAGAAGAGCTATTTTCCAAGTAAGGTGAAATTTAATGCCAGAATTTCAGTATTTAAATGTCTTAGAGATTAGACTGTAATGATAAAGATGATGTATGATATGCATATAGTATATGTGTATATAGTACTGTATATATAATTACAGAAAGAGAACCTATCTGGCAAGTGATAATAGTGAACTCCTTAAATGTTACAATAAAATGAAACAACATAGTTAGATTAATGCAATGTTTCTTGAATCCTTGCTCTAGACTATTCAAAAAGGAAGCACATAGTTGAAATGCCTCTTCATGAGAATCACAGAAGGACCCTCAACATTACTTGATTCTCCCACCAGAAGTGGCTTGAACAGAGCCTTGTATAACTATGTGAACTGCCTGAATTATTTTATTTTTTAATGGGTTTATTATAGCAACCTGGTCAAGGTTCAAGATCACTCACTCTTTTCTTCTGGTGGAACATAATTTGGCCACTCATAAACTGTAGCATTGGACTGCAGCCTAAAGGCTAAAAAACCTATATCTTTCAACAAACCTAAGACAGTAACTATTCCCTCTATATTTACAGATTATTTTTTTCTTTGCAAAAGTAATAACACTCAGTAAACAAGAAAGTGCTGCTAGCATTTTGGAGTTTTCAACTAATTCCTCAGCAAAGACAATTTACTGTACCATGGTTGTATTTAGTATAAAAATAAGAGGAACTTCCTAGAGACAGAAGTGATTTTTCTAGTTGGTTACCTACAAGGAGATGTATTGATTTCTATTGGTAGTACTCGTTTCTGCCTACAGATGTATGTTGTGTCCAGGGGTTCAGAAAACAGGGCTTTTAATTCTTTGTAAGTAGTAGCATCCTATGAAAGGTATTTTGTTGTTGTTTTAACTGCAACTACAAAAAATATTGCACACATCAGTTTAAAATGAATTGACCTTTTGTTTCAACGAGGGCGGTGTGTTGCTTGTTATAGAGTGACTCCATTTGCCCATGCAAATAAGCACAAAGCCAGGATATTATCAGGCAATGGCAAAATTAAGAGGTAGGTCAGATTTAATGGAAACATCTGTCATTAACCCTTTTACAGAAACTGCCTCGGGGAATCCTTGCAGATAAAAGCTATGCTAAGCTATCTTACCTTGCTTTGCAGAGCTGCAAAGGGATGGCAGTCCTAATGTACAAATTCTGTTCAGAGGATTTACTTTAAAGAATGCCGCATTTGAATTTGGGAGAAAAAAAGGCTTATTTTGTATATTTTCCTCTTTACAAAAAAAGTAAAAGACTATGGAACAATTAAGGCTGTTGCTAATTTTTAAATTTTCCACCAGCAGACTTCTCTCCCTGATGGTTACATTATGCCATTCCAAGAGTGTCATCTTATTAATACCTCAAATCACAAATAATATATTTAGGTACTATTTCCTGAATTAGAAACAAAATTAGAAGTAGAAATTAGAAAAAAATAGAAACAAAATTAGGAAAACAATGGTATCCATAGCTGCAGATGATAATATATCTTTGCCTATTTTGTGCAGTGGTAATAAAAACTTGATTTTCTTAACTGAACATTTATTGAAGGTAATTCAACTTAACAAAAATTTAATAGTCACTTGGATGTCATTTATTTATATTTCTCTAAATTATCGGTTACTAATAACAGAAACATATGAGTCAGTTGGTTTGCATTTGTGATGAAATTGAAACCACAATTTAAGATTACGAGTCATACAGTAAACTGCATTTGAAAATAGTTTTTTTAACTTATATAAAGTGAACACAAGTGTTAATAATATCAATTTCCTAGTTAGTAAAAAGAGGGGAGGAAAATCCCTGAATATCTTCACAGGAAAAAAACTAAATAAAAAACAATGCTTCTGGTGCTTTTCATTATGTTTATTCACAATACAATTGCCCTTAACATTATTTCATTCCTTTTTTCTCTTATATTTTTATTTTCACATTTGCCTTCATTGTGATATTTTATTAATTCTTCTTAATTCTATCTTTGTGTTTTTTCTTCCTTAATTCTCTTTGTCTTCACACCATCCTATCATCAGTATAGCTGGGCTTTTACTTTCTTTTTTACCTCTTTGAAAATAGGATGTACCAATTACATTGTACCCCTCTTTTGATGATTTCTTCTAAATAAGATTTCAAGCTTATCTAACTAAAACAAAGAAACAAACAAACAAAAATCATTGTAAGATGAACAGAATGGACGTTTACTTTCCCTTTTGGGGGGACTTTTTATACAATGTGTGACTTCATTCCCTTGAGTAGGAGGGACCCACAAATGTTTGTGCAAGCAGTTGAATGATGAACCATTTTAATCTGCACCCAACCTTCCCAAACCATGGGATTGAATTGAGTTGAACTTTTCTGAATATTACTTTGGGTAGATTAAGGGGCATGAAAGAGAATTAGAGCAACCATGGATGATGAGAACAGAAGGCAAGCTAAGGGCCAAACACAAGATAGCTGCCTGCCCCCCCCCCCACCGGCTCCACCAGGTAGAATGTGTGTGATTTTCCTCAAGCACACATGGCTGCCAAGAACAAGGAAAAGGAAAGAAAACAAATGGTTCACTGATAGAGATCACAGTCATGCAGGACATGAGTCTCCATCTGTTTATAAATACCAATAGCCTAATCTCCAGAAACCTATAGACTCAGTTTCCTAGAGCCCCTAGTATCACCCTTCCCTCCATAGTGATGTGGGGGAACAAAGACAAGAAGGAAATGGCAGGTAAAATTAAATTTCCTTATGACCTACAGCCCATTGCAGCTCTTTCTGACCATGGATCCTGTCCCTGTGCTTTAATAAAATCCCCTTTTTGCACCAAAGATGTCTTCAAGAATTCTTTGTTGGCTGTCAGCTCCTAACTCCACCCCCCTCCATCACTCCAAAACCTCATCATTGGATATATATCTGCTTTTTAAAAATACAGTATTAATTTTTAACGTTAAGCATTAGTATGTTTGAGAACTATTTTTGAACCACAAAACCAACCAAGTAATGTCAACTTTCAACTGTAGAATTAAATGGACTTGAAAGCATCTTATGCTGTTTCAGAATTCATCTATTACTTTTATATTAGTCAAGAGTTAGCAATTTATTTCAAAATATAAATCATGTCTGTTGCTTTCTGTGCACGCATGCGTGTGGACCCATATCAGTGGGTCCATCCCTTTTGGACTGTGTGCCCCTCAAAGTCTTTTTGCACTGACCATTTTGTACAGCATTTATTTCAACAATATGTACAATTAGTCATCTGATTAGTTTTTTTTTTTTTTTTTTTATGACAAATGCTTTTAGTGGGCACTTGTATGCTAATGCTTGAATTTTGTGTGTAAATCTAAATGTACAGGAGGGCTTGGCCAAGAACAGTTTCAAAACAGTTGCAGCACATCTGACCCTAGACCTGATTAAAGATCAAGAACATTCAATGCTATCTTATTCCAAATCATAGTGCTATAGGCTCTTGGTCCCAGAGGCAAGTGTGACCTGCTTAGTCAATTGGCAAGTAACACAGATTTTGTGGAGTATGTGTTACTTTCAAACAGCAACCAGAAACATGGTATTTACCAATAAGATTTTCTTTTTATTCAGCCATGGCCATGGTATCTCCTAGGTGTCATTGCATTTTGTTCTTGTTTCCTCATTTATAATATTGTTCGCATTTAATAGTTGGACAAGATGTTTCAGGGATGTTGAAATTTGGCTGAAATGTCTATTTTGAAGGAAATTTTACTTTTTAATTTTTATTAGGTTTTAATGATTCTCTTCTAAGAACCTTTTGGTGATTAAATAAATGTTCAAAGCAAGACCTGTGAGTTAATAAACATCTTGTTTCTAGTTCACAGGGGGAAACACTATGCATTGAAAAGAGGGTATATGCCATCCAGGATGGTTAAGATTTCTCTTTGATCTTTGCAATTTCTTTGTTACAAAGAAAGAGCTGTGAAAATCCCTCTGTGGTTTATAATTTGAGGCAAGACAATGATTTTTCTTTTTCCACATCCTGTGGACAGTTGACTTGTATCTTAAAGACCCCTATCAGTTAGCTGCACTGTTGGCAACCCTTGCCACATTGTATCTCTCTTTGATAATCAGGACATGAATCCTTAGTTTCAATCAATAGGTGCCTCTTTCTTGAAGGAGTTATCTGAAGTAGAAGAAGCAGTTTTCCTGACCGATGGGCCTACTGGGCCTAAATCTAGATTCTTAGGATGAAACATTGTATTGCTGATTTTTTCCCCCCAAACCAAAGAAGTTCATTGTTATGCTGACATGACATTTCAGAATGGTCTACTGGAATTCTCTTTTTACGTTCATTTTTTGAAAATTTCAATTTATTGAATTGCTTTTTGAATATCATTATACGGTTCAGAATTCAGAAAGTATAAAAATGTGCACAACAAAAAATTTTTCCTATTCTTGCTCTCCTTTTACCCAGTTGCCACTCCCCTCACTCCTCAAAAGTAACGGTTCTAATTGGAAATGTGTATGTTCTTCTGGACTTTCTTTACTTGCTGATGCTTTTTTAATAGGTCATACCTATTCTCAGTCTCCCAATTTATACATGTCCTTGTTCACTTGACGTTCATAAAGTGTCTTACTATGAAGTGACATTTAACAATGTGCATGTTGAATCTGGGTACTTTTTGCTTGGCTTTGCATTCATCTTTCCACTTATGTTTTGAAGAGACATTTCATATTTTCTTTGCTCTAATTCTGGTTGCCAGGATGGCTGAATGCCATTCCTGGAAGGGGTGTGCGTTAGAGTTGGCACAGACAGAACCACTGGCACAGGAAAAGGAAACCATTCCTGTGTCAAGGAGATTTATCTATTCATTATTTTAAAAATTATTATTGTTACCATCACTGACCATTCATTGTGTGTGACCCGTGGCTTGGGTACCATTTTAAACAAAGAACAAGGCATGTTCTCAACTGAGCGTGTTGGGGCTCTATCTGTGGTCAGATTATGATTTTGGTGGCCAGACCTTTCCTTTACCAATAAGTAGCAAATAGTCCAATATTATTGTTTTCAAACTGTCCTCCAAGGAAGGCAGTAGTTTTTTTGTAGATGATCTGAAAGCCATTTAGTAAAGGGAGGAGAAAAGAACATAACCGTACTACTTTTAGCCCTTTTCTAAGTCTTATCCTTGTAAGATTTCTATTGAAGAAATATTGTGACAGTTAAAAAAAAAAAAAAAAGTTTGAAATCCACTGCTGTAGAAGAGTAAATGCCCTAGCTGGAGTTACAGAAATCATGTTCTTTAGTCTGGCTGTGGCTCATTTTTGATTCCATGTTGCATGGGGTGCAACAATCTGATGAGAACAAGTTGTACCCCACTTTGCAAAACTGATATGATTTTGGAAAAGTTGAATGTAAATGTGTGTTATCTAATTGACTTACCCTTTCCATGCACTAGAGAAAAATCACTGTTTAGAGGGTTTCGGTGGGCAATTTTTTGTAAAGGATTTCTTTGTGAATGAATAATGCCCTATGTTATGTTGTCTGGGTTTGAGCATTTTATTTATATTTTCTTTAAGGGAAGAGCATGTATCCAATAAGAGAGAGTATGGTAGCATTGACTTCCTAAAATACTTGAAAGGTGTAACATTAAGGGATACAATTATCAGAGGGAAGAAAAGAAGCAACAAAGGATTGGAAGGAGTTTTATTTACAAGTACTGTGTAAAAGTGGTTTCTGAATTTTGCTGGAGTACAGGAGGAGAATGTAGCAGCTAGAAGAAGTGAACTGGCAGTAATTTGAAGATGAGAGAATGGAGAAGATGATCTAGTTTACTGAAGAGTTTTTACTGAGAGATTAATGTCTGTAATGAGGATTTTGAAAGCACCTATATCATTTTCTTTATGATATTTTGACTTTAGTATCTGTTTACAAATTAGGGAAAGTAAGCTATCTTAAAATTAATAGGATTAAAACGTTAAAGTTGTTACTTTACATTTGGAAGTCAGTCCAGTTCATTTATGTAGCATCTGGTTAGAGTTTATATATTAAAATATGACTGTATAAACAATGTTTCACATGTCATCAGCATTGAATAAATGATCATTGAATCCTCCTAAATGACATTCACATGTATCCCAATAATTCTAACAGCACTAGCTGCCTTACCATTAAATAGGTTTCACAACGGTTAAAAATCAAGATAGGAACTTCACATTTTGTGTGTAAATTAGTAAGTTATTTACAGATGTCAGTAACATATTTAAGAAAACTGAGCAAGGGCAATAGCAGAAAAGACATTAGTTAACATTGGAAACTATTGTTTTGATTAGCTAGGTAATATTAAACATATTGAAGGTGATAGAGGCAGAGATTGTTCATGTTGCAATGTTTCTTAAATTCTATTTAAACTGTAATAAATTGAAAGTCATGCATAGATTCTTTGCTTAATGCAGTCTTCTGTTTACTTTGTTTTATTCATAGTTTCTATCATGCCTTTTTAAGTTTGAACTACATCCTCTGGGTCAGGCCCAAAGGAAAGGCCACAAACAGTAAGCTTCTAGGGGTGCTCCACATTGAAGAGCAGGTTGAGGAAGAAGAGGCAGAAAAAGGCTGAGAGAGGCCAAGCAAGAAGTGGGGAGAGTCAAGCAAGAAAGATGAAGGTGGCAAAGAGCTGAGGAGGTTGTGTGTGACAGTCTTACCTGCTAAAGAGTGGTTAAAGAGCATGAGGACGGAAAACAGGCCAGTGGACATTGGAAATTCAGTGGCTATTGGTAACCATTGCGTAAACAGCTTCTCTAAAAAGGTAGGAGTCAAGCATTTGCAGCGGGTTGAAAAGGATACAGGAGATGAGTGAGAAGAGGCACTAAACTTGGCCTGGCTTACAGACAATGTAGTTGTTGGTGAAAAAAGAAAAGGAAGTGAGAAATAAGAGAAGTTGGGTCAACAAAGGATAGTATGACTACTTTACCACTTTGTGTTTTATAGCTATTTGTGACAAATAAACTCCCTTTGAAGGTGTTTTTTTTTTCTCTTTTTTCCTAAGTTACGTTAAAGGAATCTGGAATGGTTGGCACTGTTTTCCAAAGAGTTTTTTTTTTAACAATTTGCTTGTGGTTTTTCCCTTTTTGTCTACTATTTTAACTATAAAAAATTGCTTAAATGGATATTTTTGTCTTCAACCAGGCGTTCATCCTCACCATGAGCACCGTATAGTAATGGGCCATTATTCTTTAATTTACTCCTGAGATCTACTTGCTAGAATTTTCCTTCCTTATTCTGAAGTTAGCTTGGCCTATAATTTTGTGTGTCAGGGAAGGTGTATACCATATATGGCTTTGGTTGTGACTTGGTGTCAGGGTTTTGCTAACCTTGCAAAAGAATTGTGAGTCTTTTAATCATTTTAATGTTTTGGGGGTGCTTAAATAAGGAAAAAAAATTCTCATTCAACTTAGTTTTGTTAGAACCCATATAAAATTACTTGAATCAGAAAGAAAAAAAACCCAACTACCTGTGTCTGGCATTTTTAAGAGATGGATCTTCGATAGTCCTTTCAATTTCTTCTATGGCCATTGGCATATTTAAGCTTTCTATATCTTCCGTCATTTGGTAATATTAAAGAAATATTATTATTATATATTATTATTATTTAATATTACCTATTAAAGAAAATTATTGTTAGGATGAGGGAAATGAGTATGTTTTAGTCTAAGGAGAAGGAACCTAGTGGATGAATAGGAATTTATGATAAAAATAGACCCAGGAATCATATAATTAAGGAGAAAAATTATTCTGGTAAAAAGAGTGGTGGAATTAAGAATATAACTGGAAGGACCAGAAAGAATCAGAGAACACCTATCCTTCAACTTGAGAGAAGGACGTAAGGAAGGGCAAAGATAGACTAAATTTAGAGGTGGAAGAAATTGATACTTAAAGGGGAAACAGAAGGAAACAAAAAGAAAAAAAAAAAAAGATTTATTCATTTATTCTCTGCCAGGCAGTGTGTAATGTCTTGTGTAGAAATAATCACACTTAATCTTCATATAACTCTAGAGAGCAGGCTTTATTCTCTCCACCTGTATCTCTGGCTAAGGACACAGACAGGTTCAGTAATTTGCCCAAAGTATCAAGTCTCAAAACTGTGAAACTTGTATTAGTATTTGTTCAGTATGATTACAGAGGTTTTTAGGCAAAACTCAATTTTTGTTTTCTGTGAATGGACAGAATTGTCTACTAGTAGGCATGTATATTTGTATTTGTACAAATTTGCGTGTAAGTACACAACTGAACATAGATCTTATGTGTATCTAAATATCCAAATATATTAGGTGTATATATATAATTCATGTAAGAAAATAATCTAAGGATTTAGTCTAGAAGGATCCCTCTCTAGGTGCTAATGATAATATCAATCATAATGATAACAGCTTCATTTATTGAGCAACCACGTATTTGCTGACAATTTTCATTTCTTATATTTCTAGTTTCACTGTCATCATAGAGAGTAGAACTGTTATCACCATTTTTATGGATGAGCTGATTGAATCTTAGAGAATTTCAGAAACTTGCCCTGAGTCATTTTGGTATATTCCTGAGTAGGCATTCAAACCTAAGTTAAAGAACTGTACCTCTCTATACCAAGCATTACCTTTTTTGTGACATTCACTTATTAAGATTACCTAGGATGTGCTTTTCTTTTCATGGAAGCCACTCGGATGATTACAATTTACTTCTCAGATTTAACCCTGTGAATCTTCGATTCTTACAAGAGTTTTTGTTATGACTCTGCTTAGGTAGGTATTCTTTGCCTGTGATTGTCTATTTGAACAATCGAAATAAAATAAAACAGATTCTCATTTTCATTTTGCTAAAACGGCTAGCTCAGTCCCGTATCCAGGGTATACACTCATCTAGTGTCTGTCAATGACACTTATGATTCTCTGGGGAATGCATGCCTACTCAAGAGGACTGAAGAAACTTTACACCTGCCTATTTGTACAACAATGAAAAACGTAGCATTTTTTAAAAATCCTGTGACCATAGGACTCGTGATTTTTCTACATGGCAGAAAATGATTGAATGTAGACTTTTGAAAATTCGCATTTCAAGACACGTCAAAGGCATTTATAATGATCATATATAGTCGCTTACTAATCCACTCCCATTTCTTTCTCCCTTTCACTTTTATGCCTCTGCGCCCACAGCATGTGAAAGCATTGAAAGAAAATAAGAATCTTAAACTCATAAACATACCTGCTTACCATCTGGCAGTCATCCCAGCAGTCTGGTGATCTCCTTAGTTATCCAGCAGATAGTAGAAAAACAAGAGTCCTGTGAAGATTTCACATGTTGCCATATCCCTGCCAGATGGTGATTTGTAAAACATGGACAAATTGCACTGGCTCCACTTCCCTCCGACAATCACAACAGAAACACTATAGCAATGGTGTTTAATTTGAAAGCAACTTCAACTGAGTAACTTTTAAGGTATTAACATCTGAAGATTATCAGGACAAAATGTGTCATTATCTCCAGAGAGCTGGTCCTTCACAGGCCTGCTAGTCTGATACTTCTAGGATTCTCCCTTTAAAAAAAAAATCTATGGAGGGTTGGGAAATGTCAACATCATGGGACATTTGATTACTACCTACTGATTCTTTGCCACAACATGATGTTTTTCTGTCATCTAATGATGGGCTGCAGGACTAAAAACTATATTGACAAATTTGACAATTGGGCAACCTACTTCACATTGGAACATGAAGAACCGAATCTGAGTAGAAGCAGGGAATTCTCCCCTCTAAGTGTTAATAAAACAGTAAGTACTTCTAAAATAATACTTTCCCACTGTTTTAGTTGTTCTCTGTGGTTGTCTACACAATACTCAAATCATTGGTCAGTTTAGAGTGAAATGTCAAACAAGCGGTTTAGCATTGGGTAAATAAACTACCAGTGTGTGGTTCTAATGTTTTCCAGCAAGTTTTCCTCTCAAAGCATAGTTGGCCAAAGAGGGAGGTCTTTTCAACTCTAGCAATGATTCAGAAGTCCCCCTGGATCCAGAAGACCAAAGCTTTGCCACTATTTAGGGAAGATGATAGAAGACAAACAACTCTTCTTTCCTGTTTTGGTAGCTAGATTTGGTTAGTACTTTGTTGACTAGGGAATATGCTGCCTATTTCATCTGATGATACGGATACAAAGGTGTTACATAACTCCATTTTTTTAGTGAGGGTTTTATTTAAAACAATTTTTTTAACGTTTATATCTGAGAGAGAGACAGAGACAGAATACAAGTGGGAGAAGAGCAGAGAGAGGGAGACACAGAATTCGAAGCAGGCTCCAGGCTCTGAGCTGTCAGTAAAGAGCCTGATGTGGGACTCGAACCCACGAACCACCAGATTATGACCTGAGACACTTAACCAACTGAGCTACCCAGGTGCCCCTGGCGAGAGTTTTATTAAGATATATTTAAATAATAATCCCTTCATTTAAAGGGTTATTTTTAGCACATTTGTAGTTTTGTAAACATCACCATGATCAATTGTAGAATATTTTCATCATCTCAGAGAGAAATCCCATACTCGTTAGCAGTCATTTCTCATATCTCCGCCAACATTTTTCCCCTTGCCTCACAGCCATAGATAACCACTAATCTACTTTCTGTCTCCATACAGTTGCCTATTCTGGACTTTTAAATCAAATGGAATAATCCAATATATGGTCTTTTGTGACTGGCTTCTTTCATTTAGTTTGTTTTCAAGGTTCATCCATGTTGTGTGTCAAAACTTTATGTCTTTTCATTGCCAAATAATATTTCATTGTATGGATATACCACAATGTATTTATCCAGTTATCAGTGGATAGATATCAGGGTGGTTGTTTCCACTCTTTTATGAAAATGTGGCTATGAACATTTGGTTACAAATTTGTGTGTGTGTGTGTGTGTGTGTGTTTTATATATATATATATATATATATATATATATATATATATATATATTTCATCTGGGTATATACCTAAGAATGGAATCTGCTGGCTCAGTTGATAACTCTATTTTTAACCTTTTGAAGAATGAAAGGACTGTTTTTGTTTGCAACTCCTTATTTTGCATAAGTGAGATACATAATTGGACTCTAGATACACTAAATTTATGTAAACTAGAATTCTAATTGCTATTCCAGAATAATTAATGGATATGGATTTTAGAATTAGACACTTATAAGAGCATCTGCTTTGCTCAGTTGGTTGAGCATCTGACCTGACTCTTGATATTTGGCTCAGGTCATGTTCCCTGGGCTGTGGGATTGAGCCCTGTATCAGGCTCTGCCCTAAGCATGGAGCCTGCTTAAAATTCTCTCTATCTGTCTTTCTGTCTCTTTCTCTGTGTTTCTCTCTTTTTCTCTCTGTCTCTCCCTCTGCCCCTCTCCCCTGCTCTCTCTGAAAAAAAAAAAAAGTAGACATATGCAAATTTTAATCCTAATGTTGCTGCATGTAAACTCTATGATCTTGGGCATATTTCCAATATATCTTAAATTTTAGCCTATTATCTATGAAATGAGGATTATAACACTAATTTTTCCTGGAGTTTGTATGCATGTAATATGACACTGTATCAGAAATCAGCTATAGTGCAGTGTTGAAAATAGTAAACTTCTAATCAATGTTATTTTCTTTTAACACATTGTTTCCTGGTTTTTGTTTTGTTGTTTTGTTATTGTTGTTGTTGTTGTTGTTTCCTTCTGTGTACCTGAGGTGTAGGGAGAATTAAAGGAGAAACTTTTGGTGGATGATTTAGGTGTTCAGGTGAAGACCTAATTGTCTGATTTATCAGCACCTTGGAGAAAATAATCACATTTTTATGTGTACCTTTTAGGACTATATTTATAATTTAATAATCAGAAAACATTGAAAACGATGTATAAAAACATTATTTCCTTTACCTTTTAAAAACTTAGTGTTACAAATTGAGACTTGTGTTGAAATTCTTATGCAGCTGTGTCTACCCTGTTCTAATATTTACGGGCTCGTTTCACATGTAGACCATCTCATAAAGAATTGAAATGACAAGGAAGTATGATTCTAAGGAATAATGTCTTTTTTGTTGTTGTTGTTTTAGCTGAAGTATACTTGACATATAACATTGTGTAAGTTTAAGGTGCACTGAGAATAATTTTTAGTCGGAGTTTCAGAGCGAAGCATTTGTATAGAGAAAGAATTTGATACTGGGCTGTTGGCCAACCCAGTACAGTGATGTCCACTTAGTTCCACAGAGATGAGTGGGGGCTTCCTAGAGGAAGTGTTATAAGTCACAAACATCTAAAGTCTTTAAGATGCCATTAGGGATGTCCTCCTGACTTCAACATAAGCCATGCTTACAGCACACAGAACGATATAAGTGTTGAAAAATCATTAGCAAAGTGGATTTCATCATCTTCCCCAAGAATGGAATACCCATGTGAAATAATTTTCTGTGTGCAAAATCCAGCCTTATGTGTAATCTAAATGCTTTTTGCCTTATTTAAAGGCCACTTCCATTGAATCCATTTTCCTGAGTCAAAAGTTGTATTAAAGAGCATGACAATCTGGTAAAAAAATAGAAAAAGTGTATATCTAGATTAGCCAGTTTTCTCCCTGTTCCCTAATCTTTAACTTTCCCAGAGAGGTTTTGCTCAGCATAAATGGTGTGACCACAGTAAAACCAAGATGTTTTCTTTTACCATGTCTTTGGGTGGTCATCCTGCTGACCCTTTGAAACTCTAGAGGTATTTGAAAAAAACTAAGAAAGTTTTATTCACACCTCCAAAGGCAGGGGCATGGGAGGGGGTGGGGAGGGTGGGGAGTGAGGTAGGAGTGGGGGGGTGGAGAGTGGGGTAGAAGAATGGAGGAGATATAAATGGGTTAGGAGATAGGGTTCAGCTATATTCTTGTAATTCTTGTTTTGTTGTATAAGACAAAATTTCAAACCTTTTCATGGCTTCAAGTCTTAAGTTTAGGTATCATTAAGTTTCTTTTTATTAATAATGAGTTTGACTTTACTAACTGTATGCACTATCACAATTCCTCTGTGTTTTTGTGTCAAGCCAAAGAGGAATATTTGAATTCCAGTAATTATTCCAATTTAAATTATTAAAAACACACTACAATTATGATATCACAAGTATTAATAAGCTTTGGAAACCCTTCTCCCAGACAACTCATGCTTTCTTTTAAAACTAAATTTAAATTTCAAGCCTAGATTACTTCACAGTGTCATTTTAAATCGATAACATCTGGAACGGGGGCTAAGTTCCCCTTTCAGCTCTTCAGAACAGATTTCATTTCAAACCCGCCAGAAACTTAGACCTGCTGCAAGATTAACTTTTGCATCACTACTTTTTTTTTTCTTTCTTTTTTTATTTTTTTAAATTCTCTCCTTGCCCACTCCTCCTCTCTGGTTGTATTTTCTTCCTCTGCTCTTAAATGTGTCTATTACCCTCAGGCTTTGACCTTGGGCAGACTGTGAGCACAAAGTCATGTTATTTAGAGTGAAGTAACACCAGTAGTCAGGAAGGAACAATGTAGTTCAAGCCAGATAAAATAAATCTCTCATTTCCTGTCAAGGGACTGAGCCAAAAGCAATGATGAGAGACAGAGGGGGCAAACCGCCACAACTCGAAACACAGACGCTTGGGATAGACACAACCACAGGCCTCCTTTGAATATAGACAACAAAACCAAAACAGCCAGAGTGACAGGAGACACATAATAGCTGTGGGATAAACCAAAACATAAAACGGAGGGGGATCTGTGCAATTCCCTGGCCACAGAAAAGATATATTTGAATTGCTTGAGTGGAGAATCTTAAGGACAACAGTAATACATATGGGGAATTTTCCCTGTAAAGATTGGGAGTTTCACAAACTTGGAAACATACCTGTGTAGCTGCCACTTTTGACAAAGTCAGCTTTAGAATGAAAGCCATACATATTGATTTGTGAGTAAATCTGAGCCGCACATGGAAATTTGCAAGTAGCCTTGGGAAGGAATTCCCATATCCAGTTCAACAGACTTACATAGTGGTTATCACTGTCCCCAAGCCATCACTGTCCAAGAAAGTTGCGTTTTGAAATGACCACTGATTTATTAAACAAACACCAAGAGAGTGCCTGCTGGTGCTGTTTAAAGTTATTTCAAATATTTAATCCTTTTAATCCTTAAAACAACTCTAAGAGGAGGCATTATTGTACTCCTATTTTATAATTGAGAAGCTTGAGAGGTGAAGTAACTACTTAAAGTCACATGGCTAGTGAGGGATAGATCCTCGCTCTGAAACCAAACAGTGGGGGTCCAGAGTCTACTCCCTTAATTACTATGCTTGGCTAATACACAGCTATACTCCACTAGCATGACATATTACTAATCTTAGTTGTTTCCAAGTCCTGCTCAGATTCTTTTGAAAGCCATTATTTGTTTCAGAAGCACAATGAGACTTCTGAATGCTCACATCAGATCCAGAAGAAAAAAAAAATTAGTGAGAACATGCTACATTCATGAACAATGTTGAGTATTTCACTTTTGTCCAAAGCTCTTCCAAGAAAGTAAGGGACTCAGAGTTCATTCATTCATTCATTTGTTCCTTCAATAAATGCTCATTATTGAGTGCGACTACATGTTAGGCACTGTGATGAGGACAGAATAGTCTCCTGGCTGACGTATAGTCAATCAAGGATGCATTTGAGGTCTAATTTGTTACAGCATATACTGTGTAGAAATCCTCATGAGGACAGAAGAGTCTTCAAAGATGAATACTAGTTTATATTTGGAGACAGGATTTTTTTTTCAACGTTTATTTATTTTGGGGGGACAGAGAGAAACAGAGCATGAACGGAGGAGGGGCAGAGAGAGAGGGAGACACAGAATCGGAAACAGGCTCCAGGCTCTGAGCCATCAGCCCAGAGCCTGACGCGGGGCTCGAACTCATGGACCGCGAGATCGTGACCTGGCTGAAGCCGGACGCTTAACCGACTGCGCCACCCAGGCGCCCCGACAGGATTTTTTTTTTTTAACTCAATAGGATAAATACCATTTGAATCAAAAATTTAGAAGTTATCATGTGGAGATATAAACATTCTTTAAGATTGTGTACCCAAAGACTCTGAACAAGTGTTCAGTAATATAACCGCTGTAATGACAAGGGACATACATACTTAAGAGAGAGAGCATGCCTCATTTTGAGAATGTTTCTAAGAAGCATAAAAATCTTAATATGTACTCTTCGACATCATCCATATTCCTTCTAGACTGGAAACGGTAGCAGTATTTTGTCTTTCAGTATACACCATGTATAATTCAATTGTTATACATAACATATTACATTATACTTATCTAGTAGATGTAATAGATTTATACTTACCTGCTATACTATGTTTCCTGAGTAGAGTATTGTGTTCTCCATCTCTGTGTTCTAATACCTATCATTGTACCTAGGTATATAGAAATTACTCAATATATAATTGTCAAATGAATGGATGAAAATACTGTGCTTATACATATAAATCAGAGGCATGTACATATATTTTATGTATGTAATATGCAAATTATGGATGGTTCAAGGCAAATTGCACTATTAAAAGTAATGATTATTATTTTTATAAAATAGCAACAATAATGGTATAATAGATAAATTATTTGAATGCTTATATAGAAGGCCAAGTAACACCTGCTTCTATGTGTTTTGCATGGGTTATTTTGTTTAATCTTTACCCTAATTCTATGGAACAGCTATATGCTTTGTCTTAAGGTCAAATTAAAAATGACCATAAGTGATGGACTTTTTACTTTAAATATTCTATAATTACATTTATTCTATTACTATTATTAATGGGAATGTCCCAGGAAAATAAGAAATATATATTGTTCTCTTCTCCTTTTGAGAAATACTAGAGAAGTCTAAGTTCAAGAGGTGACTATATCTCATATTTATGTTTTGTGAGCAATTCAATGAAATTTTCCATATCCACACAGAAAATTGATATAAATCAAGAAAAGTTTGGTTGGGCAATGTATAATTGTATGAGGAAACTTGTACATTATTGGGATGTGAGAAGCAGAAATGTCCCCCTAATGGACTTGGGGGACCCTGGCCTTAACCCCTGGAGAAATTCAGTGAGAAAAATCTGTTGGACTGTTCAGACATCTGTGGGTGGAGGAGAAGATTGCTCCAGCTCTGTCATGCTTTAATTTGAATTCAAAATATACTTTTTAATAGCCTTTGAACTTTATTTTAAAAGGTAGGCTTTTGTATTATATGTTTAGTAATCTGTTTGCATATGATGCCTATGCAGAATATAAAATATTTTAACAAAAGGAGAAAATTAACTCAGACATTAAAATGTGTTGTTTCCTGATGCCCTTGATGGTTGCACAAACAGGTACCTGATAAATCCTGGCTAGATTTTTGCTTTCTGATATTTATTGACCTTTTTACCTCTCTGCTTTGTCTTCTGTTGACAGAAAATGGGACTTTTGCTTAATCTAACCCAGGATGTTTCCTTTAAACAAAAACAATTGCTTCCTTTCTACAGGAAATTTATGAACCAGAAAGTCTGTGGAAACAATTCATCTCTTCTTTAGGTAGTTTGCAACACAGTGTGAACTGAAGGCCATCTCAGGCTCTGGTGGGGAGCAATATCAATTATTTTTATATGCCCCAATATTGTGTCATCTATGCCAGTCTCTCTTCTACTAATAGTCATATTTAGGATATGACAATTAAAGTTTGATGCATATTAGATAATACATTATTTAAGAAACATGTTGTTGAAGTTTCTGTGTGCCTCACAAAAATGGAAAATGAAATTATTGAAAAATAATTACAAACGCCAGTGTTGTATTGTAACCATGAGTAAAAGATGAAGCTCAAATAAAAAGTATTCTCCTCATGCACCAAAGATGATAAGGAAAAATACATACCTATTGGTGGATTTCTTTACCTTTCTTCATAAGGAAACACCCAATGAAATCAAATATCATGATCAAAACAGAGTAATTTTTTATGCAACATACAACAAAACTGTAGAATTCATTGCTGCTGGCTATATTGAAGCAAATGGCATAGTAAATATACATTTTTTTTAAAGGGTAAATCATTTTATGAGTATGGAGAACATTGTAATTATTTTATTTATAGAAACTTGAAGAGACCAGTTAGTCATACTTCAGAATATGTCAATAGTTTGGTCAAGAAGAAATACTTCCAAATTTTGTTGGCATAGCACACTTGATATATTTTCGAACTCTAGATTCTACTAAGAATATTGGGCAGTAGTCAAGACTGATTCTAGATTAGGATAAATATTTGACAATGTTTTATCGATTTTAACCGCTTTGTTACTACCTTGTATATAATACTATAAAGATACGTACTGATACTATGATGCTAAAGTTTTTATGCATAATCATTAGAGTCAATAATAATACCAAAGCTTTCTAAAACTTGTATTCTTTGTATGCCTTGTGTGTGTCTTTAGTTCTTAATTTTCTAATAAAATACAATGTTTATCCAGTTATACATTAATTTTTTTCATGATATTTGAAGATGTATTAAGAATGGTTAAATGCAGGGGCGCCTGGGTGGCTCAGTCGGTTAAGTGTCCAACTTCAGCTCAGGGCATGATCTCACAGTTTGTGAGTTCCAGCCCTGTGTCAGCCTGTCTGCTGACAGTGGGGAGCCTACTTTGGATCCTCTTTTTCCCTTTCTCTGTCCCCTGCCCCACTCACACTCTCACAGTCTCTCAAAAATAAATAAAGAAACATTTTTTAAAAATGCTTAAATGCAGTGTTGGTTAATCACTTTAGAATACAGTTACTCAGCACTGAGTCTTATGCATGGTAGATGTTAAGTAAATGAACAACTTTAATGATTGATTTGGGGCTTTTAAAAGAGAAGCTAATGTTATTTAATGTGCCTCTAATGTTCATTTTTAAATGAAATTTAAAACAACAGTTATAACTTACTATTAGCCAATATATCAAAGAAAGTAATTTTAACCTAAATTTATTAGTTTGTCATATACCACAACAACATTCTGAGGTTTAGAGGTGATATTTTTGTAGGCATTACTGATTATGTCTTCACAGCCAAGTATAGAAACTGTTATCTAATGGTATTTTTTAACTTTCACTTAGGCATCTAGATGTTTCCCAAGCATGGGCAGCAATTTTTTTGTTTCAATGTTTTAATTTTTATAACTTTGTAAAGATCCCTTTCAATATTTTATTCACCAGTAGGCTCCTATCATGGGAACAGTTTGGAAAGTTGTTTTTTTTTTTTTTTTCTCTTGAAGCTATAATTCACAAAAGGAGCTTAATTTTGACAAATAGATCACATGCATGGTTTGAGGACTTTAACATATGTAGTTACCGTACTATAGATATGCAGTCTTTAATCAGAGAAACTCCAAATACTTTAATGTTATCATAAAATTCTTCTTATAGCTGACAGTATTTCTTAAGCCCCAAACTGATTTCTCTCTCTGCCTTCCGAATCCAAGAATTTGTCATTTTTCTTGTAAGCAGTACTGTGGAGCTCGCAATTTCAGTATTTTCATTTTGACAAATGTTTCATATTTAGGACAGAAGGACTGAACACGTACACACAACTAAGATAGGTTTCACCCAGCGAACAAGTGTTCAGGGAGTATGATGATATGCAAAACTCAGAGGATAGGGGAAGTCCCTCCATATATTCCCCCCCAAGACCATCAAAACTGATCTTCAGGATTATTTGGTTCCAGTGTCTCTGATCCCTTTGGAGATAAATAAATTTTCCTAGATGTCCAGGTTTTCCAATTTAAGAAATATTAGTATATTTTGATTATAGGTAATGGAGAAATATTCTTTAATTTAGAATTATACTTAATTTATTAAATTCTTGGCGTTCTTTATAAAGTTTCCCCCCCAACATTGTGTTAAAAAATATTCCAAACAGTTAAAGTAATTTTAATAAGCATTGCACACATATAGCTCAAATATTTAAATATTTGTAGAAAAACATTGAAAACAGTTATGTTTTTCAATTATCGGAGAAAATTCATGTAGATTATGAGCAATCAGGGAACATGGTGTCGTATGACAATATAATAATATTATCGCTATAAGTGCAAGTATCTGGTAGGAATTTATGTGTGGTAAATCTGCAATCTTTTTACTTAATGAAGTTTTATCACAAACTGTTTTATAATTTAGAAAGTGAAGACTCAGGGATATTAAGCAATTTGTCCAAGGTCACACAGTGAGGAAGTTAGGAATATGAATATTTTCAACTCTAATATCTGTTCATTTGTCTACTAAAGAAATAAGATTTAGAATTATGTTTTTTTCCTACAGGCTGGTCTTTTGAATTTATTTCAAAATATATCCATAATCATGCAGTACACCATATATTCATCACCGTGCTAGGTGTTATTCACACCTGATACAGAAATCATGTCCCATCTTCCTGGGAAAATAATGCTGACATAATTGAACTAGGACACTGCAATAGACTGGCTGTCTGATCACATTGGCATGAATTAAAATTTTAATTTAAAAAAATTGATATTTGCATATGTAGTTTCCATAATAAGATTATTATCAGCAAGTTTAGGAAACAAGTGTGTGTTTCTATTGTATCTGTGTAGTCTAGCTTCCTATAAGACTGAGCCACTTCTGACTGGACACAGTTGGCACTTGATAAAACTTTCTTGATTAAATGAATGGCTTTTCCTTGGTGAAGTTTTTAATTTAATATGTTTAACATATTTTCCTCCTTGTATTTGTGCCATTAGAAAAAAAATGAAAGATTTCAAATGAGTAGGGGAAATTAATATGTATATACCGTGGGATTTGGGTAGAATGTTTACTGATCTGAAAATGCTCAGATTAGTCTACATTCATTATACCTGGAGAAATATTTTACCATTGTTGCAACCATTTGGGCTTTAACTACCTTGAGTGTATGTATATGTTTTCCTTTTTATCATTAAATGTGAACCATATCAGATTTGTTCATGTACAAGTGAGAATATCTTATTTTAGGTTTACTTTTCTGGTTGCAACAATGTTGCAGAGGGTTTTTTGTTTGTTTGTTTCTATAATCAATGAATTAAGGATAGCCCTTTGCATCCAACTCATCTGTGTTATTATCTCTCCAGTGTTGACTTTAGTGAGACCTTGAACAGTCATCACTACACAATATACTTTAAAGTTTTAAGAGCTATTTGTTTTGGCTTGTTTTAGTCTAGCAATTGAGAAATTATTTAGTCATAGCCAATCTGACTTAAACACAGGAAAAACCATCAACTCATCGTCTCTTTTTTGAATCTCTATTTTTTTTTTTCTGGAGGCTTCATTACTTCTGAGGATATAAGTGACTCATATGTGTTGGGAAAACTCACAGTTTCCATGATTGCTCATATTTTTGACTTTAATATTTACCATTAGAAATTATGTTTTATCCTGCTACGGATACGGGAAAGAGGGAGAGCCCCTGAAGTCTCTTTCCTAATAAAACTATGATTGGATAGCCTATGAAATAAATACAGGTATTTTTTTTTCTCATTTTGATGCTAGGAATCAGAAGAAATTATAATAAATGATTTTTAAAAAGCAGTGAAGATTGTGTGAATAACAATTTATCGTTTTTAATTAGGATGTCCACATAAAAGTCATAGCAAGCTCTGGAACTCTGTTGAGCCTAATGTGATTACACATCTGTAAACAGGGCTGAGACATTGTAAATATTGATGAAAGTATTACAGCTTAGAAGACTCAGAAGTAGCAGACAAACCAATATCCATTCATTCTGTCTCACGTACCACTCAAGAGTAAGTAGTACAAAGTTGAATTATTTTCTATTGGACTTCAGATCAAAAATACATAATTTCCCACTACAGATAGTGAATAAAAACATCTTTTTTTTTTCCCTGTCTTCCTTTACTTGAATTATATGGGGCTCTACTTGGGTCTTTTTTTACTCTTTTGAAAAAAAATACAAAGCAAGGTGGGTGTTGAAATTTCCATTATGTCAGTAGGCTCAAGAATGTGGCAATATCTGGTTGTGTAATTAATTTGTTTCACAAAGGGAAGAGCCCTCCTTAGGGTTTTTGGAGCTGACACTGTCACAAAATGACCCAAACCCAGTCACATGTCACAGGATTGTGGTGAAATCCTGCTCTATGGGTCACTGGGAATCACAACAGAGCGATTCCCTCTTGACCCCTGGTTTCTAGAATTGGTATTGTCACTGTTCCACAAGGTAACAGGAAAGCCTGGGTGGGATGAGTATTCAGAGCCACTGAATTTCTTGTCCTTGCCACTGTAGACATTCCTGGGAACTCAAGACACATGTTTTGCTCTGAAGAAACCTCCACATCCACATGGTTTCTGGCCGAAAGAAAGGTTTATGTGGTGACTCATTTATCTCTATCTGCCTCTGTCAATTTTGGTAGGGTTTTGTTTTTGCTTCTAGAAACTGTATAATTAAAGCTCTCTAAACATTGAGAAAATGTACAGGGAAGTTCCGTCATGTTTTAAATTTCCACCTTTACCCTTTTCTTCTTTTGTATCCCTTTTTGGGAAAAAAGGGAGTGAGGGACTTTAGAAAACATCCTAAAAATATTTACAGCATCATGTATGATATTCTATGCATTTACCTGCCAAGTCAAGATTACTGCTTTTATTAGTGTTTTGTGTTAAAAAAATGCAGTAGACCCTGTAATAATATCATTAAGTATATGTTTAAAACTATATAGTACATGGTGCCACTATAGAGAAGGAGTGTTGGGAATTGCTAAACAGACACCAATTAGTCTATATTTTGAGGAAATATTTTAGTAAAAATGAACAAATAATTCCTGTAAACATAGATATGTACAAGTGCAATTTATGAGATGTAACATTTTTTCAAAAAATTATATTTAACTTTGGAACAGAAATAAGTTTGACAAGAATATTTTGAACTTTTTAAGCTAAATATCACTTAAATGATATATTTCATCATATACTTCTCACTGCATTTTATATTTGCCAGCCTTGTTGACATTCCCCCAGTATAACTATGATTATGGAATGAAAGTTTTTCAGTCAATTTGGGGACAAGGTGGCTCTTTCCTTTTATTAACTCACTTAGCTCTTTTAGCTGTAGTTCATTCATCATAAGTTTATACCCTGATTCATATAATTATTGATTAAAGTCATGAAATGTTATTACCATCTATATATGGGAATTCCTCTTGTGCTGTCGATGACAATGCCAAGAACAGGCTTAAAGATGGTTAATTTCTTAGGTATCAGCCTATCTCCTTTATGAGGATTCACTCTTTTGCTATCTATATATCTGCTGTGTACGTGGGTATATATGTTATTTATTTGAATTGTCTTAAGTGCATACTTGAATAGCTTACAAGGGTCAAGGAGAGTTCAAATGATAGAAAAATGGTTTGTTATTTTCTCCCTTCCCCACTCCCCCCACCCCATTGCTAATGCTAACTGATGAAGAGTGCAGGCAGTGTCCTTCAATTTAAAGAGACAACCTTGTTCATTTGGAGGGTGTGAATGCCATTCTTGTGAAATACTGTAAATAGTAATTCACAAGGGGGTGACTTTTTTATTGCTTTTACATTGATAACATGCCTTGTGAAGACTTACAGTTATTCTGCTGAATTTAAGAAAGATAAGAATGGAATGTGTGTGTTAATTTAAACATCTGTACATACAATAAAATAATCCTTTATTATCTGGAAATCAGATCCTTTTACATGTTTACCAATATTAAATAGCTCTTGAGGGTTGTTATCCAATATTGTACTCAGTGTTTCCTCAAGCACCTTCTTGAAATATCGAGAGAAAGGCTATGATCATGATGTACATCACTGAATCTACAGTTTACGAAAATGAATTTAAATCACATCTGGAAGGCTGACTTGCCAAGCAGCATCAGCTTGCCGAGCAAACATGAACAACCCAAGGAATGAGCGATGATGTCAACCAAACTAGGGGCACAGGTTACTGTGTATTGAATTCATAGATAGCTTATTATCCAGCTAGATAAAAACACAGCGTCCACATATAAAGGTGATTGGTGAACAGAAAAATTACAGATTGATGTGGTTCTCAAGAGACATACCAGAGCAATCCCACTCAGTTCCCTTGCAGGTTAACCCCGTGTACCTTCACAGTATTTAATTATTTGGTAAGGTACAGTAGAAGCATTTAAGAGTTTGAATGCCAAAAGCTGTTAAGTAAGTGTAGTGTTGGAATGTTTAATGGCATTAATTATCATTTATATGTGAACCTACTCCTCCTTAAGGCCCAGGAGGCAGTGACTCACTGGGTTGTCATTAACTGTCATTATTGCTAGTAAAGTCAACTTCCTATTCATAAAAATAAAGAAAAAAATTAATGGTGAAAACCACGTCATTCTATAATACAGTATTGGTGTTGCTAACTAACTTATTCTGTATTTTAAAATTCTATTGGCATCTTGAAATGTAGATGAATTTCAATATTTTCATCACTACAGTTAAAGCCTTTTAAACAATTTCTGTGTGTGTGTGCGTGTGTGTGTGTGTGTGATTTTTCCATTTGCTAGCATTCTCCTGGTATGAGAAAAAATACCTTACAAACGATCTGCAGAGAGTTTTGTTTTTGTTTCAGTTTGATCATTTCTGAAAGAGACAGATCGATTTGGAAGGAGTACCACCTAGATATGGAAGCAAACAACTTGCCCGGTCGGGGCAAAACTTTCTCCAGGCTCAGGATGTGGCATCGTGTGGTTAAACCATGCGCATTTTGTAATGAATGAGGAGAAAGTAGGAGGGTGACTAGTTGTAGAAATTTTAGTTGCATAAAGTTAAAATATCTTCAATTATATATAGTCAGGGAGATGCTTTTCTTTCTTTTATTAAGAAATTATTTACATGTAAGGCCAGATGAGTTGAAAGACTGTGATTTATTCTTTGAATCTAATATGCTTATTGAATTTTATTTATGGTCACTGTTCCTGGATGTGATATTATTTTGTTTGGCTTTGATAAAAGAAGAAAAAATAACCCCATACATTTTCTTTATGCTTTTTATATATTGCTATATTTCTTTGTTGTAGGGATGCTACTTTGTTTGATTTATACATTGTCATAGCTTCAAAAAATCCATTAGGAAAGCAGTTTTTATTTCTGATTTTGCACTTTTATTTGTAAATATTTATTTTAACTGTGAATAATTATAGGGGTTCACGTTCCAACTTTGTGTATGTAAGAGTATACAATAGGCTGAAATGTAAAGCGTGATTGTTATCATTGGTAATATTTACTGAGTAAGTGCATATACTAAGACCAGGGTTGATGAAATTAAAAAGTAGATGGCATTAAGATAAGATGTGGATACAAGTTGCCAAAAAGTAATTATATTAAGTTTTCTACTTCCAGAGTCATGTAGAATCTTCTCACAATGGCTATTACTGCCATCATGCAGTATGTATTGAGGACTCATAATATGCTAGGTACAGAAAAAAAAAAAAAAAAAAAGCACTGAAAAGAAATAATGGTGATTTGAGACCGAAATATAAAACAGGATTTGGGATACTTTGAGCTTACATCATCAGGAGACGCTGGGGTTTAGCATTCTGTTTCATGTGGAGACCCGCAGTTAATATGGTCCTTGTTGAAACTTAAAACAGCTCTATTAGTAGCTTGATTGAGAAGGGGGGAAGAGGCCTAGAGTAAACACAAGTGTGCGTTTTCAAGACAGCCTAATTGTATACAGTGCACTGGCTTCCGCAGTTCCTTCTAATCCATCACATAGTAAAATGCACAAATTTATTCTATTGAAGTAGATAAAATTGTTAGATAAGTAGAAGGCATGGACCAAAAGGGGAAATGGCATCTATTTAACAATTCTCTATTGTTCAAAGGATCATAGACGTCCTGTTGCCTGCCTGTCCCATTCAATCAAGTTGGGTAAAATGCTGCACTGGAGAAAAGGAGGGAGGGAACTCTGTGCAAGTATATGCTTACACCTTTCTTCAAAAATTCCTTTGGGGTGATGGTGAAGGGAGTCCCGAGGGGTGGGGGAGAATTGGGTTTTGTGGAGTGACAGAGTTATAGGTTCTCCCGCACCCCCATTCCTGTCTTTGACTTTGGTACTGCCCAGGAAAGCTGCACGGCAGTCGGAACTAATTGTAACTCGCTCAGGAAAGTCTTCATTAGCACTACCACACATGGTTACCAGATGTGCTGAAGGGCGAGGGAGAGGAGGGGTGAGGCATCTAGAGAGGGGAGAGAAACAAGTAGCTTCATTTGAAAACTTAATAATCTGCTTTTTGTTTCAAGTGTATTGTGTTAGAGAAATGAGGGGGAAAAAAAGGGGAGTTTGAGAAGATGAAATGCCCTCTTATTCACTCATTCTGTGGAAGCTGAATGGAACCCTTTGTCTTCTTCAAAATGTCAACACTTTTGTGACTTATCATTGTGTTGGAAATGTTTCACTTTCTCCATCAGAGTAAATGAAAATTACCTGGATTGGATTATCAAAGCAGCTATGCTTTCGGATAGCTGAGACTGAACGTGCTATGTTTGGGGTCTTGGAATAGACACTAGATTTCTAAAATATGTAAATGACTTATAAAGAACAGTTGTCTTCCGACTATAAACTCCAGCTGACCAAATGTGAAAACAAGAGGACAGGGTTCTCATCCGTCCCTAATCCTGATCCAAGTCAGGCGTAGCATGACATCTTCTTTCGTACAACTGTAATACTGTTAGCAATAAAGCATACTGATTACAGACCCCTGAGATTACGTATTTTATTCGCATTATTTACAGGTAAATTCTCCGGAAATATGGGTTCATTTTTACTCACTACATTCCACAAGAGAATAATGAAGTCACAGAATTTCTACTGTTTTTGAAAATGTTATTTACCATGTTCTCACTTAATGGTACACCAGTATCTATAGATGTAGATTATTTTGGAAGGACAGTGAGAACTATCCTTCTGGATGAAACCTCTGGTCTCAAAATGGAACTGTCTTGATTCTGCAGAAAATTGTGGCATTTAAAAATATCGTAATTTGGATTCTCATAAGAAACTTTAATTGTTATTATTTATTTCATGCCCAGATTGATACTTTTAATTTCCCTTCGCAGTTACTCTAGAGTTTCAAAGTAATTTGTTTTTAAGTTAGACGTCAAAAACATTGAATAAATGATTTGTAAAAATCTTGAATTCTACAAATGAAAATTTCAAGACTGGCTAGCTAGTTTGGACAGTGCCTTTCTGAGTGACGCTTTATCACTTCCATCCCTGATCCTGCAGGAGAATCATAAAGACATTTGGAAAAAATTATAACAAAATAGACAAGAAAAGTTGCTTCAACTGGTTTTGGAGAAACATGGTTTAGATTAATTTCCTATTGGGATAAAAGACCCAGTGGTTTTTAACCTATTGGGGGTCATGAAACCAGTTGAAATTTTGATGAGATCTGTGGACCTTCTTTTCAAAAATGTGCTTCTACACAAATTTTAACGTAATTTAGGACCTCCCCAGATCCAGCTTCCAGTCTGAGAGTACCATTTTAGAGCCTTCCAGTATACCCCTGCTGCAAAGAAAAATACCCACAAAGTTCAAATGTCACAAACTGTGAAATATGTGACCTGCTACATTTAGTCCTACTAAGTGGTAGAAGAGAGTAGAGCCTGAAGGAAATGTCATTGAAACGATATATTTTTCATTGACATGTTTAGCTGCTATTAGAGATTCACCTATATGTAGTTTCTTTAGTTATGTTTTAAGTTTCTTTCAAAAAGCAACCACGCGTTCTCTCTTATGATGACTTCCCAAAGACCTTAGTACAGCTTTGCATACCCAGTACTCCCCTGGCATGGTCTGCTCAAAGGAATAAATGAATTAGTGAATGGGTTAATTTTTCAATGTTATTTGTTGGCAACTGCCACCGTTTAAATAGCAGGAAATGCAACCACACTGAACTAATTCTTCATACAAAATTTGCTGTGAAAATATTACCTATAATCATGGTTTTTATAATTGAACATGAAAAATATATTCAATCTTAAATTTCTAGTGTCTTACATCATAGCCTTCCTAAAACAATATATTACCAGTCAATGCTGGCTGATACTATTATAGATAAAATTACAAAAAACTATTGGTATTTTCAGGAACAAAATGCTTGTAGATAGTATTTTAAAATTCAGATTTAAATGATATTTAATGTTAAATAGTTTATGACAAAAACTAATATTTATGATATGTGCCTTTTTGGTTTTCCTGCCATGGCTTATGTTATCATTCTTGTATTGACTATGATTATTTGTGGAAAATCAAAACAATGTCCGGACATCGGTGTTTATGTCATATTAGCTATTACTGTAATTTCCCCCATAATTTTATTACTTTACCCACAGCCCCAGTGTTACCATTTGCTGAATCAAATCAATCTACTACCTGCATGTTGATTTTGTGCGGTCCTCTCCTTTCTCATTCTAAGTACTTTAACTTAGGCCTCTCACCATTGCTTAGTAACAACAACAGCATTGCCAACAACTTCCTTCTCTCCAGTTTATATTCACTATTTCCTCAGTTATGATCCTTCTAAAACATGGATTTAACTCTATCATGCCTATGCCTAAAATCACTTTTGGTGTCATTACCTATGAATAAAATTGGGAAGTCATAGCTGGCCGCATATTTCTTTGTAATATGTCCCCTGCCTCAGCTTGCTGCTGTCCCTACATCATAAGTTCCAGCCATACTGAGTTACTCTGATTTCTTTAATTGTTTTTAATGCTTTGTGCCAGTTATTCTCATTCTTCAAGATGTGTAAAATGGGACATTACATAATAATTTTACGAGTCAATATACTCAGTGCTAAAGTAATATTTTATAAATGACTTTTTAAAAAATGCTTATTTATTTATGTTGAGAGAGAGAGAGAACAAGGGAAGGGGAGAGAGAAAGAGAGAGAGAGAGAGAGAGAGAGAGAGAGAGAGAGAGAGAGAGAGAATCTCAAGTAGACTCCATGCTCAGATGTGGGGCTTGAACCCTTGAACCCTGAGGTCATGACCTGAGCTGAAATCAGGAGTCAGACCCTTAACCATCTGAGCCATGCAGGCTCCCTGATAAATGACTTTTATGAAAACTAGTATTTTGAAAGTTAGAAACTATAATACCTAAACACCTATAATCTGAAAATAATATTTTTGTTAGTGAACTATCCAAAAATTACCACGATTCGTGTTTTACAGAATTGGCACAACACAGCCACACAGAGCATGGACTCTAGAGCCAGACCAACTCAGTTCAAATCCAGACTCATTCTGTTCCTCACCCTGTGACCCAGCCTGTGACTTCACCCCTCTGGGCTTCAGCTTCCCATCAGTAAAACAAGGGTGAATATAAACCTACCTCCCAGGGTTGTCATGAGAATTAAATGTATCAGTATAGATATAAAGCATTTGGAACCAAGTCTAGCACGTATGAAGTACTGCATTGATATGACAGATCTGAGCTGTTGATATTTTTCAATTCTTTGATTAAATAGAGCTATCCAAAAATATAATATTAAAAGTTGACTGTCCTCCTGTTTAAGAAAATTATCTTCAAACTACTATATTCTGAATTTTTAAGTCTTTCTTCCTAATATCTTCATCACTCAGGAACTTTACTTATTTTAATATTTACTTATTTTTGAGAGAGAGAGTGAGAGACAGAGCATGAGCGGGGGAGGGGCAGAGAGAGAGAGAGAGAGAGAGAGAGAGGGAGAGAGGGAGGGAGGGAGAGAGACAGAATCTGAGGCAGGAGCCAGGCTCTGAGCTGTCAGCATGAAGCCTGACACGAGGCTTGAAATCATGAACTGCTAGATCATGACCTGAGCTGAAGTCGGTCGCTTAACCAACTGAGCCACCCAGGCGCCCCCATAACTCAGGAACCTTAAAAAGCTTAGTAACTTAAAGGAAACTCACATGCAAAGACAATGGTCAACATTTGTACATGGTAACTTTTTTTTAATGTGTATTTATTTATTTTGAGAGAGAGAGAGAGAGAGAGAGAGAGAGAGAGAGAGAGATTAAGAACAAGTGGGGGAGGGGCAGAAAGGGAGAAAGAAAATCCCAAACAGGCTCTGCAGCTGTCAGTGCAGAGCCAGATGCGGGGCTCTAACCCACAAACTGTGCGGGGCTCTAACCCACAAACTGTGAGATCGTGACCTGAGCCGTAACAATTTATTTTTGATTGGGTTTGCTTCTAGGTAAAACCAATTTTACCTAGACTTACATCCTTAACATTCTTGTGTTTAGGCAAAGTGTCCTTTCTGTTATTTGTTTTCAGAAACAAATTAAAAAAAATGTATTTTAAACCCACTAAATAATATTAAATAGATGTTTGCTGCTAATTAGTATATGGTCTGAATTGTAATTATGTCATCCAAAGGGACTTATAAATACAGTCTAGTTAAAATGTGATTCAATCTTCAATCATTCACAGAGGCATGCATTCATTATTATTCATTTAGTGCTCTCTGATTTGAGCTCTAAATGTAATCCAGGGAAAGATGGAGGGATTTTACTTTTATTGTCATGATTTAATATAGCAGATCCCTTAGTTATCATCCTGTACTAATCCAGGGATTGTTACAACTTCTTAGAGTCTGTTATTTGATTTTTAAATTAGTCTGTGTATCGTGTGGGCATAGCAGCATGTAAATTCAAGAGGTTAGAGGAAGATGCCACATATCATTATGAGACAATCAGCATATATTTTTCTACTGTCCAAATTTTAGTTTAACTTTAAATGAACCTTCGTTTTAGCAATTTGATATATTGCCACTTTAAAACTCTTATCCATGGCTCTTATTAATCTAAATTATAAAGAAACTGCCAACTCCATTTATCCAACAATCTTTAGTAAGTCCCCGCTGTGTGATCGGCACTGTGCTAAGTGCTAGGAGTTTTGCACTGAATAGGACAGTTATGATCTCCTGCCCCCAGGGATCTTACAGACTAGAAAAGAATACGGACATTTAAAAAATACTGCTAGTATGAAAATGTTGATTGCTACAAAAGTTTTGGCTGCATAAGGTGCATAAGAGGCAAATGTCATGTTCTAGGTAGCCAGAGAAATCCATCCTACCCCCAAAACCTGGAAGTCATGCAAGAGTAGTTTTTATGGCCCAGAAGTGAAAGCATGATGAAATCAAGGCACTGAAAGGTGAGAAATTTGGGATAGTGGAAAGAATAGTGCGTATGTAGTTAATAGGAACTGGATTGAAAAGGGCCCTGGAAGGTTGCTAAAAATGTTGGACCTTTCTTAGAATTTTGGTGGTAATGGCAAAGTCTGATGTGATGGAATTTGCATTTTTAAGGGACGTGTTTAGATGTGAGGTGAAGGATATATTGGAGGGGAACGAGATTGGAGGTAGGGAGATAATGAGTAGCCTGCATTGATGTTCTCGGGAGAGATCATGGTAACCTAAATTCAAAGGCAGAGTCAGGTTCTAATATTGGGGGATTTGCAGGCAGGAAGGTGACTTTGATTGGTAAAAAAAAGTTGGACACATGAACAAGGGGCTTCCTTAGGAAGGCCTCTGTCCATATCCCAGATTGGCTTTCACACTGCCCTCCGTATTGCTTTTCATCCTGGTCTTAAAAAATACTATGTGATATTACCTTCACATAACAATTTGGATGACCATTCAAAAGAAAGGATGCTTCTTTTTCAAATCATGTTGGGGGAATTTACCATCCACTGATCCACATCTTATCTTGCTATGCCTCTGCTTGAAGTAGAGTGATGTAACAGTGATATCAAAGTTGAGAGATACTAAGGATTAATGGGACCTAACCATTTTCTGGATGTTGGGAATTATTCCTCATTTTCTAGCTTTGGGGCTTCAGTGAATAACAGTGTCATTTAGAAAATAGGGGTGCCTGGGTGGCTTAGTTCGTTAAGCAACCAACTTCGGCTCAGGTCATGATCTCACAGCTTATAAGTTCAAGCCCCGCATTGGGCTCTGTGCTGACAGCTTAGAGCCTGGAGCCTGTTTCAGATTCTGTGTCTCCCCTTCTGTCTACCCCTCCCCTGCTCACACTCTGTATCTCTCTGTCTCTCAATAATAAATAAACGTTAAAAAAAATTAGAACACATTGAAGAGGAGCAGGGGGAGATAATGAATTTAATTTTAAACATGCTGAATTTTAGGTACCTGCAAGATATACAAACGAAGATGTAAAAGCCAGCAGAATATGATAGTCTGAAATCGAGAGAGCGGATTTGAGTGTTCTTTTTATACAGATGATGCTTGGAATCATGGGAGTAAATAACGCACAAAGCAAATAAAGAAGGATGCCTAGTGTAGATCATGAAGAATTTCAAATTTTAAGGGTCTGTTCGAGTAGGCTGGAATCTCAGAAGCCAAAGGAGAAGGTGTTTTGAGGAAATGGGAGTATTTATTAATGATAGACATGCTGTGGCATTAAGCAAGGGAAGGGCTATGTGAATCAGTATGGGCTAGTTTTATCAGTATGAGTGAAGAGTTTTGGTGGATTCAGATAGGCTGTGTCCTGAATTTTGAACGAGCAGCAATCTCGGTATGTTTTCCTATGAAGAATTTATGCTAAGCAATGACACTATAACTATACCAATATGATATGAAGTTTTGTGGGTTCACTGGGCTTTCAAATTAACTTTTTAAAGTTTATCTATTGATAAATCTTTCTTAAATGCTTCACTGCTGCTGTGGCCTGGGGTTTATAGTCACAATCGCTGTAAGGTCCTTGGAGTGTGGTGTGAATTTGTGATGGTGATACACTATTTCCTTGGTGGCTTTCTCTCTTCCTGAATGGATGAGATTACATTAACTCTGTTGCTGATGTGCAGTAGAGAACTTTAAAGAAATCTTTGCACACAATTTAACACCCATAGCCAGAGTTAACAGTTCCTCTATATCAGCCATATCAGTTCTATCCACGTACTAATGGGATTTTCCCAGCCACTAATTGTAATCAATAATTTTTTAAAAAAGATTTTTCTCTGATTTCTCTAATTTTTTTCTTTTAAGTTTTAATGTAAAATTTAAAAGGACACAAAATGTTACATTAACTTCAGTTATACAATATAGTGAGTGATTCAACTTCTCTGTATATTAGGCTCTAGATTTCTCTCTTGACATAAGAAATCTTTTATACTCAGAGCATCTAATGCAGAGTGGAGAAGCTCTTTACAGATCAAGAATATGTTGTTTTTTGCAGTCCAGGAAGTACGTATTACTGAAATCTTTACTCCCATGGTTACCCTGTCAAAATCATTTCCTTTAGGAAGCAAAGAGCCAAACTGTCAATGACAAATTTAGTTTTTCTTTGCTTCCTTTTTTACTATGTTTACCCTAAATATCATGAGATATTTTGCTTTCTTCTGCTACTTTTTAAGAGTGTAGCTATGTTGAATCTGGCCATTCAAAAAAAGATTAAGCTATGTTGGGTATGTTTAGATTCTAAGATTTTACTTAAATACAGTAATCCACTCTATTATAGAATTTTGGATTAGAAAGTCAATCTGGAGTTCCTATGTTTATTGTTATTTTTTTTTTTTTTTGCGAATCTTAATATTCTTTTTCACCTTAGTAAGACCAGCACGGTTTTCTGATTCATTTGAGAAGAAAATTGGGTGTCTGCAAATGCTTATTATTATTTATTCCATGGAATACTTTTATTCAGTTATTGTAATCATTTTTTTCAATATGTGAAGTTTATTGTCAAATTGGTTTCCATACAACACCCAGTGCTCATCCCAAAAGTGTAGTCATTTTTTTTAAGTGTGGTATTTTATTTTGTGAATAACTTTGAAAGTCTTATTGGTGTTTTATCATTGCCCAACTGCTTATCAGCTGTAAGCTGATGTGAGGATTTGAGAGGAATATTTTTACTCTTTCCTGTAATATGCATTAGATACCACTAGATAGGGGCAGAGAATCTCTCAATACTAAGAAGTACTCCTCCTTTTATGAATATTGAAAGACCAGACAGAGAGTCACTGTTCTTTATCTCTAACATAATATTTTCTTTGGGAAAACTTTATTATGTTAAAAAGTACAAATGGAGATGTTTAGGCAAGAGAACTAGAGTTGAACTGGTAACTTTTAGTTCTTTGTCTCTAGACTAGATTATTTTCCTTGTTTATGTAACCTTCAGACCTTTTGTATGAGTTTAGAAAAATGTTTCTTTCCTTTAGACACACACTGGGATTACCTTTGTCTCAGATTCCTGACTGCTATGCTCTTTGGATCACAATCTGTATGTTTCTATCTTCCCATTTCTTACTCTAGTATATCCTTTTAGTACGAATACCCATCCTCTCCAGCTTTGCTCAGATTCCCTCTATTCAGGAGCCTTCTGTTTTGTTACTTTAATTTTTTTCCCTTTCTTTCTCTTTTCTATTTTATACACTAAAAAAGAAGATAATGTTTTTTAAAATTGTTTTCCACAGATGGCTTTACATACTTATTAAAGAACTTATTTTAAAAAAATATTTATTTATTTATTTTGAGAGAGGGAGAGAACATGAGCAGGAGAGGGGCAGAGAGAGAGGGAGAGGAAGAACCCCAAGCAGGGCCCACGCTCAGAGAGGAGCCTGATGCAGGGCTCGATCTCACAACAACAAGATCATGACCTGAGCTGGAATTTTAAGAGTCAGATGCCCAACGGACTAAAACACCCAGGCACCCCTAAATAATTTTTTAAAGTAGCTGCACATTTAAAATTTAGTAAAAGGAATGAATTTAATAAAGAATTTTATTTTAGGTAACTGAACATTTAAAATTGAGTAAATGGAAAGATTTTGATATAAATTTTAAATGGGTACACAATGTTACATTAGTTTCAGGTATACAACATAGTGAATGATTCAACTTCTCTATATATTATGCTATAGATTTCTCTCTTGATATTAAAGATGTATAATTATAGAAACCAGGTAATTTTCTTCTTTTTTAATAATCACTGTTTTTATATACATAGAGGTTATCATGTTAAAAGAAACCATTTCTGGGGGTGCCTGCGTGGCTCAGTCAGTTAAGTGTCTGACTTCAGCTCAGGTCATGATCTCACAGTTTGTGGGTTTGAGCCCCGCTTTGGGCTCTGGGCTGACAACTCAGAGCCTGGAGCCTGTTTTAGATTCTGTGTCTCCCTCTCTGTATCCCTCCCCCACTGGCACTTTGTCTCGCTGTCTGTTTAAAAAAATAAATAAATATTAAAAAAAATTTTCTGGAATTTTCTATGGGAAAAATCTGGTGTGGATTGACAATCTTACTCAACTTTGTTCAGTGAAAATCTAAGTACTTAAACAGACTTTATAATCTTTTCATGATTAGGTCAAATAAAATTCTGAATACTTAGAGTTACAGATTATGTATGTTATGGATATTAAGGGTTATGGTTCTTTTTTATACATTCTGTCCAACCCTAACATTATGGACCCCTTCCACTTGTTACCTTGGCAGCATCTGTGAGTACAATAATTTGGAATTAATGCTCGAAAATTCTGACACATATTTAGAAATGTCTAAAATGTAGACAAATTTAGTCAACTCTACTTATTTTGAAGCAAAATATTCATCTTGAGCAAATGCCTATGAATTCCCATTATTTTCTGAATTTCAATGGTTATTTTTAAGCAATGTTACTTACTTTTCATAACTGTCATAAAGCAGTTATTTAGGAGGTTGAATCTAAATTGATTAGTATTGCTATAAAATTTAGTTTCAGTTAATGTGATATAGTGCAATGTAGATGGAAATAATAGACTATAGGATTTCACTGTCTTGATATAAAATCAACTTGATATTTTGATTGAGTGAGTCAGATACCCTTTAGAAGATGTCAAAAGAAATTCTTCTCTAGTTAAAATAAAATAGAGCTTTATTTACTGTGTTTAAGATAGAAATCTGCCATCTTAGGAAGCATAACTAATCCTTCTAACCATTATACTCCATTTCCATTATGTTCCAAAATACTGGACCAATAATGTGTCTCTTTGTATTCTAACAAGTTAGCAAAATTAAAGAATTTCGCAAAGTATTTATCTTAGTTTAAATTGGCTTCTGACATGAGGGGCCATGGCTAAATGCTTTACACAATGTTTTAAGAAAAGTGTAACAGACTGGCAAAAACCTAACACAGAATTTCAGAGGCATGGGACAACCATTAAGTTATATTTTCCTTGCAGGTCAAAAAGATAATGAAAGCACCCTGAGGGCAGGGATTATGTCTATTTTAGTTGATGCTATATTCCCAGTACTTGATACTTAGCAAGCACTCAATAAATATCGAGTTAACGAATGGATACCTGCACTTCGTGGCTTTCTCTTATACAGACTCAGTTAAAAATATAAAGAAATAAATAAGTGAATATGTAAATAAATAAATAATAAATAACGGAGTAAATGACACATTTACTTGCTCAACTAAGCAGCAGTTATTTTTATGATTCTTCCATGTCTACTCTAAGGATAAATATTTTGAATGAGCCCCAATTTAGCATTGTATATGCTATTGTCAAAATTCAGCAAAAGGAAAAATCAGGTTTAGCAATTAATTCAGATGCTTATTTTGGTTAGTACAATTTGCAATAATGTTTACAAACTATCTAAAACAATCAACAAGTTCTCTAGTGAGATAAAATTTATGTCTCCAAATCAGACACCATAGACTTAAAATGTCTACAAGATAATTGTACATTTTATATCTGAGATTTGGACAGCTTCTCTGAGTTTCAGACTAATATGAAAAATTTAACATTCATCCAACTTCTGAGGTTTCTGTTAACTATGCAGATCAAGTAATAGTGCTTTTCGGAAAGGAAATGAAGTGGGTTTAAGAGAAACTTGAATAATCCTTAAAAAGCTCTTGATGCAGCTGTTCTATCATGTGTAACAAACATCTGAATATGCTCTCTGAATGTGCTCATTATGTGATAGTTGTATGTCACATAAGAAACATAACTCCTGTGAATATTCCCTGGGAATTATAACTCATAGATACATTTGTAACTCTTTTGATATCCATTAAATTGAAATGGAAAACTTTAGGTTTCAGGGTGCCTGGGTGACTTAGTTGGTTAAGCATCTGACTTCGGCTCAGGTCACGATCTCACGGCCGGTGAGTTCGAGCCCCGCGTTGATCTCTGTGCTGACAGCTCAGGGCCTGGAGCCTGCTTCGGATTTAGTGTCTCCCTCTCCCTCTGCCCCTTCTGCACTCACTCTCTGTCTCTCTCTCAAAAATACATAAAAACATTAAACATTTTTTAAAAAAGAAAACTTTAGGTTTCAGATATGGGGATTAATTTGTGATAAGCAATGCTGTTACACCTTTGAATATCTCAGAAGTCAGAAATCATAATTTGACCTTGAGAAGCACCCAACCCAAACAATAGCAATAAATTTTAAGGAGGAATGCATGCCATTTATTTACCCATGATCAGAAGTTTTGTTGAGGGCACTGCTGTCTTCCAATGGTACAGCTAAGTTAAAAGCCATTCATTAATTCAATGGTATTGATCAAATAGCATATTAAAATGATTTTGAAAACATGAATTCAAGAAGATATATGCACCCCTATGTTTCTTTTAGCATTATTTACAATAGCCAAATTATGGAATCAATCCAGGTGTCCATGAACAGATGAACAGATAAGGAAGATGTGGCATACACGCGTGTGTGTGTGCGCACACGTGCGCGCACGCACACACACACACACACACACACACACACGCTGGAATACTACTCAGCCATAAAAAAGAATGAAATCTTGCTGTTTGTGACACCATGTATGGGACTAGAGAGTATAATGTTAAGTGAAATCAGAGAAAGACAAATACCATATGATTTCACTCCTATGTGGAATTTAAAAAATGAAACACATGAACATAAGAAAACCAAAAACCAGACTCTTAACTATAGAAAATTGATGGTTACCAGAGGGAAGGTGGGTTGGGGAATGGTGAAATAGATGAAGGGGATTAAGAGTGCACTTACCATGATGAGCACTGATTTACATACAAAATTGTTGAATCACTGTATTGTACACCTGAAAGTAATATAACACTGTATGTGAACTATACCGGAATTAAAGAAAAATTAGAAGCTAAAAACTGCTTTTGAGCTTAATTTAGCTGAAGTTATCTTTCATCAAGAAATGGTTCTCCTCTTTCTGAGAAGACCATCCCTTTCAACGAGGGCTCTGCAGATGGGCATGTCCTCAAAACAAACAATCAAACAAAAAGACAAAGAAACAAAGGCTCACAGCTTGGGTATGGGGCATTTTTGAAACAATGGTATCAACAGAATTTGCCCTGCTGATCCTTGAGAGGGAGGTGCCATTATATTGTGCTAGGTACTGGAAAGGGACAAAAGCGAATGGCTTTCAGCCACTAGAGATCTTGTACATTGGTAGGCAAATTACAGTGGCTACACAACTCTGATTCTATCTTGACCACTTCCTCTTACAGAATGTCACAGGTTTCCTATTGTTTTTAGGTGACACCAGAATCCTTAACATGTCCTGTGAGGCTGCTTTTTATGGTTCAGGGTCCACCTGCTTCAGCTCATGCTGACATCTGCCTTGCCAACTGAGTTCTAGGTACATGTCTCTTTCAGACCGATCCCCTTGGCACACTGTCTCAGATAGTAGAGACTGTACCTCCATCTTCACTCTTTCCACCAAGTTCAATTCCTATTCTTACTTCACACTTGAGAAAAAAAGTGTCAGATCTTCAGAAAAAGCTCCCACAGCCTCCATTAATAAGTTCAAACTTCATGTTATCATGTATCTCTCCTTTGTGATACACATCGCATTTTAATTTTGCATTTATTGAAGCATTGTTGAATGTTATCTGTCTCGTTGACTAAATTGTAAAAATCACAATAACAAGTATATTACCTGCTTTTAGTCATCTTTTTATCTCCACTGCCTATCACAATGCCTGACACATAGTAAGCACTCAAAAAATATTTGCTCAATGCATAAAGGGATGGATGAATAAATGAACAACACAAGATACATGAGAACATGATAGTTCAATAAAGGAAGCCCTGACAAAAGACTATAGGAGTTCAGGGGAATAAATGAATTTCTCAAATGACTAAATCTAGAATACATGGAGGTACCAACTATTATTGTACTGGCTACAGAAGGTAGAGGCTAGAAATCTTTCCACATCAGATTGAATTGTACAAATCCTGAGAGTCCAGAATTACTGAGCACCTGTCATAAATAAGGCACTTTATTAAACACTCCAGTGATTCACCCACATTAAGAATTATATTTGCCATCATTGCTGTAAGATACTGATGCTGATTTTGTTAGCCCAAAGGGCTACCTTGGGATTTTTATTAAAATCCCCCAAAGACTTGACTTCTGTAGTTTGGCAAAACGACCTAATTTGCTAGAATTTCATTTGAGGAGCACTGGGCCTTGATTATACAGGACAATGTTGTAATTGTCCTGAGAGGTTACCTTTCGTAGCTCTTTGGTGTTGACAGGGTGCAAAGTGTTAATGCTGCTGTGTAAGTCGTCACGTCTTCAAACCACTTAAACCCGTCTTGCTAATGAGAGTCCATTATTCTCAGCCTACATCAATCCTTCGTGTGGTTTCTGAGAGAAGGAAACCCCAAGTGTGGATGAACTCTAGAGCTTCTGGGGAAGGGCTGGGGGGTGCTTGGCTATGTCTCTCGGGTCTCCTGAGGCACTTAGACCTCGGTCCTTATCTCACGCAGAACTCCTAAGCCAGCCAGCTCAGAGAGCTCTGTGTTCCGACACCCTCTGAATCTCGTGGATACTATACCTTTCATTCACTTACCTGTTAGTTAACAGGCAAAGGTTATCTTCATTCCTCATCATCTCTTGATAAATGTATTGTATTACCACCACCGCCCTCCCAATGCTGGGCCGATGATGTCACCCCTGTGGTGGTTCTGACTCTGTGGCTGATGATGAAGACCTTTCTCAGGAAAGGAAGCAGGCTCTGTAGGCTCGGTGCCAAGTGTCCAGCTTCCTCCATAAACCAGCAGTTGTTGAGATGTTTTCTGCAGGGCAGACCTCTTCTTCTTTAATCACTGGTAATAATGAAGTTTTTGTCATATTAAAGGGGAAAGAAGAGAAGCAATTGAGAATAGTTTGAGAGGATGACTGGGCCGTCCCTCAGGTCCAGCGACAAGAGGACTACAATGGGTAGCTTTCAGAACTACATATGGTCTTCCTTCCGAGGGATTTGATTAAGCGACTCCGGATGAAATTGAAATCCTGTGATTTGACCTTTGTCTGGCCTGGGAGGGCTGCAATTCGCATAACAATTTCCTTTTGTTCTTTGTTTGGAGTTATTAATCCAACATGAGCCTCGAATTAATCAGGGGTAGTGCGTAGCTACATTTCTAATTCACAGCTCCACTGCTTGTGTCTTTTTTAATTAAGGCCGAATGATAGCAGGCCTTAGCCCTGATTGCCACACTTGCTAACCACACATTGAGGGATGAAGAGGCTAAACAGGCAGAATGAGATTACTTCAAGGTTTCACTTAATTGTTTTCTTCCTTTAAGTAAAGAGCACTGAGTGAACGTCGCTAATTCTGGGCTGGGAGAGCTCTTTTTATGTGTGTCGCTTGTCTTGACTTTGGGATAGGGTGGAGAGAAATCCACACTTTTGTCAGTACCCTCAAGTGTAATGACGAAAGGGGTTGCCCAAGTCAAAATTGTAGTTATTGATTAAAACCGCACTACACATCTTCGTGAAGGATAGGAGGCTGGTTAACGGTGTCCCACCCACCCCCCGCCCCACTCCCCGCCACATCAAAGAAATTTGACCCTTGGTTACCTAAATATTGTGTAGGGTTTGGCTCCTTTGAGACTTTAAGGACTATTCAACATTACTTAGTCAAAACTTTGTAAGAGTAAGTAAATTGGAAATTTACTCTTATGTGATTTATGTGACTCTACAATTCAGTACCACATGGTTTTGTCTTCTACTTTGTAAAAGGGATTTAATTACTAGAAGGACCTAATTATAGTCCAGCTTCACCAAACAGGCTGTGCAACACAGTATGGAACCTGGGCTGGATCATGTGGGAAGTTAGTAATAAGTTTTTCCCCCCTTGGTAAAAGTTATCAATTGCTTCCATTCCTTCAATGCTTGTCATATTTTAGAAGGGAAATCTAACATAAGATCAGATGATGTCAAGTAAAATTGAACTCCAATTTACTGAATTACTATGCCTCTCCCTAGAAGAAAATGATTCCTTAGAGTGGAAAATCAGCTCTGAGACACTGGCAACATTTAATTAACCACTTTTGCAATAAACTTGTTAGGATCTTTGTACAACTCCACAGGTAACTTATTCTTCCCTCCAAGTATCTGATCAACCTGGAAGAAATGGACTCTTTATTAATGTATATTTCCAGCTCGGACAAAGGTGTAGGGTGGAATAAACACAGACGCTCATTTGGTGGGTGATTTTTTTTCCCCTGAGATCAGGTTTTAGAATAAACAAACAACAAGAAGTTGGGTCATAGAGTCTATATGGTTCCTTTCATCTTTAAAACTATAATTCTATATTTAAATATCCCATTTCAGATCCCAGATTTGGGCATTTATTTCTCTAATCTCTGTTTTGTTTTTGTCTGTGAAAAGTAGTAAGCTTCCATTGGGTAGAGATGTCCATATATTTTTCATAGGATTAAGGGCTAGAAAGTATTTTAATTTAAATGCAGTATTGGATTTCAAGTTAGCCTCCTATTATGGTTGTACTCAACGTTATATTGTGTTTGGTAACATTTGAGTAAGAATTCTATGTGAAGAGAAGTATTTTAGAGAGTAAAATTTAATTTGTAGAGGAAATAGCACTGAATTGGGAGCCAGGAAACCTGAAGTCAGGTTACAGCTCTACTCTTAACTTGCTGCTTGACCTCACACGCTTAGTCTCATTTCCAACTTAGGCAGAATTAGGAATAATATACTAAAGATTCCTTGCAACTCTGACTTTCTAGGATTCTAATAGTTTAATCATGTTTAGGACTTTGAGACTGATAACTGAAATGTTTTGAATATCGAGCATTTCACTCTGGAATATTTTCAGCTTTTTATTGATAGATACATCAAAAATATAGGGGAATATTTCTAAGCAAATGATTAAAAGGACAGCAAACTTTAAGGGAAAATGTCATCTACATTTTAAAATCTAATTTTTACTTTTAGAATAACAGATGCAAAAGTTATCAGTGAGATTGGGCTGGAAAGAAGACTCTCTGAAAAAGGTGGCAAAGTGGTGGTTAAAGGGAAACAGGATGTGGAAGAAGGATCTGATAGGACAAGAATGATTTGAACATGTTAATAGGTTAAGAGGAATGGGTCAATAGAAGATAGAGGAAGATTGGGGAAATTGATGAAGTAAAGCCCCGAGGTGATGTAAGCAGAGGGGATCCTAACCATTAGTGGGAGGTGAACCTCAAACAGATGGGGAGATGCTTCATCCTCTGACCCTGTAGAGAATTTGATTTGGTGGGTTACAGAAAGCGATATGTGTGTAGATGGGGCAAATGACATTTATGGGAAGGTGAGCTCATCTGAAAGTGATGGGGCATGGTGTTTTAAAGAGAGTGGTAAAGAGGTACCTGGGTGGCTCCCTTGGTTGAGTGTCCAACTCTTGATTTCAGGTCGGGTCATGATCCCAGCATTTTGAGATTGAGCCCCATGTCAGACTCCATGCTGAGTGTGGAGGCTGCCTAGGATTCTTTCTCTCTCTCTCTCTCTCTCTCTCTCTCTCTCTCTCTCTCTATGTGTCTCACTCTTTCTTTCTCTCCCCCTCTCTCCTCTCCCTGTGTCCCTCTCCTCTCCCCAGCTCTCTCTCTCTCTCTCTCTCTCTCTCTCTCTCTCTCTCTCTGTCTCTGTCTCTCTCTCAGTAAATAAATAAATACATAAATAAATACATAAATAAATAAATACATAAATAAATAAAGAGAGTCACAAAGGTTTGGGACAATTGCTTAGGAGAGTGAAAGCAGGTGAGAGAAGACAACTAGAAGGATTCTTGAGGGTTGAGAGCATGGGTATGGGTGAGTAGCAGCAAGGGTCTGTGCCATTGCATAATTTTCTGCAGAGGTGTTCCATTGCCCCAGGATAGATGAGCTTCAGAAAAGGCAAATTGTTGAGTTGATTCAGCATGGGAGCTCCTGGAGAAGGGACATGCAGGAGTAAAGCTGAGTTGATATGGCTTGGTGCATTGATATTATTAATTCCTCAATCTTAAATATAAACACAATTATTGGCAGTTTAAAGAGATGGAAACAGAGGCTACAGGAAGTTAGATAATGCCTTGAAGCCAAGCAGTCTTGTCCCTATGCCTTACACTGTCATTTAATAGTATAACGCGTTCCTTTTTGTTATTTCCATCAAAATGATTATATTGAGTCATTCAATGAATTATATGGATGAGAACATTTCTTGTAAGGATTACATAAAACTCAAAAGTAAACCCTGTTTGGTGAGTAGATCTCATTTTACGGGAAATGTCAAATCCATGGAAAACCTAGAAGCAAAAACGCAGATATTTATGACCACCAATCCTTGGCTTTCAGCATTGTGTCACAGCCTTTTGCTCTCTTTTTCTGTTGGCTGAGATTCAAAAAAAATTTTTTTTAATCTTTGGAAAGGTTGATAACCCTACACAAGTCAAGATATTATTGCCACATTTCCAAAATACGGATGCCAAACTCTTTGGGGTTGTGATACACCCAGATGGTCTTCCTTTTTTGCATTTTTGCAAATGTTATTACCAAATACGACAATTTTTCCTCCAAAGTCATTAGAGCCCATTTGGCACCTTATCTAATCTGTCCTACTTGTTACCTTTTAATTACTTTGTGAGGGGACTAGTTGTCTTGTTGTTGCTGAAGGCCAAATGACCAAGGGGTTAATGCTTTTTTCTGTCCCTGGCCAATTGGTTTTTAGTCAATAGTTATTTATGGGGAAGTCCAGGGGCCATTAGTTTTCAAGTATGTGCAGCTGTACTCTTCACAATTACTAGTCCATAAGCAAATGTGGACTTACTTTTTGTGTACGGTTGTTTTTTTCCCTGATTGGTTAGACAATCTGTTGCCATTTATGAATGATTTTTGTTGATGCAAAACATGGCATTGAATTCTATTTTATTATTTGGATTCCATGCTTCATAGGATGCTGTAATCTTGATTCAGACAAGGAATGAGGGTATGCACCTCCTGTCACTAGTGACAAATTGCTCCTGTGTAGCAAAATGTCAAATCTCGCCCACTGCATGTTAGCTGTTCCATTCTCCATAAATCGGCATAGGTGCTGATGATCCTCATTGTGAAATCGGTGACTGGTTGGCCTTGGCCTTTTTTGCTCATGCTCTGTTCTTTTGGGCATAAGGTAGAGATTACTATTAATGTTTCTTTCAGTTCCTAGAGCTCCTCCCTCTGTGCTGTCTTACTGTGATTTTTTTTTCTGCCCTCATTGAATGGTAGTCTTTGATGTCACACAAGAGAATACTGTTGGCTAACAGTCTGGAGGCTGCTTCATTTGAGCTAACCACCACATGAAAACAAATGTGATCCATCATATTTCATTAACTAGCTGTCCTCCTTTTTGGTGCCCTTTTTTGATGTCAGAGTGCATCCTGACAGGAATCAGAAAGATATGTGTGATTAAGAACAGTAATAATGCTTATTGCATTGTATTGTAAATTACCTTCCTGGGCCCTGCTACTTTATCAGCCCCACTGGCATTGGCTCCCGTACATTTTTGACTACTCAGTATATACAGTGTATTAGCGCAATGGAGATCATTATGTGGCCTGTATTTGAGTCATTTTTATTTAAGATGCCAAACAATAAGCTGTTGATTGGGGGAACAAGAGGCGAACAATAATGTTCTGTGTCACATAATACACCACCATTTTCCAGCTTTGCTTTAGAAGGGCCCTCTTTATTGTTTTTGTATAAAAATGGTTCTTAGGAGGAGGAATATTTTGCTGAGGTATGTCATTATTTTGCAAATTTCTATTATCTCATCATGTTGTCTTCATTGTAAATTGCAGCTAATTAGGAACCTAGTTAGAGCCCCAGCTTTGAGGCTGGCTTTTTTGTGAAAAGAGCCCACCGATTACCGCACTACAAGAGAGGAAGGGAGAGAAAAAGGAGATTAATCTGGTTACCTAGGCGACACTCGCTTCCATCTGCGAGGAACAATACATTTTTGTTTCCTTGGCTCAGTTCAGATCTGTTTTGTTTAGAGGGGAAAAAAAGAGGGAGAGAGAGAGAAAGAGAGAGAGAGAACGAGAGAGAAAAAGAGAGGGAGAGAGAGAGCCTAGCTCCACAACAATGCTGAATTCTGTCTAGCCCAGGCTTACAGGCTTGATTCCTCTGCAAGTTAGAGGTCTCAGGGGAGTGAGAAGATGAAAGAGATAAGCTCCAAAGTTGTCAAAGGTCATGACCTTGCCACACAAAGCTAGCAGTTTTACCTCTAAATCCCCTTCTTCCAAAAAGCACTTAATAAAATAATATACTATGTTTCTCAACGCCCTAAAGTCTATATTAAGGAACAAGGCCCCCAAATTGTGGATTTAAGGGTTCATTTTTAATTTCATACTAAATAATCAGTGACTCTGAGAAGCTACTTACAGGTCCAGTTTTTGTCTAGACAAGTTAACTTTGACTTTTCTGCTTTTTTTTTTTTTTCCAAAGTGGCTTTCCCATAACCTATCGTTGTATTGTGGTGACACATAATGTTTAAGCTATGTTTTTACTTTTCAGTGAATCAAACAAACCTATTGAATCCTAAGATTGAGGCTTACTAACTACTCACTTCCAGTTGCTTTTGTTGTACATCAAACTTCTTAGTCTTTAAAATAGGGTGGCCATTTACTTTGCTCAGTGAGGGTGTTGCCAGGCTGTTTGCTTCGTCTTAAATAGTCGCCAGGGAAAGGACTGAGTATGGCACAGAAGCTGAAAGAGTCAGGCTGAAAGGCTCAGAAATCTCAGGGCTTCTTCAGGAGAATTGGCTAAACCCACAGCCTCTGATGAGCATAATGCTTTCGGCATCATGTTCTCACTGGTTGGTATGCCATCATGCATAATGAGCAGTCATCCAGGAAGGTTATGTGTGACGACATACAGTTAAAGGAGGCTCCAAGAGAGAAATATGGGCTTATCTGAGCTTTCTAGTCATAAAATGCATTGATTAAATTGGAGCAACTAGCTTACTTTAAAATGCCCTGCGGAATCCATGCTTCACACCTGTGAATGTCTCTTCATCAGTCCTCTTTCCCAAACCCATTCTTTATAAAAGGAACATAAACATTTTCATAACAATTGCAAGTTACTGATGGTCCTCAGTACATTATATATGCAAGTAGACACTTCTCTTCAAAGGGTATCACCCATCTTTCTTGTCTTATTTGAAAATGGGAAAAAGACACCTACCCAAATTGATTCTGTGCTTATCCCTCATCTAGCCCTCTACAACATCTGCCTTCTTTCTTATTCCAATTTGTGGCATTTGAGCAGCTCCAAATGATCTTCATCATCGAACTTATAAGCAGTCTTAGAAAAATATGAAATAGATTGATAAGCAGTCTTAGAAAACTATGAAAACATTTTAAACTCCTGCAATTCTAATTCATTCTAACATTTATTAGACTTTATGGATAAAAACAAAAACAAAATCTTGCTTATCCCAAACTTAAGCCCTCCAAATGATACTCTGTTTTTTGAACCTTTGTAGGAAATCAGATGAGTTTTCCAGTGTACCCATGAGTACTTCAAATAAGGCGAGATGCAAACCCTCAGCAAGAGTCTTCTCCTGGTACCTTTCACTATGTAAGGCTGAATTACCTAATACCACATTATTATTAAAAGCTAGAACATCTTGTTCCAGTTTGTGAAACCAGGGTTACTCTTGGTAATGGCAGGAGCTAGGTGTGTACATGTGTTTTAGAAATCTGCTTTTAAACAGATGAATGAAGTAGTCTCTTCTTATCTGAAAATTAATAGTTTCCATTAAAATTATTAAGCTATTTTAAGCTTTGGGTACATGTTCTCAATACCTTTTTTTTTTTAATGAAAAACTTTAGTAAGTTGCATAGTTACACAGAAAAGTAGTTGTAGCAAATAAGTCAACACTGCTGAAAATAGCTTTCTTTACAGAAAGTATTTGAGCTCTAACGAGCACTCACTAGAAGGACGCCAGTGTCTCTTTCCTCATCTGTCTGCAGAGTCAGTCCATCCAATTCCTCTTCTCAGCTTACTAGAGTCACATATGGAACCTAATCTCTTTATAAAGGCTTTGATTGATTATATGCTGAGAAGGTAGAGAAATGAAAATGAGGAAACTGTTTAGTATGTGCAGAGACATATTTTTGTTCACGTTGGATAAGACAGGATTCTTTAACCACAAAATGTGTTCATCTAGTACGAGAATGCAGTTATCACTTAGATGAGATGGGAATAGCTACTTACCAACACGACTGGAGTTAATAGACAGTGAAAAAGGGTATATCAACTTGATAAATTTAAGAAGCATTTGGTAGTTCTCTAATGCATAAATGTCTCTTGTCTTCAGTAGTGAATTATTATTGTTCACTCAAGACCTTAGGTTCCCCCCCCTTATGAAGGAACTTGTAATATTCTGCCCTGAAAAAGTCATTCGAAATAGATGCAGAGGAAAGAGTGCCACCTGCTGATTTCTCATCCTAAAGCAATTCTGATTTCCTTGGAGGTTTTTCAGATGAGAACTAACAATGTGTGGTACTATTTATTAAATCACAAATGACAAGCACAAAGCCTAGATCTGTGAGGTTGCAGTTTTGTGATCATGGAGTTTTAAGGTTGATTCAGAAGGGTTCAAGGGTTGATTACAAAGGTTTTCATTCAGTTCACAATTCTCCCCTTCATATGGTGGGTTTCAAAAAATTCAAATCCATCATTTCATCAGTTGTTTACATTTTTGTTTTTATTAGTTGAAGGAAAAACTGGGAGCAATAAAAGAGTGACTTCCTTGACATGTGAAATTACCTTGTCCTGAATTTCTTCTGGATTCTTCTTAATGTGGAAAAACATGTCTATTGAAAGCTACTTTGTGATGTTGGCTTGGAATTACCCTCATGAATATAACTTTTCTTCATTCTGCCCTGCAAGGAAACACATGTCTTTCTGGTTGCCTGTATCACTATGGAAGAAAATTGTTTAAAGTAAAATAAAAATAAGTATGAACTTGCTCCCTAAATGGCCCATTTGCAATATAAGATTGTAGAAATTTATCATTTTTGGTTTTCTTGCTAGAGTTTACAATTTGGAGATATTTTATAAGTTTTTAAACAATTAATAGTACGCGATTGTTCACTAAACATTGAAAAGTTAGGAGAAGTGATGTATGTCTAGGAAAGAATGAACTTCTAGCTGATGAAGAAAAATCGAAGTAAATTTTCAACTGAATGTGATTCTGGCATCAGTTATATCAGTATAACTTTTTTTTTTTTTTGCCACAGTTATAACTCCAATTAATACAAGAAAACATTACTTTTTTTTTTTTTTTGGTCAAATTACAGGGTAAGTGGTCCATGTTAATACCATTCTTTAAAAAAAAAGACTCCCAAGTTAAGTATGATTTAAAAAGTTGACCAAGATAATGGGTGGGCTGATGCATGCTTATCCAAAATGAAACTCATCACCTATTACAGTTTATTTATCCTTAATTGTTATGTTATAACAGTTACAGTTAACCTGTGCCTCCAGTGTTAAGGTGATTTTATCTCCCATCAACTCAGGCATGAAAAAGGTTGCAGGCACAGCAAGTAGAATGAGAAAAAAAGGAGTTGTTACCACAAAGGAGCAACTCAAAAAATGGGCCAGAGGTGTCAGTATTTCTTGCTACTCTACAAAATAAAAGTTGTTAACAAAAAAGATGGGATCCTCTTTTTTTTTTTTTTTTTTGAGAAATAAAACAAAAAGAAAGTGAGAATGATGGAAATAATTTTTTTTTTTAATGGAAATTTGGTCACCAAGTGTTCGTTTATAAAGTTCGAAAAAGAAAACCTACTTTCCAGTCCTGATAAAATAGGAAACCAATAATCATGTCATTGATACGAGTCACTATGGTTGTGATTTTATATTTAGGTGAGGTGAACCTGTGTGCACGCACACACACACATACATATATACATTATAAGGAATGTTATTTTCTATTTTTAAATTTTGAGTGATTTCTGTAGACATTCTGCAAATAAGCAATTCTTCCTGTGTATGAGGAGGCTACAATATTATAAATAATTTTCTAAATAGAATCTTTCACCTTATTGCTCTATCATTGTTATGATTTCCCTCTAATGTATCTGATACTTTTTAAAACAGGAAAAAAAATGGCTAGCAATTATATGTCATTTGGAATTTAGTCTGCTGGCATCTTTGGCATCACGATGCTATTAATATTTTAGGATATTATTCTAATTGCTAAAGAAAGATTCCGTAAGTAATGCACAGCAACTGGTAGCAATGGAAGTTTTCAATTAAGACACAAGCTCCCTTTCTTCCCATGTTCTGGGTGTTGATTTTTAGTCCTTTGGCTTAATCTCTTTTATATCTTATTTATTCAAAGGGACTTCTAGCTCCAATTTCTGCCCTTATTTATAACATTTTTTTTTTCTTATTGGAATTATACCTCTCCCAATGCAATGCAGTGTATCACTGCTGATTACTTCCTTTTTGTTTTTGTCTCCAAACATACACACATAATCTTCCATTTACACATATTTCCTGAATACGTGTATGTTCCAGGCATTGTTTCAAGGATACATCTTGGGATGTAGGGAGGGAGGTCAAAAAGCAGTAACTTTAGGGGCACCTGGGTTGACTCAGTCGATTAAGCATTGACTTCAGCTCAGGTCATGATCTCATGGCTTGTGAGTTTGAGGCCCATATTGGACTCTGTGCTGACAGCTCGAAGCCTGGAGCTTGCTTCGGATTCTTTCTCTCTCTCTGCCCCTTTCCCATTCACACTGTATCTCACTCTCTCAAAAATAAACATTGAAAATGTATTTTTTTTAAGTAGTAAGTTTATCTTGATTGAAGACTTCAGCACATGTATTGAGTAGTGAGAAGTAGAATGTTCTTGGCATATAGTAGTTACTTAATTTTTGGTTTTTTTGATTGAGAAGTTGTTCTATTATGAGAAAACAAATGGAAAATAATCCTATTTGTAGTGATTGAGAAGTTGTTTTATTAAGAGGAAATATATGGAGAATAGTCCTATTTCTGAAGTGATAAACTGAATCCAGATCTCAGACTAGATTTGGATGACTGAATGGAGGTAAAAAAATACTAGATAGTGAGGACCATGCTAGAGATTAGAAGATGTCTTCTTGGTAAGAACATGAGACCACAAAATAATTCCAGAGAGAAGTCTCTACTTTCCTTTGTGTTCCTTCTTTAACTCTTGAAAACTTGAGTCTGAATTTAGAAGATTTTTCCTATGGAATATTTGGGAGAAGGTATTTGAGATGGGTGAAAATACAATACCATTTTGACTAAACAAATATTTTAAACATTCTTAAATAACATGTGATTTGATATCTCTGGCTTATAAAAATTTAAACGTGAAAAATTTATTAACTGTCATAGGTTATCTTTACACTTCCCTTTCCTTTGTGGCTTTCATAAGATAATGGAAGTTTCAAGCTTCCTCCAGAGTGAGCATTTCAGGAGACCCTGGAAGAGCCTGCACAATTTATTATGAGCTACATTTGGAAGGCATACAGCATCACTACTGGTTCATTCTGTTGGTCAAAAAGTAAATCACAGGGCCAACCCAGATTAAGAGCAGGTGAGTTCACAATGGGTATGAATACCAGAAAGCATTGTTCATTGGGGAGGCCATCTTTGGAGACTAGCTACCATCCTCCCTTTTAAGTATTAGCCATACCTGACTTAGGGATGAATTTATTTAATATAGAAATTTACCAACAAGTAATTCAAAATTTGAATATTTAAATTATCTTCTTGGAAATGATATATTTTTCTAAGAGGGTACTTAGTTTTCTAGTTACTATTACAATGGAGAGTCATAATACCTTAAAAACAGAATCTTGGGGAATCGAGAGCTTAGATTTCTATTTGAAACTAGATCTTAAAAATATATGTGTAGATTTAAACCAAGTTTTGCATCTAGAATGTCCATCCATTCCTCCTGGTAATTGAATTCCGCTGACTGACATAATTAGGCCCTATCTGTTAAACCTGTTGTGTCAAAATCTTCTTGAAGTGTCTTCATTTACATATTTCAAACATTGCGGAAACAATCATAATAGTCGGTTCTGTCAAGACCCATTGTAGAATGCTTTCATTCTCTGATTGACAGTGATAATAATTGATACTATGGGTCCTTTATATTAGAATAGTTGTTTATTTGGCATAATATTCTAGAAAATGTGTGCCGAAAATCCTTGAAAACGTTTTGGTAAAAGAGTTTCCTCAATTTTTCATCCATTTTTCACTCCTGTCATCTCAAATGGTTTGGATCAAACTGTCCCTAAATTAGTAAACTGGAAAAAGAACAATCTTAGTTTCTTATTTCAGATATTTTCTGGTCTCTGTAATCATTCACAGCTTAGTGAGTGGCAGCTATACTTAAAAATATCTAAGAAGTTTATACCAAAGAAGATATCCTTTTTTTCCTTGGGCAATTCCTTAAATTTAATTAGAAAGACTTTGCAGGCCCATTTAGTAAATCAGACAACAGACACATGATAAAATAATTCAAAAACTAGGTATTAAGTACTAAGACTTAGGTATTCTCTAATTCTTACTGTCTAGTCCTTAATTCTCGCTGCCTCTGTTTTACCAGTGAAGATATTAGCACTGGTCAATTAAGACCTATTTGGAGTTGTTTGGGGAGTAATAATAAAAAGATCTTCCCTTCCTGTTTTTGTAAACTAGCCATTATACAAAGGAGTAAGATAGATGAAGACTAAAAGGTTATGGTTATTACAGATAAAGGTGATACCAGAAAGCGTGGGCCAGGAGTTAATACTGAGTGCCTGGATTGGGCAGATTTGCCCACCCACTTGTGGAAGGAGTGGACAGGGCAGGACTCCTCCCACAGGGACAGAACCAAGCAGCACATGTGATCGCTGCAAGCATCCACCTCCCAAGAGATAGAAGAGGAAGAAGCTGGGTAGCTGTGTTTAGTTTCTCTTACAAACCTCCCCCAACCACACCCACACCCACACCCACACCCACACCCACACCCACCCACACACACACACACACACACACACACACACACACACACACACGTTACTGCTCCTCCCTTAGAAAGCAATAATAGAGGGGACAGTGAGAAACCAGGAATGCATAATAACAGAATTGACTACACAAGTAAGGACAACAACAGGAAAAGCATTTTGCCATTAATTTTCTCTAGTCTTTTGTTCTCTTAACGTCTTGGGCTTAATCATTAAACCATTAACAAGATAATAAGTGAAAAGAGTTCTCTTACCTTCTTTTTCAAGATGATCTCTTATTTTAATATTCCTTCTGTACTACTGTCATGATGAAAAGATGAGGATTCTCTTTATGTGCATAAGAGTGACCATGGGATGCTCTGACAAAAGCTTTCCTATTCACTGACTGGGTCAGGATAATAATTCTTTTCCATTGATGATTACTACAAAGGCCTTTGGCGTCAATAGCCCATTTAAATCAGCCAGTAATAAACCTAGCCAAAGGAATGAATCCAGAATGGATATCAGTGCAAAACTATTCCAGATGCAAATAGAGGGTTCAAGCACCCTTTAGGGGATTTTTTTTTCCTCTCTATTCTGTTCTATTGAAAAATTACTGGAAGTGAATATATAGTAAATCTTTCCAAGCTTTGACAATTTATGTTATAGTTAGTGAAATATGTACATTTTTGCTTATGTTTAACCTTTCTCTGTATTTTATAAAACTTTTCTAAAGGAGAGTTTCAAGTTTTGTTGTTCATGGTGATGGTTGTTATCTGTGACATGATTTATTTACTCCACAAATATTTGTTGAGATCCTAATATGTGCCAGATACTATTCTGGGGCACTTCTGTTATTTAATAATGGGATTTAAAGAAATATAACAAGGAAAAAATATGTAAACTAAAGAAGATAAGTAAGTATAGAGGACCTATTTCAGATAGAGATGTCTTCTTCAAAGAGGTAACAATTCAGAGTACTGTATTTTATTTTATTTTATTTTATTTTATTTTATTTTATTTTATTTTA